>NC_133917.1:2141633-2446509 GCF_964199755.1 Larus michahellis | reverse complement strand
CCCCACACAGCTGGGGGCTGTAGGCCTTCCTGCTGCCTTGAACCTCAAAACCACCCTTTCCCACTTGACGCCGCGCCAGGCACAAAAATGGCCATATGTCTGGAGATTGGTCCCATGCGCAAAGAGCCAGCAGGGAAAACTATGCCTTCTTCTAAAGCTCTTTGGGAACCGCTTGCGTATCCCCACAGACGTGGGGGCTGCAGGCTTTCCTGCTGCCTTCAGCCTCAAAACCACCCTTTCCCACTTGGCGCCGCGCCAGGCACAAACATGGCCATATGTCTGGAGATGGGTCCCACGCCCAAAGAGCCAGCAGGGAAAACTATGCCTTGTTCTAAAGCTCTTTGGGAACCGCTTGCGTAGCCCCACACACCTGGGGGCTGCAGGCTTTCCTGCTGCCTTCAGCCTCAAAACCACCCTTTCCCACTTCATGCAGCGCCAGGCACAAAAATGGCCATATGTCTGGAGATTGGTCCCATGCCCAAAGAGCCAGCAGGGAAAACTATGCCTTGTTCTAAAGCTCTTTGGGAACCGCTTGCGTAGCCCCACAGACCTGGGGGCTGCAGGCTTTCCTGCTGCCTTCAGCCTCAAAACCACCCTTTCCCACTTGGCGCCACCCAAGGCACAAAAATGGCCATATGTCTGGAGATTGGTCCCATGCCCAAAGAGCCAGCAGGGAAAACTATGCCTTGTTCTAAAGCTCTTTGGGAACCGCTTGCGTAGCCCCACAGACCTGGAGGCTGCAGGCTTTCCTGCTGCCTTTAGCCTCAAAACCACCCTTTCCCACTTGGCGCCGCGCCAGGCACAAAAATGGCCATATGTCTGGGGATTGGTCCCACGCCCAAAGAGCCAGCAGGGAAAACTATGCCTTGTTCTAAAGCTCTTTGGGAACCGCTTGCGTAGCCCCACAGACCAGGGGGCTGCAGGCTTTCCTGCTGCCTTCAGCCTCAAAACCGCCCTTTCCCACTTGGCGCCGCGCCAGGCAAAAAAATGGCCATATATCTGGAGATGGGTCCCACGCCCAAAGAGCCAGCCGGGAAAACTATGCCTTGTTCTAAAGCTCTTTGGGAACCGCTTGCGTAGCCCCACACACCTGGGGGCTGCAGGCTTTCCTGCTGCCTTCAGCCTCAAAAACACCCTTTCCCACTTGGTGCAGCGCCAGGCACAAAAATGGCCATATGTCTGGAGATTGGCCCCACGCCCAAAGAGCCAGCAGGGAAAACTATGCCTTGTTCTAAAGCTCTTTGGGAACCGCTTGCGTAGCCCCACACACTTGCGGGCTGCAGGTTTTCCTGCTGCCTTCAGCCTCAAAACCACCCTTTCCCACTTGGTGCAGCGCCAGGCACAAAAATGGCCATATGCCTGGAGATTGTTCACACGCCCAAAGAGCCAGCAGGGAAAACTATGCCTTGTTCTAAAACTCTTTGGGAACCGCTTGCGTAGCCCCACACACCTGGGGGGTGCAGGCTTTCCTGCTGCCTTCAGCCTCAAAACCACCCTTTCCCACTTGGTGCAGCGCCAGGCACAAAAATGGCCATATGTCTGGGGATTGGTCCCATGCGCAAAGAGCCAGCAGGGAAAACTATGCCTTGTTCTAAAGCTCTTTGGGAACCGTTTGCGTAGCCCCACACACCTGGGGGCTGCAGGCTTTCCTGCTGCCTTCAGCCTCAAAACCACCCTTTCCCACTTGGCGCCGCACCAGGCACAAAAATGGCCATATGTCTGGAGATTGGTCCCACGCCCAAAGAGCCAGCAGGGAAAACTATGCCTTGTTCTAAAGCTCTTTGGGAACCGCTTGCGTAGCCCCACACAGCTGGGGGCTGCAGGCTTTCCTGCTGCCTTCAGCCTCAAAACCACCCTTTCCCACTTGGTGCAGCGCCAGGCACAAAAATGGCCATATGTCTGGAGATTGGTCGCATGCGCAAAGAGCCAGCAGGGAAAACTATGCCTTGTTCTAAAGCTCTTTGGGAACCGCTTGCGTAGCCCCACACACCTGGGGGCTGCAGGCTTTCCTGCTGCCTTCAGCCTCAAAACCACCCTTTCCCACTTGGTGCAGCGCCAGGCACAAAAATGGCCATATGTCTTGAGATTGGTCCCACGCCCAAAGAGCCAGCAGGGAAAACTATGCCTTGTTCTAAAGCTCTTTGGGAACCGCTTGCGTAGCCCCACACAGCTGGGGGCTGCAGGCCTTCCTGCTGCCTTGAACCTCAAAACCACCCTTTCCCACTTGACGCCGCGCCAGGCACAAAAATGGCCATATGTCTGGAGATTGGTGCCATGCGCAAAGAGCCAGCAGGGAAAACTATGCCTTCTTCTAAAGCTCTTTGGGAACCGCTTGCGTATCCCCACAGACGTGGGGGCTGCAGGCTTTCCTGCTGCCTTCAGCCTCAAAACCACCCTTTCCCACTTGGCGCCGCGCCAGGCACAAACATGGCCATATGTCTGGAGATGGGTCCCACGCCCAAAGAGCCAGCAGGGAAAACTATGCCTTGTTCTAAAGCTCTTTGGGAACCGCTTGCGTAGCCCCACACACCTGGGGGCTGCAGGCTTTCCTGCTGCCTTCAGCCTCAAAACCACCCTTTCCCACTTGGCGCCACCCAAGGCACAAAAATGGCCATATGTCTGGAGATTGGTCCCATGCACAAAGAGCCAGCAGGGAAAACTATGCCTTGTTCTAAAGCTCTTTGGGAACCGCTTGCGTAGCCCCACACACCTGGAGGCTGCAGGCTTTCCTGCTGCCTTTAGCCTCAAAACCACCCTTTCCCACTTGGCGCCGCGCCAGGCACAAAAATGGCCATATGTCTGGGGATTGGTCCCACGCCCAAAGAGCCAGCAGGGAAAACTATGCCTTGTTCTAAAGCTCTTTGGGAACCGCTTGCGTAGCCCCACAGACCAGGGGGCTGCAGGCTTTCCTGCTGCCTTCAGCCTCAAAACCGCCCTTTCCCACTTGGCGCCGCGCCAGGCAAAAAAATGGCCATATATCTGGAGATGGGTCCGACGCCCAAAGAGCCAGCAGGGAAAACTATGCCTTGTTCTAAAGCTCTTTGGGAACCGCTTGCGTAGCCCCACACACCTGGGGGCTGCAGGCTTTCCTGCTGCCTTCAGCCTCAAAAACACCCTTTCCCACTTGGTGCAGCGCCAGGCACAAAAATGGCCATATGTCTGGAGATTGGCCCCACGCCCAAAGAGCCAGCAGGGAAAACTATGCCTTGTTCTAAAGCTCTTTGGGAACCGCTTGCGTAGCCCCACACACTTGCGGGCTGCAGGTTTTCCTGCTGCCTTCAGCCTCAAAACCACTCTTTCCCACTTGGTGCAGCGCCAGGCACAAAAATGGCCATATGCCTGGAGATTGTTCACACGCCCAAAGAGCCAGCAGGGAAAACTATGCCTTGTTCTAAAACTCTTTGGGAACCGCTTGCGTAGCCCCACACACCTGGGGGGTGCAGGCTTTCCTGCTGCTTTCAGCCTCAAAACCACCCTTTCCCACTTGGTGCAGCGCCAGGCACAAAAATGGCCATATGTCTGGGGATTGGTCCCATGCGCAAAGAGCCAGCAGGGAAAACTATGCCTTGTTCTAAAGCTCTTTGGGAACCGTTTGCGTAGCCCCACACACCTGGGGGCTGCAGGCCTTCCTGCTGCCTTCAGCCTCAAAACCACCCTTTCCCACTTGACGCCGCGCCAGGCACAAAAATGGCCATATGTCTGGAGACTGGTCCCACGCCCAAAGAGCCAGCCGGGAAAACTATGCCTTGTTCTAAAGCTCTTTGGGAACCGCTTGCGTAGCCCCACAGACCTGGAGGCTGCAGGCTTTCCTGCTGCCTTCAGCCTCAAAACCACCCTTTCCCACTTGGCGCCGCACCAGGCACAAAAATGGCCATATGTCTGGAGATTGGTCCCACGCCCAAAGAGCCAGCAGGGAAAACTATGCCTTGTTCTAAAGCTCTTTGGGAACCGCTTGCGTAGCCCCACACACCTGGGGGCTGCAGGCTTTCCTGCTGCCTTCAGCCTCAAAACCACCCTTTCCCACTTGGTGCAGCGCCAGGCACAAAAATGGCCATATGTCTGGAGATTGGTCGCACGCCCAAAGAGCCAGCAGGGAAAACTATGCCTTGTTCTAAAGCTCTTTGGGAACCGCTTGCGTAGCCCCACACACTTGCGGGCTGCAGGTTTTCCTGCTGCCTTCAGCCTCAAAACCACCCTTTCCCACTTGGTGCAGCGCCAGGCACAAAAATGGCCATATGTCTGGAGATTGGTCGCATGCGCAAAGAGCCATCAGGGAAAACTATGCCTTGTTCTAAAGCTCTTTGGGAACCGCTTGCGTAGCCCCACACACCTGGGGGCTGCAGGCTTTCCTGCTGCCTTCAGCCTCAAAACCACCCTTTCCCACTTGGTGCAGCGCCAGGCACAAAAATGGCCATATGTCTGGAGATTGGTCCCACGACCAAAGAGCCAGCAGGGAAAACTATGCCTTGTTCTAAAGCTCTTTGGGAACCGCTTGCGTAGCCCCACAGACCAGGGGGCTGCAGGCCTTCCTGCTGCCTTGAACCTCAAAACCACCCTTTCCCACTTGACGCCGCGCCAGGCACAAAAATGGCCATATGTCTGGAGATTGGTCCCATGCGCAAAGAGCCAGCAGGGAAAACTATGCCTTGTTCTAAAGCTCTTTGGGAACCGCTTGCGTATCCCCACAGACGTGGGGGCTGCAGGCTTTCCTGCTGCCTTCAGCCTCAAAACCACCCTTTCCCACTTGGCGCCGCGCCAGGCACAAACATGGCCATATGTCTGGAGATGGGTCCCACGCCCAAAGAGCCAGCAGGGAAAACTATGCCTTGTTCTAAAGCTCTTTGGGAACCGCTTGCGTAGCCCCACACACCTGGGGGCTGCAGGCTTTCCTGCTGCCTTCAGCCTCAAAACCACCCTTTCCCACTTGGCGCCACCCAAGGCACAAAAATGGCCATATGTCTGGAGATTGGTCCCATGCACAAAGAGCCAGCAGGGAAAACTATGCCTTGTTCTAAAGCTCTTTGGGAACCGCTTGCGTAGCCCCACACACCTGGGGGCTGCAGGCTTTCCTGCTGCCTTTAGCCTCAAAACCACCCTTTCCCACTTGGCGCCGCGCCAGGCACAAAAATGGCCATATGTCTGGGGATTGGTCCCACGCCCAAAGAGCCAGCAGGGAAAACTATGCCTTGTTCTAAAGCTCTTTGGGAACCGCTTGCGTAGTCCCACAGACCAGGGGGCTGCAGGCTTTCCTGCTGCCTTCAGCCTCAAAACCGCCCTTTCCCACTTGGCGCCGCGCCAGGCAAAAAAATGGCCATATATCTGGAGATGGGTCCCACGCCCAAAGAGCCAGCAGGGAAAACTATGCCTTGTTCTAAAGCTCTTTGGGAACCGCTTGCGTAGCCCCACAGACCTGGGGGCTGCAGGCTTTCCTGCTGCCTTCAGCCTCAAAAACACCCTTTCCCACTTGGTGCAGCGCCAGGCACAAAAATGGCCATATGTCTGGAGATTGGTCCCACGCCCAAAGAGCCAGCAGGGAAAACTATGCCTTGTTCTAAAGCTCTTTGGGAACCGCTTGCGTAGCCCCACACACTTGCGGGCTGCAGGTTTTCCTGCTGCCTTCAGCCTCAAAACCACCCTTTCCCACTTGGTGCAGCGCCAGGCACAAAAATGGCCATATGCCTGGAGATTGTTCACACGCCCAAAGAGCCAGCAGGGAAAACTATGCCTTGTTCTAAAACTCTTTGGGAACCGCTTGCGTAGCCCCACACACCTGGGGGGTGCAGGCTTTCCTGCTGCCTTCAGCCTCAAAACCACCCTTTCCCACTTGGTGCAGCGCCAGGCACAAAAATGGCCATATGTCTGGGGATTGGTCCCATGCGCAAAGAGCCAGCAGGGAAAACTATGCCTTGTTCTAAAGCTCTTTGGGAACCGTTTGCGTAGCCCCACACACCTGGGGGCTGCAGGGCTTCCTGCTGCCTTCAACCTCAAAACCACCCTTTCCCACTTGACGCCGCGCCAGGCACAAAAATGGCCATATGTCTGGAGACTGGTCCCACGCCCAAAGAGCCAGCCGGGAAAACTATGCCTTGTTCTAAAGCTCTTTGGGAACCGCTTGCGTAGCCCCACACACCTGGGGGCTGCAGGCTTTCCTGCTGCCTTCAGCCTCAAAACCACCCTTTCCCACTTGGCGCCGCGCCAGGCACAAAAATGGCCATATGTCTGGAGATTGGTCCCACGCCCAAAGAGCCAGCAGGGAAAACTATGCCTTGTTCTAAAGCTCTTTGGGAACCGCTTGCGTAGCCCCACACACCTGGGGGCTGCAGGCTTTCCTGCTGCCTTCAGCCTCAAAACCACCCTTTCCCACTTGGTGCAGCGCCAGGCACAAAAATGGCCATATGTCTGGAGATTGGTCCCATGCGCAAAGAGGCAGCAGGGAAAACTATGCCTTGTTCTAAAGCTCTTCGGGAACCGCTTGCGTAGCCCCACAGACCTGGGGGCTGCAGGCTTTCCTGCTGCCTTCAGCCTCAAAACCACCATTTCCCACTAGGCGCCGCGCCAGGCACAAAAATGGCCATATGTCTGGGGATTGGTCCCACGCCCAAAGAGCCAGCAGGGAAAACTATGCCTTGTTCTAAAGCTCTTTGGGAACCGCTTGCATAGCCCCACAGACCTGGGGGCTGCAGGCTTTCCTGCTGCCTTCAGCCTCAAAACCACCCTTTCCTACTCGGCGCCGCACCAGGCACAAAAATGGCCATATGTCTTGAGATTGGTCCCACGACCAAAGAGCCAGCAGGGAAAACTATGCCTTGTTGTAAAGCTCTTTGGGAACCGCTTGATTAGCCCCACAGACCTGGGGGCTGCAGGCTTTCCTGCTGCCTTCAGCCTCAAAACCACCCTTTCCCACTTGGCGCCACACCAGGCACAAAAATGGCCATATGTCTGGAGATTGGTCCCACGCCCAAAGAGCCAGCAGGGAAAACTATGCCTTGTTCTAAAGCTCTTTGGGGACCGCTTGCGTAGCCCCACAGACCTGGGGGCTGCAGGCTTTCCTGCTGCCTTCAGCCTCAAAACCACCCTTTCCCACTCGGTGCAGCGCCAGGCACAAATATGGCCATATGTCTGGAGATTGGTCCCACACCCAAAGAGCCAGCAGGGAAAACTATGCCTTGTTCTAAAGCTCTTTGGGAACCGTTTGCGTAGCCCCACACAGCTGGGGGCTGCAGGTTTTCCTGCTGCCTTCAGCCTCAAAACCACCCTTTCCCACTTGGTGCAGCGCCAGGCACAAAAATGGCCATATGTCTGGAGATTGGTCGCATGCGCAAAGAGCCAGCAGGGAAAACTATGCCTTGTTCTAAAGCTCTTTGGGAACCGCTTGCGTAGCCCCACACACCTGGGGGCTGCAGGCTTTCCTGCTGCCTTCAGCCTCAAAACCACCCTTTCCCACTCGGCGCCACGCCAGGCACAAAAATGGTCATATGCCTGGAGATTGGTCCCACGCCCAAAGAGCCAGCAGGGAAAACTATGCCTTGTTCTAAAGCTCTTTGGGAACCGCTTGCGTAGCCCCACACAGCTGGGGGCTGCAGGCCTTCCTGCTGCCTTCAACCTCAAAACCACCCTTTCCCACTTGACGTCGCGCCAGGCACAAAAATGGCCATATGTCTGGAGTTTGGTCCCATGCGCAAAGAGCCAGCAGGGAAAACTATGCCTTGTTCTAAAGCTCTTTGGGAACCGCTTGCGTAGCCCCACACACCTGGGGGCTGCAGGCTTTCCTGCTGCCTTCAGCCTCAAAACCACCCTTTCCCACTCGGCGCCACGCCAGGCACAAAAATGGTCATATGCCTGGAGATTGGTCCCACGCCCAAAGAGCCAGCAGGGAAAACTATGCCTTGTTCTAAAGCTCTTTGGGAACCGCTTGTGTAGCCCCACACAGCTGGGGGCTGCAGGCCTTCCTGCTGCCTTCAACCTCAAAACCACCCTTTCCCACTTGACGTCGCGCCAGGCACAAAAATGGCCATATGTCTGGAGTTTGGTCCCATGCGCAAAGAGCCAGCAGGGAAAACTATGCCTTGTTCTAAAGCTCTTTGGGAACCGCTTGCGTAGCCCCACAGACCTGGGGGCTGCAGGCTTTCCTGCTGCCTTCAGCCTCAAAACCACCCTTTCCCACTTGGTGCAGCGCCAGGCACAAAAATGGGAATATGTCTGGGGATTGGTCCCACGCCCAAAGAGCCAGCAGGGAAAACTATGCCTTGTTCTAAAGCTCTTTGGGAACCGCTTGCGTAGCCCCACAGACCTGGGGGCTGCAGGCCTTCCTGCTGCCTTGAACCTCAAAACCACCCTTTCCCACTTGGCGCCGCGCCAGGCACAAAAATGGCCATATGTCTGGAGATTGGTCCCATGCGCAAAGAGCCAGCAGGGAAAACTATGCCTTCTTCTAAAGCTCTTTGGGAACCGCTTGCGTAGCCCCACACACCTGGGGGCTGCAGGCTTTCCTGCTGCCTTCAGCCTCAAAACCACCCTTTCCCACTTGGCGCCGCGCCAGGCAAAAAAATGGCCATATGTCTGGAGATTGGTCCCACGCCCAAAGAGCCAGCAGGGAAAACTATGCCTTGTTCTAAAGCTCTTTGGGAACCGCTTGCGTAGCCCCACACACCTGGGGGCTGCAGGCTTTCCTGCTGCCTTCAGCCTCAAAACCACCCTTTCCCACTTGGTGCAGCGCCAGGCACAAAAATGGCCATATGTCTGGAGATTGGTCGCACGCCCAAAGAGCCAGCAGGGAAAACTATGCCTTGTTCTAAAGCTCTTTGGGAACCGCTTGCGTAGCCCCACACACTTGCGGGCTGCAGGTTTTCCTGCTGCCTTCAGCCTCAAAACCACCCTTTCCCACTTGGTGCACCGCCAGGCACAAAAATGGCCATATGTCTGGAGATTGGTCGCATGCGCAAAGAGCCATCAGGGAAAACTATGCCTTGTTCTAAAGCTCTTTGGGAACCGCTTGCGTAGCCCCACACACCTGGGGGCTGCAGGCTTTCCTGCTGCCTTCAGCCTCAAAACCACCCTTTCCCACTTGGCGCCGCTCCAGGCTCAAAAATGGCCATATGTCTGGAGATTGGTCCCACGACCAAAGAGCCAGCAGGGAAAACTATGCCTTGTTCTAAAGCTCTTTGGGAACCGCTTGCGTAGCCCCACACAGCTGGGGGCTGCAGGCCTTCCTGCTGCCTTGAACCTCAAAACCACCCTTTCCCACTTGGCGCCGCGCCAGGCACAAAAATGGCCATATGTCTGGAGATGGGTCCCACGCCCAAAGATCCAGCAGGGAAAACTATGCCTTGTTCTAAAGCTCTTTGGGAACCGCTTGCGTAGCCCCACACACCTGGGGGCTGCAGGTTTTCCTGCTGCCTTCAGCCTCAAAACCACCCTTTCCCACTTGGTGCAGCGCCAGGCACAAAAATGGCCATATGTCTGGAGATTGGTCGCATGCGCCAAGAGCCAGCAGGGAAAACTATGCCTTGTTCTAAAGCTCTTTGGGAACCGCTTGCGTAGCCCCACAGACCAGGGGGCTGCAGGCTTTCCTGCTGCCTTCAGCCTCAAAACCACCCTTTCCCACTCGGCGCCGCTCCAGGCACAAAAATGGCCATATGTCTGGAGATTGGTCCCACGCCCAAAGAGCCAGCAGGGAAAACTATGCCTTGTTCTAAAGCTCTTTGGGAACCGCTTGCGTAGCCCCACACACCTGGGGGCTGCAGGCTTTCCTGATGCCTTCAGCCTCAAAACCACCCTTTCCCACTTGGCGCCACGCCAGGCACAAAAATGGCCATATGTCTGGAGATTGGTCCCATGCGCAAAGAGCCAGCAGGGAAAACTATGCCTTGTTCTAAAGCTCTTTGGGAACCGCTTGCGTAGCCCCACAGACCTGGGGGCTGCAGGCTTTCCTGCTGCCTTCAGCCTCAAAACCACCCTTTCCCACTTGGTGCAGCGCCAGGCACAAAAATGGCCATATGTCTGGAGATTGGTCGCACGCCCAAAGAGCCAGCAGGGAAAACTATGCCTTGTTCTAAAGCTCTTTGGGAACCGCTTGCGTAGCCCCACACACTTGCGGGCTGCAGGTTTTCCTGCTGCCTTCAGCCTCAAAACCACCCTTTCCCACTTGGTGCAGCGCCAGGCACAAAAATGGCCATATGTCTGGAGATTGGTCGCATGCGCAAAGAGCCATCAGGGAAAACTATGCCTTGTTCTAAAGCTCTTTGGGAACCGCTTGCGTAGCCCCACACACCTGGGGGCTGCAGGCTTTCCTGCTGCCTTCAGCCTCAAAAGCACCCTTTCCCACTTGGTGCAGCGCCAGGCACAAAAATGGCCATATGTCTGGAGATTGGTCCCACGACCAAAGAGCCAGCAGGGAAAACTATGCCTTGTTCTAAAGCTCTTTGGGAACCGCTTGCGTAGCCCCACACACCTGCGGGCTGCAGGCTTTCCTGCTGCCTTCAGCCTCAAAACCACCCTTTCCCACTCGGCGCCGCTCCAGGCACAAAAATGGCCATATGTCTGGAGATTGGTCCCACGCCCAAAGAGCCAGCAGGGAAAACTATGCCTTGTTCTAAAGCTCTTTGGGAACCGCTTGCGTAGCCCCACACACCTGGGGGCTGCAGGCTTTCCTGATGCCTTCAGCCTCAAAACCACCCTTTCCCACTTGGCGCCACGCCAGGCACAAAAATGGCCATATGTCTGGAGATTGGTCCCATGCGCAAAGAGCCAGCAGGGAAAACTATGCCTTGTTCTAAAGCTCTTTGGGAACCGCTTGCGTAGCCCCACAGACCTGGGGGCTGCAGGCCTTCCTGCTGCCTTCAACCTCAAAACCACCCTTTCCCACTTGACGCCGCGCCAGGCACAAAAATGGCCATATGTCTGGAGACTGGTCCCACGCCCAAAGAGCCAGCAGGGAAAACTATGCCTTGTTCTAAAGCTCTTTGGGAACCCCTTGCGTAGCCCCACAGACCTGGAGGCTGCAGGCTTTCCTGCTGCCTTCAGCCTCAAAACCACCCTTTCCCACTTGGTGCAGCGCCAGGCACAAAAGTGGCCATATGTCTGGAGATGGGTCCCACGCCCAAAGAGCCAGCAGGGAAAACTATGCCTTGTTCTAAAGCTCTTTGGGAACCCCTTGCGTAGCCCCACACCCCTGGGGGCTGCAGGCTTTCCTGCTGCCTTCAGCCTCAAAACCACCCTTTCCCACTTGCGCCGCGCCAGGCACAAAAATGGCCATATGTCTGGAGATTGGTCCCACGCCCAAAGAGCCAGCAGGGAAAACTATGCCTTGTTCTAAAGCTCTTTGGGAACCGCTTGCGTAGCCCCACAGACGTGGGGGCTGCAGGCTTTCCTGCTGCCTTCAGCCTCAAAACCACCCTTTCCCACTTGGTGCAGCGCCAGGCACAAAAATGGCCATATGTCTGGAGATTGGTCCCATGCCCAAAGAGCCAGCAGGGAAAACTATGCCTTGTTCTAAAGCTCTTTGGGAACCGCTTGCGTAGCCCCACACACCTGGGGGGTGCAGGCTTTCCTGCTGCCTTCAGCCTCAAAACCACCCTTTCCCACTTGGCGCAGCGCCAGGCACAAAAATGGCCATATGTCTGGGGATTGGTCCCACGCCCAAAGAGCCAGCAGGGAAAACTATGCCTTGTTCTAAAGCTCTTTGGGAACCGCTTGCGTAGCCCCACACACCTGGGGGCTGCAGGCTTTCCTGCTGCCTTCAGCCTCAAAACCACCCTTTCCCACTTGGCGCCGCCCCAGGCACAAAAATGGCCATGTGTCTTGAGATTGGTCCCACGCCCAAAGAGCCAGCAGGGAAAACTATGCCTTGTTCTAAAGCTCTTTGGGTACCGCTTGATTAGCCCCACAGACCTGGGGGCTGCAGGCTTTCCTGCTGCCTTCAGCCTCAAAACCACCCTTTCCCACTTGGTGCAGCGCAAGGCACAAAAATGGCCATATGTCTGGAGATTGGTCCCACGCCCAAAGAGCCAGCAGGGAAAACTATGCCTTGTTCTAAAGCTCTTTGGGAACGGCTTGCGTAGCCCCACAGACGTGGGGGCTGCAGGCTTTCCTGCTGCCTTCAGCCTCAAAACCACCCTTTCCCACTTGGTGCCGCGCCAGGCACAAAAATGGCCATATGTCTGGAGACTGGTCCCACGCCCAAAGAGCCAGCAGGGAAAACTATGCCTTGTTCTAAAGCTCTTTGGCAACCGCTTGCGTAGCCCCACACACCTGGGGGCTGCAGGCTTTCCTGCTGCCTTCAGCCTCAAAACCACCCTTTCCCACTTGGCGCCGTGCCAGGCACAAAAATGGCCATATGTCTGGAGATTGGTCCCATGCGCAAAGAGCCAGCAGGGAAAACTATGCCTTGTTCTAAAGCTCTTTGGGAACCGCTTGCGTAGCCCCACAGACGTGGGGGCTGCAGGCTTTCCTGCTGCCTTCAGCCTCAAAACCACCCTTCCCACTTGGCGACACCCCAGGCAGAAAAATGGCCATATGTCTGGAGTTTGGTCCCATGCCCAAAGAGGCAGCAGGGAAAACTAAGACTCGTTGTAAAGCTCTTTTTGAAACGTTTGCGTAGCCCCACACATCTGGGGGCTGCAGGCTTTCCTGCTGCCTTCAGCCTCAAAACCACCCTTTCCCACTTGGTGCAGCGCCAGGCACAAAAATGGCCATATGTCTGGAGATTGGTCCCATGCCCAAAGAGCCAGCAGGGAAAACTATGCCTTGTTCTAAAGCTCTTTGGGAACCGCTTGCGTAGCCCCACACAGCTGGGGGCTGCAGGCTTTCCTGCTGCCTTCAGCCTCAAAACCACCCTTTCCCACTTGGCGCTGCACCAGGCACAAAAATGGCCATATGTCTGGAGATTGGTCCCACGCCCAAAGAGCCAGCAGGGAAAACTATGCCTTGTTCTAAAGCTCTTTGGGAACCGCTTGCGTAGCCCCACACACCTGGGGGCTGCAGGCTTTCCTGCTGCCTTCAGCCTCAAAACCACCCTTTCCCACTTGGTGCAGCGCCAGGCACAAAAATGGCCATATGTCTGGAGATTGGTCCCACGCCCAAAGAGCCAGCAGGGAAAACTATGCCTTGTTCTAAAGCTCTTTGGGAACCGCTTGCGTAGCCCCACACACCTGGAGGCTGCAGGCTTTCCTGCTGCCTTCAGCCTCAAAACCACCCTTTCCCACTTGGTGCAGCGCAAGGCACAAAAATGGCCATATGTCTGGAGATTGGTCCCACGCCCAAAGAGCCAGCAGGGAAAACTATGCCTTGTTCTAAAGCTCTTTGGGAACCGCTTGCATAGCCTCACAGACCTGGGGGCTGCAGGTTTTCCTGCTGCCTTCAGCCTCAAAACCACCCTTTCCCACTTGGTGCAGCGCCAGGCACAAAAATGGCCATATGTCTGGAGATTGGTCCCACGCCCAAAGAGCCAGCAGGGAAAACTATGCCTTGTTCTAAAGCTCTTTGGGAACCCCTTGCGTAGCCCCACAGACCTGGAGGCTGCAGGCTTTCCTGCTGCCTTCAGCCTCAAAACCACCCTTTCCCACTTGGCGCCGCGCCAGGCACAAAAATGGCCATATGTCTGGAGATTGGTCACATGCGCAAAGAGCCAGCAGGGAAAACTATGCCTTGTTCTAAAGCTCTTTGGGAACCGCTTGCGTAGCCCCACACACCTGGAGGCTGCAGGCTTCCCTGCTGCCTTCAGCCTCAAAACCACCCTTTCCCACTTGGCGCCGCGTCAGGCACAAAAATGGCCATATGTGTGGGGATTGGTCCCACGACCAAAGAGCCAGCAGGGAAAACTATGCCTTGTTCTAAAGCTCTTTGGGAACCGCTTGATTAGCCCCACAGACTTGGGGGCTGCAGGCCTTCCTGCTGCCTTGAACCTCAAAACCACCCTTTCCCACTTGACGCCGCGCCAGGCACAAAAATAGCCATATGTCTGGAGATTGGTCCCACGCCCAAAGAGCCAGCAGGGAAAACTATGCCTTGTTCTAAAGCTCTTTGGGAACCGCTTGCGTAGCCCCACACACCTGGGGGCTGCAGGTTTTCCTGCTGCCTTCAGCCTCAAAACCACCCTTTCCCACTTGGTGCAGCGCCAGGCACAAAAATGGCCATATGTCTGGAGATTGGTCCCATGTGCAAAGACCCAGCAGTGAAAACTATGCCTTGTTCTAAAGCTCTTTGGGAACCGCTTGCGTAGCCCCACACACCTGGGGGCTGCAGGCTTTCCTGCTGCCTTCAGCCTCAAAACCACCCTTTCCCACTCGGCGCCGCACCAGGCACAAAAATGGCCATATGTCTGGTGATGGGTCCCATGCCCAAAGAGCCAGCAGGGAAAACTATGCCTTGTTCTAAAGCTCTTTTGGAACCGCTTGCGTAGCCCCACAGACCTGGGGGCTGCAGGCTTTCCTGCTGCCTTCAGCCTCAAAACCACCCTTTCACACTCGGCGCCGCACCAGGCACAAAAATGGCCATATGTCTTGAGATTGGTCCCACGACCAAAGAGCCAGCAGGGAAAACTATGCCTTGTTGTAAAGCTCTTTGGGAACCGCTTGATTAGCCCCACAGACCTGGGGGCTGCAGGCTTTCCTGCTGCCTTCAGCCTCAAAACCACCCTTTCCCACTTGGCGCCACACCAGGCACAAAAATGGCCATATGTCTGGAGATTGGTCCCACGCCCAAAGAGCCAGCAGGGAAAACTATGCCTTGTTCTAAAGCTCTTTGGGAACCGCTTGCGTAGCCCCACAGACGTGGGGGCTGCAGGCTTTCCTGCTGCCTTCAGCCTCAAAACCACCCTTTCCCACTTGGTGCAGCGCCAGGCACAAAAATGGCCATATGTCTGGAGATTGGTCCCATGCGCAAAGAGCCAGCAGGGAAAACTATGCCTTGTTCTAAAGCTCTTTGGGAACCGTTTCAGTAGCCCCACACAGCTCGGGGCTGCGGGCTTTCCTGCTGCCTTCAGCCTCAAAACCATCCTTTCCCACTTGGCGCCGCTCCAGGCTCAAAAATGGCCATATGTCTGGAGATGGGTCCCACGCCCAAAGAGCCAGCAGGGAAAACTATGCCTTGTTCTAAAGCTCTTTGGGAACCGCTTGCGTAGCCCCACACACCTGGGGGCTGCAGGTTTTCCTGCTGCCTTCAGCCTCAAAACCACCCTTTCCCACTTGGTGCAGCGCTAGGCACAAAAATGGCCATATGTCTGGAGATTGGTCGCATGCGCAAAGAGCCAGCAGGGAAAACTATGCCTTGTTCTAAAGCTCTTTGGGAACCGTTTGCGTAGCCCCACACACCTGGGTGCTGCAGGCTTTCCTGCTGCCTTCAGCCTCAAAACCACCCTTTCCCACTCGGCGCCGCACCAGGCACAAAAATGGCCATATGCCTGGAGATTGGTCCCATGCCCAAAGAGCCAGCAGGGAAAACTATGCCTTGTTCTAAAGCTCTTTGGGAACCGCTTGCGTAGCCCCACACACCTGGGGGCTGCAGGCTTTCCTGCTGCCTTCAGCCTCAAAACCACCCTTTCCCACTTGGCGCCGCGCCAGGCACAAAAATGGCCATATGTCTGAAGATTGGTCCCATGCGCAAAGAGCCAGCAGGGAAAACTATGCCTTGTTCTAAAGCTCTTTGGGAACCGCTTGCGTAGCCCCACACACCTGGAGGCTGCAGGCTTCCCTGCTGCCTTCAGCCTCAAAACCACCCTTTCCCACTTGGCGCCACGCCAGGCACAAAAATGGCCATATGTCTGGGGATTGGTCCCACGCCCAAAGAGCCAGCAGGGAAAACTATGCCTTGTTCTAAAGCTCTTTGGGAACCGCTTGCGTAGCCCCACACACCTGGGGGCTGCAGGCTTTCCTGCTGCCTTCAGCCTCAAAACCACCCTTTCCCACTTGGCGCCGCCCCAGGCACAAAAATGGCCATATGTCTGGAGATTGGTCCCATGCGCAAAGAGCCAGCAGGGAAAACTATGCCTTGTTCTAAAGCTCTTTGGGAACCGCTTGCGTAGCCCCACACACCTGGGGGCTGCAGGTTTTCCTGCTGCCTTCAGCCTCAAAACCACCCTTTCCCACTTGATGCAGCGCCAGGCACAAAAATGGCCATATGTCTGGAGATTGGTCCCACGCCCAAAGAGCCAGCAGGGAAAACTATGCCTTGTTCTAAAGCTCTTTGGGAACCGCTTGCGTAGCCCCACACACCTGGGGGCTGCAGGCTTTCCTGCTGCCTTCAGCCTCAAAACCACCCTTTCCCACTTGGCGCCGCCCCAGGCACAAAAATGGCCATATGTCTGGAGATTGGTCCCATGCGCAAAGAGCCAGCAGGGAAAACTATGCCTTGTTCTAAAGCTCTTTGGGAACCGCTTGCGTAGCCCCACACACCTGGGGGCTGCAGGTTTTCCTGCTGCCTTCAGCCTCAAAACCACCCTTTCCCACTTGATGCAGCGCCAGGCACAAAAATGGCCATATGTCTGGAGATTGGTCCCACGCCCAAAGAGCCAGCAGGGAAAACTATGCCTTGTTCTAAAGCTCTTTGGGAACCGCTTGCGTAGCCCCACACACCTGGGGGCTGCAGGCTTTCCTGCTGCCTTCAGCCTCAAAACCACCCTTTCCCACTCGGCGCCGCACCAGGCACAAAAATGGCCATATGTCTGGGGATTGGTCCCACGCCCAAAGAGCCAGCAGGGAAAACTATGCCTTGTTCTAAAGCTCTTTGGGAACCGCTTGCGTAGCCCCACACACCTGGGGGCTGCAGGTTTTCCTGCTGCCTTCAGCCTCAAAACCACCCTTTCCCACTTGGTGCAGCGCTAGGCACAAAAATGGCCATATGTCTGGAGATTGGTCGCATGCGCAAAGAGCCAGCAGGGAAAACTATGCCTTGTTCTAAAGCTCTTTGGGAACCGTTTGCGTAGCCCCACACACCTGGGTGCTGCAGGCTTTCCTGCTGCCTTCAGCCTCAAAACCACCCTTTCCCACTCGGCGCCGCACCAGGCACAAAAATGGCCATATGCCTGGAGATTGGTCCCATGCCCAAAGAGCCAGCAGGGAAAACTATGCCTTGTTCTAAAGCTCTTTGGGAACCGCTTGCGTAGCCCCACACACCTGGGGGCTGCAGGCTTTCCTGCTGCCTTCAGCCTCAAAACCACCCTTTCCCACTTGGCGCCGCGCCAGGCACAAAAATGGCCATATGTCTGAAGATTGGTCCCATGCGCAAAGAGCCAGCAGGGAAAACTATGCCTTGTTCTAAAGCTCTTTGGGAACCGCTTGCGTAGCCCCACACACCTGGAGGCTGCAGGCTTCCCTGCTGCCTTCAGCCTCAAAACCACCCTTTCCCACTTGGCGCCACGCCAGGCACAAAAATGGCCATATGTCTGGGGATTGGTCCCACGCCCAAAGAGCCAGCAGGGAAAACTATGCCTTGTTCTAAAGCTCTTTGGGAACCGCTTGCGTAGCCCCACACACCTGGGGGCTGCAGGCTTTCCTGCTGCCTTCAGCCTCAAAACCACCCTTTCCCACTTGGCGCCGCCCCAGGCACAAAAATGGCCATATGTCTGGAGATTGGTCCCATGCGCAAAGAGCCAGCAGGGAAAACTATGCCTTGTTCTAAAGCTCTTTGGGAACCGCTTGCGTAGCCCCACACACCTGGGGGCTGCAGGTTTTCCTGCTGCCTTCAGCCTCAAAACCACCCTTTCCCACTTGATGCAGCGCCAGGCACAAAAATGGCCATATGTCTGGAGATTGGTCCCACGCCCAAAGAGCCAGCAGGGAAAACTATGCCTTGTTCTAAAGCTCTTTGGGAACCGCTTGCGTAGCCCCACACACCTGGGGGCTGCAGGCTTTCCTGCTGCCTTCAGCCTCAAAACCACCCTTTCCCACTTGGCGCCGCCCCAGGCACAAAAATGGCCATATGTCTGGAGATTGGTCCCATGCGCAAAGAGCCAGCAGGGAAAACTATGCCTTGTTCTAAAGCTCTTTGGGAACCGCTTGCGTAGCCCCACACACCTGGGGGCTGCAGGTTTTCCTGCTGCCTTCAGCCTCAAAACCACCCTTTCCCACTTGATGCAGCGCCAGGCACAAAAATGGCCATATGTCTGGAGATTGGTCCCACGCCCAAAGAGCCAGCAGGGAAAACTATGCCTTGTTCTAAAGCTCTTTGGGAACCGCTTGCGTAGCCCCACACACCTGGGGGCTGCAGGCTTTCCTGCTGCCTTCAGCCTCAAAACCACCCTTTCCCACTCGGCGCCGCACCAGGCACAAAAATGGCCATATGTCTGGGGATTGGTCCCACGCCCAAAGAGCCAGCAGGGAAAACTATGCCTTGTTCTAAAGCTCTTTGGGAACCGCTTGCGTAGCCCCACAGACGTGGGGGCTGCAGGCTTTCCTGCTGCCTTCAGCCTCAAAACCACCCTTTCACACTCGGCGCCGCACCAGGCACAAAAATGGCCATATGTCTTGAGATTGGTCCCACGACCAAAGAGCCAGCAGGGAAAACTATGCCTTGTTGTAAAGCTCTTTGGGAACCGCTTGATTAGCCCCACAGACGTGGGGGCTGCAGGCTTTCCTGCTGCCTTCAGCCTCAAAACCACCCTTTCCCACTTGGCGCCACACCAGGCACAAAAATGGCCATATGTCTGGAGATTGGTCCCACGCCCAAAGAGCCAGCAGGGAAAACTATGCCTTGTTCTAAATCTCTTTGGGAACCGCTTGCGTAGCCCCACAGACCTGGGGGCTGCAGGCTTTCCTGCTGCCTTCAGCCTCAAAACCACCCTTTCCCACTTGGCGCCGCGCCAGGCACAAAAATGGCCATATGTCTGGAGATGGGTCCCACGCCCAAAGAGCCAGCAGGGAAAACTATGCCTTGTTCTAAAGCTCTTTGGGAACCGCTTGCGTAGCCCCACAGACATGGGGGCTGCAGGCTTTCCTACTGCCTTCAGCCTCAAAACCACCCTTCCCACTTGGCGCCACGCCAGGCACAAAAATGGCCATATGTCTGGAGATTGGTCCCATGCCCAAAGAGCCAGCAGGGAAAACTATGCCTTGTTCTAAAGCTCTTTGGGAGTCCCTTGCGTAGCCCCACAGACGTGGGGGCTGCAGGCTTTCCTGCTGCCTTCAGCCTCAAAACCACCCTTTCCCACTTGGCGCCACACCAGGCACAAAAATGGCCATATGTCTGGAGATTGGTCCCACGCCCAAAGAGCCAGCAGGGAAAACTATGCCTTGTTCTAAAGCTCTTTGGGAACCGCTTGCGTAGCCCCACAGACCTGGGGGCTGCAGGCTTTCCTGCTGCCTTCAGCCTCAAAACCACCCTTTCCCACTTGGTGCAGCGCCAGGCACAAAAATGGCCATATGTCTAGAGATTGGTCCCATGCCCAAAGAGCCAGCAGGGAAAACTATGCCTTGTTCTAAAGCTCTTTGGGAACCGTTTCCTTAGCCCCACACAGCTCGGGGCTGCAGGCCTTCCTGCTGCCTTGAACCTCAAAACCACCCTTTCCCACTTGGCGCCGCGCCAGGCACAAAAATGGCCATATGTCTGTAGATTGGTCCCATGCGCAAAGAGCCAGCAGGGAAAACTATGCCTTGTTCTAAAGCTCTTTGGGAACCGCTTGCGTAGCCCCACACACCTGGGGGCTGCAGGCTTTCCTGCTGCCTTCAGCCTCAAAACCACCCTTTCCCACTTGGCGCCGCGCCAGGCACAAAAATGGCCATATGTCTGCAGATTGGTCCCATGCGCAAAGAGCCAGCAGGGAAAACTATGCCTTGTTCTAAAGCTCTTTGGGAACCGCTTGATTAGCCCCACAGACCTGGGGGCTGCAGGCCTTCCTGCTGCCTTGAACCTCAAAACCACCCTTTCCCACTTGACGCCGCGCCAGGCACAAAAATAGCCATATGTCTGGAGATTGGTCCCACGCCCAAAGAGCCAGCAGGGAAAACTATGCCTTGTTCTAAAGCTCTTTGGGAACCGCTTGCGTAGCCCCACACACCTGGGGGCTGCAGGTTTTCCTGCTGCCTTCAGCCTCAAAACCACCCTTTCCCACTTGATGCAGCGCCAGGCACAAAAATGGCCATATGTCTGGAGATTGGTCCCACGCCCAAAGAGCCAGCAGTGAAAACTATGCCTTGTTCTAAAGCTCTTTGGGAACCGCTTGCGTAGCCCCACAGACGTGGGGGCTGCAGGCTTTCCTGCTGCCTTCAGCCTCAAAACCACCCCTTCACACTCGGCGCCGCACCAGGCACAAAAATGGCCATATGTCTTGAGATTGGTCCCACGACCAAAGAGCCAGCAGGGAAAACTATGCCTTGTTGTAAAGCTCTTTGGGAACCGCTTGATTAGCCCCACAGACGTGGGGGCTGCAGGCTTTCCTGCTGCCTTCAGCCTCAAAACCACCCTTTCCCACTTGGCGCCACACCAGGCACAAAAATGGCCATATGTCTGGAGATTGGTCCCACGCCCAAAGAGCCAGCAGGGAAAACTATGCCTTGTTCTAAAGCTCTTTGGGAACCGCTTGCGTAGCCCCACACACCTGGGGGCTGCAGGCTTTCCTGCTGCCTTCAGCCTCAAAACCACCCTTTCCCACTTGGTGCAGCGCCAGGCACAAAAATGGCCATATGTCTAGAGATTGGTCCCATGCCCAAAGAGCCAGCAGGGAAAACTATGCCTTGTTCTAAAGCTCTTTGGGAACCGTTTCCTTAGCCCCACACAGCTCGGGGCTGCAGGCCTTCCTGCTGCCTTGAACCTCAAAACCACCCTTTCCCACTTGGCGCCGCGCCAGGCACAAAAATGGCCATATGTCTGTAGATTGGTCCCATGCGCAAAGAGCCAGCAGGGAAAACTATGCCTTGTTCTAAAGCTCTTTGGGAACCGCTTGCGTAGCCCCACACACCTGGGGGCTGCAGGCTTTCCTGCTGCCTTCAGCCTCAAAACCACCCTTTCCCACTTGGCGCCGCGCCAGGCACAAAAATGGCCATATGTCTGGAGATTGGTCCCATGCGCAAAGAGCCAGCAGGGAAAACTATGCCTTGTTCTAAAGCTCTTTGGGAACCGCTTGATTAGCCCCACAGACCTGGGGGCTGCAGGCCTTCCTGCTGCCTTGAACCTCAAAACCACCCTTTCCCACTTGACGCCGCGCCAGGCACAAAAATAGCCATATGTCTGGAGATTGGTCCCACGCCCAAAGAGCCAGCAGGGAAAACTATGCCTTGTTCTAAAGCTCTTTGGGAACCGCTTGCGTAGCCCCACACACCTGGGGGCTGCAGGTTTTCCTGCTGCCTTCAGCCTCAAAACCACCCTTTCCCACTTGATGCAGCGCCAGGCACAAAAATGGCCATATGTCTGGAGATTGGTCCCACGCCCAAAGAGCCAGCAGGGAAAACTATGCCTTGTTCTAAAGCTCTTTGGGAACCGCTTGCGTAGCCCCACAGACGTGGGGGCTGCAGGCTTTCCTGCTGCCTTCAGCCTCAAAACCACCCTTTCACACTCGGCGCCGCACCAGGCACAAAAATGGCCATATGTCTTGAGATTGGTCCCACGACCAAAGAGCCAGCAGGGAAAACTATGCCTTGTTGTAAAGCTCTTTGGGAACCGCTTGATTAGCCCCACAGACGTGGGGGCTGCAGGCTTTCCTGCTGCCTTCAGCCTCAAAACCACCCTTTCCCACTTGGCGCCACACCAGGCACAAAAATGGCCATATGTCTGGAGATTGGTCCCACGCCCAAAGAGCCAGCAGGGAAAACTATGCCTTGTTCTAAATCTCTTTGGGAACCGCTTGCGTAGCCCCACAGACCTGGGGGCTGCAGGCTTTCCTGCTGCCTTCAGCCTCAAAACCACCCTTTCCCACTTGGCGCCGCGCCAGGCACAAAAATGGCCATATGTCTGGAGATGGGTCCCACGCCCAAAGAGCCAGCAGGGAAAACTATGCCTTGTTCTAAAGCTCTTTGGGAACCGCTTGCGTAGCCCCACAGACATGGGGGCTGCAGGCTTTCCTACTGCCTTCAGCCTCAAAACCACCCTTCCCACTTGGCGCCACGCCAGGCACAAAAATGGCCATATGTCTGGAGATTGGTCCCATGCCCAAAGAGCCAGCAGGGAAAACTATGCCTTGTTCTAAAGCTCTTTGGGAGTCCCTTGCGTAGCCCCACAGACGTAGGGGCTGCAGGCTTTCCTGCTGCCTTCAGCCTCAAAACCACCCTTTCCCACTTGGCGCCACACCAGGCACAAAAATGGCCATATGTCTGGAGATTGGTCCCACGCCCAAAGAGCCAGCAGGGAAAACTATGCCTTGTTCTAAAGCTCTTTGGGAACCGCTTGCGTAGCCCCACACACCTGGGGGCTGCAGGCTTTCCTGCTGCCTTCAGCCTCAAAACCACCCTTTCCCACTTGGTGCAGCGCCAGGCACAAAAATGGCCATATGTCTGGAGATTGGTCCCATGCCCAAAGAGCCAGCAGGGAAAACTATGCCTTGTTCTAAAGCTCTTTGGGAACCGTTTCCTTAGCCCCACACAGCTCGGGGCTGCAGGCCTTCCTGCTGCCTTGAACCTCAAAACCACCCTTTCCCACTTGGCGCCGCGCCAGGCACAAAAATGGCCATATGTCTGTAGATTGGTCCCATGCGCAAAGAGCCAGCAGGGAAAACTATGCCTTGTTCTAAAGCTCTTTGGGAACCGCTTGCGTAGCCCCACACACCTGGGGGCTGCAGGCTTTCCTGCTGCCTTCAGCCTCAAAACCACCCTTTCCCACTTGGCGCCGCGCCAGGCACAAAAATGGCCATATGTCTGGAGATGGGTCCCACGCCCGAAGAGCCAGCAGGGAAAACTATGCCTTGTTCTAAAGCTCTTTGGGAACCGCTTGCGTAGCCCCACACACCTGGGGGCTGCAGGTTTTCCTGCTGCCTTCAGCCTCAAAACCACCCTTTCCCACTTGGTGTAGCGCTAGGCACAAAAATGCCATATGTCTGGAGATTGGTCGCATGCGCAAAGAGCCAGCAGGGAAAACTATGCCTTGTTCTAAAGATCTTTGGGAACCGCTTGCGTAGCCCCACAGACATGGGGGCTGCAGTCTTTCCTACTGCCTTCAGCCTCAAAACCACCCTTCCCACTTAGCGACACCCCAGGCACAAAAATGGCCATATGTCTGGAGATTGGTCCCATGCGCAAAGAGCCAGCAGGGAAAACTATGCCTTGTTCTAAAGCTCTTTGGGAACTGCTTGCGTAGCCCCACACAGCTGGGGGCTGCAGGCTTTCCTGCTGCCTTCAGCCTCAAAACCACCCTTTCCCACTTGGTGCAGCGCCAGGCACAAAAATGGCCATATGTCTGGAGATTGGTCCCATGCGCAAAGACCCAGCAGGGAAAACTATGCCTTGTTCTAAAGCTCTTTGGGAACCGCTTGCGTAGCCCCACAGCCCTGGGGGCTGCAGGCCTTCCTGCTGCCTTCAACCTCAAAACCACCCTTTCTCACTTGGCGCCGCGCCAGGCACAAAAATGGCCATATGTCTGGAGATTGGTCCCATGCCCAAAGAAGCAGCAGGGAAAACTATGACTCGTTGTAAAGCTCTTTGGGAAACGCTTGCGTAGCCCCACACAGCTGGGGGCTGCAGGCTTTCCTGCTGCCTTCAGCCTCAAAACCATCCTTTCCCACTTGGTGCAGCGCCAGGCACAAAAATGGCCATATGTCTGGAGATTGGTCCCATGCCCAAAGAGCCAGCAGGGAAAACTATGCCTTGTTCTAAAGCTCTTTGGGAACCGCTTGCGTAGCCCCACACACCTGGGGGCTGCAGGCTTTCCTGCTGCCTTCAGCCTCAAAACCACCCTTTCCCACTTGGCGCCGCGCCAGGCACAAAAATGGCCATATGTCTGGAGATTGGTCCCACGCCCAAAGAGCCAGCAGGGAAAACTATGACTCGTTGTAAAGCTCTTTGGTAAATGCTTGCGTAGCCCCACACACCTGGGGGCTGCAGTCTTTCCTGCTGCCTTCAGCCTCAAAACCACCCTTTCCCACTTGGTGCAGCGCCAGGCACAAAAATGGCCATATGTCTGGAGATTGGTCCCATGCCCAAAGAGCCAGCAGGGAAAACTATGCCTCGTTCTAAAGCTCTTTGGGAACCGTTTCCGTAGCCCCACAGAGCTGGGGGCTGCAGGCTTTCCTGCTGCCTTCAGCCTCAAAACCACTCTTTCCCACTTGGTGCAGCGCAAGGCACAAAAATGGCCATATGTCTGGAGATTGGTCGGACGCCCAAAGAACCAGCAGGGAAAACTATGCCTTGTTCTAAAGCTCTTTGGGAACCGCTTGCGTAGCCCCACACACCTGGGGGCTGCAGGCTTTCCTGGTGCCTTCAGCCTCAAAACCACCCTTTCCCACTTGGTGCAGCGCCAGGCACAAAAATGGCCATATGTCTGGAGATTGGTCCCACGGCCAAAGACCCAGCAGGGAAAACTATGCCTTGTTCTAAAGCTCTTTGGGAACCGCTTGCGTAGCCCCACACACCTGGGGGCTGCAGGCCTTCCTGCTGCCTTCAACCTCAAAACCACCCTTTCCCACTTGACGCCGCGCCAGGCACAAAAATGGCCATATGTCTGGAGATTGGTCCCACGCCCAAAGAGCCAGCAGGGAAAACTATGCCTTGTTCTAAAGCTCTTTGGGAACCGCTTGCGTAGTCCCACAGACCTGGGGGGTGCAGGCTTTCCTGCTGCCTTCAGCCTCAAAACCATCCTTTCCCACTTGGCCCCACGCCAGGCACAAAAATGGCCATATGTCTGGAGATTGGTCCCATGCCCAAAGAGCCAGCAGGGAAAACTATGCCTTGTTCTAAAGCTCTTTGGGAACCGCTTGCGTAGCCCCACGGACCTGGGGGCTGCAGGCTTTCCTGCTGCCTTCAGCCTCAAAACCACCCTTTCCCACTTGGCGCCGCGCCAGGCACAAAAATGGCCATATGTCTGGAGATTGGTCCCACGCCCAAAGAGCCAGCAGGGAAAACTATGACTCGTTGTAAAGCTCTTTGGGAAACGCTTGCGTAGCCCCACACACCTGGGGGCTGCAGGCTTTCCTGCTGCCTTCAGCCTCAAAACCACCCTTTCCCACTTGGTGCAGCGCCAGGCACAAAAATGGCCATATGTCTGGAGATTGGTCCCATGCCCAAAGAGCCAGCAGGGAAAACTATGCCTTGTTCTAAAGCTCTTTGGGAACCGTTTCCGTAGCCCCACACAGCTGGGGGCTGCAGGCTTTCCTGCTGCCTTCAGCCTCAAAACCACCCTTTCCCACTTGGTGCAGCGCCAGGCACAAAAATGGCCATATGTCTGGAGACTGGTCCCATGCCCAAAGAGCCAGCAGGGAAAAATATGCCTTGTTCTAAAGCTCTTTGGGAACCGCTTGCGTAGCCCCACAGACCTGCGGGCTGCTGGCTTTCCTGCTGCCTTCAGCCTCAAAACCACCCTTTCCCACTTGGTGCAGCACAAGGCACAAAAATGGCCATATGTCTGGAGATTGGTCGCACGCCCAAAGAACCAGCAGGGAAAACTATGCCTTGTTCTAAAGCTCTTTGGGAACCGCTTGCGTAGCCCCACAGACCTGGGGGGTGCAGGCTTTCCTGCTGCCTTCAGCCTCAAAACCACCCTTTCCCACTTGGTGCAGCGCCAGGCACAAAAATGGCCATATGTCTGGAGATTGGTTCCACGCCCAAAGAGCCAGCAGGGAAAACTATGCCTTGTTCTAAAGCTCTTTGGGAACCGCTTGCGTAGCCCCACACACCTGGGGGCTGCAGGCTTTCCTGCTGCCTTCAGCCTCAAAACCACCCTTTCCCACTTGGTGCAGCGCCAGGCACAAAAATGGCCATATGTCTGCAGATTGGTCCCACGCCCAAAGAGCCAGCAGGGAAAACTATGCCTTGTTCTAAAGCTCTTTGGGAACCGCTTGCATAGCCCCACAGACCTGGGGGCTGCAGTCTTTCCTGCTGCCTTCAGCCTCAAAACCACCCTTTCCCACTTGGTGCAGCGCCAGGCACAAAAATGGCCATATGTCTGGAGATTGGTCCCACGGCCAAAGAGCCAGCAGGGAAAACTATGCCTTGTTCTAAAGCTCTTTGGGAACCGCTTGCGTAGTCCCACAGACCTGGGGGCTGCAGGCTTTCCTGCTGCCTTCAGCCTCAAAACCACCCTTCCCACTTGTCGCCACGCCAGGCACAAAAATGGCCATATGTCTGGAGTTTGGTCCCATGCCCAAAGAGGCAGCAGGGAAAACTAAGACTCGTTGTAAAGCTCTTTTTGAAACGTTTGCGTAGCCCCACACATCTGGGGGCTGCAGGCTTTCCTGCTGCCTTCAGCCTCAAAACCACCCTTTCCCACTTGGCGCCGCGCCAGGCACAAAAATGGCCATATATCTGGAGACTGGTCCCATGCCCAAAGAGCCAGCAGGGAAAACTATGCCTTGTTCTAAAGCTCTTTGGGAACCGCTTGCGTAGCCCCACAGACGTGGGGGCTGCAGGCTTTCCTGCTGCCTTCAGCCTCAAAACCACCCTTTCCCACTTGGTGCAGCGCCAGGCACAAAAATGGCCATATGTCTGGAGATTGGTCCCACGCCCAAAGAGCCAGCAGGGAAAACTATGCCTTGTTCTAAAGCTCTTTGGGAACCGCTTGCGTAGCCCCACACACCTGGGGGCTGCAGGCTTTCCTGCTGCCTTCAACCTCAAAAGCACCCTTTCCCACTTGACGCCGCGCCAGGCACAAAAATGGCCATATGTCTGGAGATTGGTCCCACGCCCAAAGAGCCAGCAGGGAAAACTATGCCTTGTTCTAAAGCTCTTTGGGAACCGCTTGATTAGCCCCACAGACGTGGGGGCTGCAGGCTTTCCTGCTGCCTTCAGCCTCAAAACCACCCTTTCCCACTTGGTGCAGCGCCAGGCACAAAAATGGCCATATGTCTGGAGATTGGTGCCATGCGCAAAGACCCAGTAGGGAAAACTATGCCTTGTTCTGAAGCTCTTTGGGAACCGCTTGCGTAGCCCCACAGACCTGGGGGCTGCAGGCTTTCCTGCTGCCTTCAGCCTCAAAACCACCCTTTCCCACTTGGTGCAGCGCCAGGCACAAAAATGGCCATATGTCTGGAGATTGGTCCCACGCCCAAAGAGCCAGCAGGGAAAACTATGCCTTGTTCTAAAGCTCTTTGGGAACCGCTTGCGTAGCCCCACACACCTGGGGGCTGCAGGCTTTCCTGCTGCCTTCAGCCTCAAAACCACCCTTTCCCACTTGGCGCCGCGCCAGGCACAAAAATGGCCATATGTCTGGAGATTGGTCCCATGCCCAAAGAAGCAGCAGGGAAAACTATGACTCGTTGTAAAGCTCTTTGGGAAACGCTTGCGTAGCCCCACACAGCTGGGGGCTGCAGGCTTTCCTGCTGCCTTCAGCCTCAAAACCACCCTTTCCCACTTGGCCCCACGCCAGGCACAAAAATGGCCATATGTCTGGAGATTGGTCCCATGCCCAAAGAGCCAGCAGGGAAAACTATGCCTTGTTCTAAAGCTCTTTGGGAACCGCTTGCGTAGCCCCACGGACCTGGGGGCTGCAGGCTTTCCTGCTGCCTTCAGCCTCAAAACCACCCTTTCCCACTTGGCGCCGCGCCAGGCACAAAAATGGCCATATGTCTGGAGATTGGTCCCACGCCCAAAGAGCCAGCAGGGAAAACTATGACTCGTTGTAAAGCTCTTTGGGAAACGCTTGCGTAGCCCCACACACCTGGGGGCTGCAGGCTTTCCTGCTGCCTTCAGCCTCAAAACCACCCTTTCCCACTTGGTGCAGCGCCAGGCACAAAAATGGCCATATGTCTGGAGATTGGTTCCACGCCCAAAGAGCCAGCAGGGAAAACTATGGCTTGTTCTAAAGCTCTTTGGGAACCGCTTGCGTAGCCCCACAGACCTGGGGGCTGCAGGCTTTCCTGCTGCCTTCAGCCTCAAAACCACCCTTTCCCACTTGGTGCAGCGCAAGGCACAAAAATGGCCATATGTCTGGAGATTGGTCCCACGCCCAAAGAGCCAGCAGGGAAAACTATGCCTTGTTCTAAAGCTCTTTGGGAACCGCTTGCGTAGCCCCACAGACCTGGGGGGTGCAGGCTTTCCTGCTGCCTTCAGCCTCAAAACCACCCTTTCCCACTTGGTGCAGCGCCAGGCACAAAAATGGCCATATGTCTGGAGATTGGTTCCACGCCCAAAGAGCCAGCAGGGAAAACTATGCCTTGTTCTAAAGCTCTTTGGGAACCGCTTGCGTAGCCCCACACACCTGGGGGCTGCAGGCTTTCCTGCTGCCTTCAGCCTCAAAACCACCCTTTCCCACTTGGTGCAGCGCCAGGCACAAAAATGGCCATATGTCTGGAGATTGGTCCCACGCCCAAAGAGCCAGCAGGGAAAACTATGCCTTGTTCTAAAGCTCTTTGGGAACCGCTTGCATAGCCCCACAGACCTGGGGGCTGCAGTCTTTCCTGCTGCCTTCAGCCTCAAAACCACCCTTTCCCACTTGGTGCAGCGCCAGGCACAAAAATGGCCATATGTCTGGAGATTGGTCCCACGGCCAAAGAGCCAGCAGGGAAAACTATGCCTTGTTCTAAAGCTCTTTGGGAACCGCTTGCGTAGTCCCACAGACCTGGGGGCTGCAGGCTTTCCTGCTGCCTTCAGCCTCAAAACCACCCTTCCCACTTGTCGCCACGCCAGGCACAAAAATGGCCATATGTCTGGAGTTTGGTCCCATGCCCAAAGAGGCAGCAGGGAAAACTAAGACTCGTTGTAAAGCTCTTTTTGAAACGTTTGCGTAGCCCCACACATCTGGGGGCTGCAGGCTTTCCTGCTGCCTTCAGCCTCAAAACCACCCTTTCCCACTTGGCGCCGCGCCAGGCACAAAAATGGCCATATATCTGGAGACTGGTCCCATGCCCAAAGAGCCAGCAGGGAAAACTATGCCTTGTTCTAAAGCTCTTTGGGAACCGCTTGCGTAGCCCCACAGACGTGGGGGCTGCAGGCTTTCCTGCTGCCTTCAGCCTCAAAACCACCCTTTCCCACTTGGTGCAGCGCCAGGCACAAAAATGGCCATATGTCTGGAGATTGGTCCCACGCCCAAAGAGCCAGCAGGGAAAACTATGCCTTGTTCTAAAGCTCTTTGGGAACCGCTTGTGTAGCCCCACAGACCTGGGGGCTGCAGGCTTTCCTGCTGCCTTCAGCCTCAAAACCACCCTTTCCCACTTGGCGCCGCGCCAGGCACAAAAATGGCCATATGTCTGGGGATTGGTCCCACGCCCAAAGAGCCAGCAGGGAAAACTATGCCTTGTTCTAAAGCTCTTTGGGAACCGCTTGCATAGCCCCACACACCTGGGGGCTGCAGGCTTTCCTGCTGCCTTCAGCCTCAAAACCACCCTTTCCCACTTGGTGCAGCGCCAGGCACAAAAATGGCCATATGTCTGGAGATTGGTCCCATGCCCAAAGAGCCAGCAGGGAAAACTATGCCTTGTTCTAAAGCTCTTTGGGAACCGCTTGCGTAGCCCCACAGAGCTGGGGGCTGCAGGCTTTCCTGCTGCCTTCAGCCTCAAAACCACCCTTTCCCACTTGGTGCAGCGCCAGGCACAAAAATGGCCATATGTCTGGAGACTGGTCCCATGCCCAAAGAGCCAGCAGGGAAAACTATGCCTTGTTCTAAAGCTCTTTGGGAACCGCTTGCGTAGCCCCACACACCTGGGGGCTGCAGGCTTTCCTGCTGCCTTCAGCCTCAAAACCACCCTTTCCCACTTGGTGCAGCGCCAGGCACAAAAATGGACATATGTCTGGAGATTGGTCCCATGCCCAAAGAGCCAGCAGGGAAAACTATGCCTTGTTCTAAAGCTCTTTGGGAACCGCTTGCGTAGCCCCACACACCTGGGGGCTGCAGGCTTTCCTGCTGCCTTCAGCCTCAAAACCACCCTTTCCCACTTGGTGCAGCGCCAGGCACAAAAATGGCCATATGTCTGGAGATTGGTCCCACGGCCAAAGAGCCAGCAGGGAAAACTATGCCTTGTTCTAAAGCTCTTTGGGAACCGCTTGCGTAGCCCCACAGACCTGGGGGCTGCAGGCTTTCCTGCTGCCTTCAGCCTCAAAACCACCCTTTCCCACTTGGTGCAGCGCCAGGCACAAAAATGGCCATATGTCTGGAGACTGGTCCCATGCCCAAAGAGCCAGCAGGGAAAACTATGCCTTGTTCTAAAGCTCTTTGGGAACCGTTTCCGTAGCCCCACACAGCTGCGGGCTGCAGGCTTTCCTGCTGCCTTCAGCCTCAAAACCACCCTTTCCCACTTGGTGCAGCGCCAGGCACAAAAATGGCCATATGTCTGGAGATTGGTCCCATGCCCAAAGAGCCAGCAGGGAAAACTATTCCTTGTTCTAAAGCTCTTTGGGAACCGCTTGCGTAGACCCACACACCTGGGGGCTGCAGGCTTTCCTACTGCCTTCAGCCTCAAAACCACCCTTCCCACTTGGCACCGTGCCAGGCACAAAAATGGCCATATGTCTGGAGATTGGTCCCACGCCCAAAGAGCCAGCAGGGAAAACTATGCCTTGTTCTGAAGCTCTTTGGGAACCGCTTGCGTAGCCCCACAGACCTGGGGGGTGCAGGCTTTCCTGCTGCCTTCAGCCTCAAAACCACCCTTTCCCACTTGGTGCAGCGCCAGGCACAAAAATGGCCATATGTCTGGAGATTGGTCCCATGCGCAAAGAGGCAGCAGGGAAAACTATGCCTTGTTCTAAAGCTCTTTGGGAACCGCTTGCGTAGCCCCACACACCTGGGGGTTGCAGGCCTTCCTGCTGCCTTCAACCTCAAAAGCACCCTTTCCCACTTGGTGCAGCGCCAGGCACAAAAATGGCCATATGTCTGGAGATTGGTCCCACGCCCAAAGAGCCAGCAGGGAAAACTATGCCTTGTTCTAAAGCTCTTTGGGAACCGCTTGATTAGCCCCACAGACCTGGGGGCTGCAGGCTTTCCTGCTGCCTTCAGCCTCAAAACCACCCTTTCCCACTTGGTGCAGCGCCAGGCACAAAAATGGCCATATGTCTGGAGATTGGTGCCATGCGCAAAGACCCAGTAGGGAAAACTATGCCTTGTTCTGAAGCTCTTTGGGAACCGCTTGCGTAGCCCCAGAGACCTGGGGGCTGCAGGCTTTCCTGCTGCCTTCAGCCTCAAAACCACCCTTTCCCACTTGGCGCCGCGCCAGGCACAAAAATGGCCATATGTCTGGAGATTGGTCCCATGCCCAAAGAAGCAGCAGGGAAAACTATGACTCGTTGTAAAGCTCTTTGGGAAACGCTTGCGTAGCCCCACACAGCTGGGGGCTGCAGGCTTTCCTGCTGCCTTCAGCCTCAAAACCACCCTTTCCCACTTGGTGCAGCGCCAGGCACAAAAATGGCCATATGTCTGGAGATTGGTCCCATGCCCAAAGAGCCAGCAGGGAAAACTATGCCTTGTTCTAAAGCTCTTTGGGAACCGCTTGCGTAGCCCCACGGACCTGGGGGCTGCAGGCTTTCCTGCTGCCTTCAGCCTCAAAACCACCCTTTCCCACTTGGCGCCGCGCCAGGCACAAAAATGGCCATATGTCTGGAGATTGGTCCCACGCCCAAAGAGCCAGCAGGGAAAACTATGACTCGTTGTAAAGCTCTTTGGGAAACGCTTGCGTAGCGCCACACACCTGGGGGCTGCAGGCTTTCCTGCTGCCTTCAGCCTCAAAACCACCCTTTCCCACTTGGTGCAGCGCCAGGCACAAAAATGGCCATATGTCTGGAGATTGGTCCCATGCCCAAAGAGCCAGCAGGGAAAACTATGCCTTGTTCTAAAGCTCTTTGGGAACCGTTTGCGTAGCCCCACACACCTGGGGGCTGCAGGCTTTCCTGCTGCCTTCAGCCTCAAAACCACCCTTTCCCACTTGGTGCAGCGCCAGGCACAAAAATGGCCATATGTCTGGAGACTGGTCCCATGCCCAAAGAGCCAGCAGGGAAAAATATGCCTTGTTCTAAAGCTCTTTGGGAACCGCTTGCGTAGCCCCACAGACCTGCGGGCTGCTGGCTTTCCTGCTGCCTTCAGCCTCAAAACCACCCTTTCCCACTTGGTGCAGCGCAAGGCACAAAAATGGCCATATGTCTGGAGATTGGTCGCACGCCCAAAGAACCAGCAGGGAAAACTATGCCTTGTTCTAAAGCTCTTTGGGAACCGCTTGCGTAGCCCCACAGACCTGGGGGGTGCAGGCTTTCCTGCTGCCTTCAGCCTCAAAACCACCCTTTCCCACTTGGTGCAGCGCCAGGCACAAAAATGGCCATATGTCTGGAGATTGGTCCCACGCCCCAAGAGCCAGCAGGGAAAACTATGCCTTGTTCTAAAGCTCTTTGGGAACCGCTTGCGTAGCCCCACACACCTGGGGGCTGCAGGCTTTCCTGCTGCCTTCAGCCTCAAAACCACCCTTTCCCACTTGGTGCAGCGCCAGGCAAAAAAATGGCCATATGTCTGGAGATTGGTCCCACGCCCAAAGAGCCAGCAGGGAAAACTATGCCTTGTTCTAAAGCTCTTTGGGAACCGCTTGCGTAGCCCCACACACCTGGGGGCTGCAGGCTTTCCTGCTGCCTTCAGCCTCAAAACCACCCTTTCCCACTTGGTGCAGCGCCAGGCACAAAAATGGCCATATGTCTGGAGATTGGTCCCACGGCCAAAGAGCCAGGAGGGAAAACTATGCCTTGTTCTAAAGCTCTTTGGGAACCGCTTGCGTAGTCCCACAGACCTGGGGGCTGCAGGCTTTCCTGCTGCCTTCAGCCTCAAAACCACCCTTCCCACTTGTCGCCACGCCAGGCACAAAAATGGCCATATGTCTGGAGATTGGTCGCACGCTCAAAGAACCAGCAGGGAAAACTATGCCTTGTTCTAAAGCTCTTTGGGAACCGCTTGCGTAGCCCCACAGACCTGGGGGGTGCAGGCTTTCCTGCTGCCTTCAGCCTCAAAACCACCCTTTCCCACTTGGTGCAGCGCCAGGCACAAAAATGGCCATATGTCTGGAGATTGGTTCCACGCCCAAAGAGCCAGCAGGGAAAACTATGCCTTGTTCTAAAGCTCTTTGGGAACCGCTTGCGTAGCCCCACACACCTGGGGGCTGCAGGCTTTCCTGCTGCCTTCAGCCTCAAAACCACCCTTTCCCACTTGGTGCAGCGCCAGGCACAAAAATGGCCATATGTCTGGAGATTGGTCCCACGCCCAAAGAGCCAGCAGGGAAAACTATGCCTTGTTCTAAAGCTCTTTGGGAACCGCTTGCATAGCCCCACACACCTGGGGGCTGCAGTCTTTCCTGCTGCCTTCAGCCTCAAAACCACCCTTTCCCACTTGGTGCAGCGCAAGGCACAAAAATGGCCATATGTCTGGAGATTGGTCGCACGCCCAAAGAACCAGCAGGGAAAACTATGCCTTGTTCTAAAGCTCTTTGGGAACCGCTTGCGTAGCCCCACAGACCTGGGGGCTGCAGGCTTTCCTGCTGCCTTCAGCCTCAAAACCACCCTTTCCCACTTGGTGCAGCGCCAGGCACAAAAATGGCCATATGTCTGGAGATTGGTCCCACGCCCCAAGAGCCAGCAGGGAAAACTATGCCTTGTTCTAAAGCTCTTTGGGAACCGCTTGCGTAGCCCCACACACCTGGGGGCTGCAGGCTTTCCTGCTGCCTTCAGCCTCAAAACCACCCTTTCCCACTTGGTGCAGCGCCAGGCAAAAAAATGGCCATATGTCTGGAGATTGGTCCCACGCCCAAAGAGCCAGCAGGGAAAACTATGCCTTGTTCTAAAGCTCTTTGGGAACCGCTTGCGTAGCCCCACACACCTGGGGGCTGCAGGCTTTCCTGCTGCCTTCAGCCTCAAAACCACCCTTTCCCACTTGGTGCAGCGCCAGGCACAAAAATGGCCATATGTCTGGAGATTGGTCCCACGCCCAAAGAGCCAGCAGGGAAAACTATGCCTTGTTCTAAAGCTCTTTGGGAACCGCTTGCGTAGTCCCACAGACCTGGGGGCTGCAGGCTTTCCTGCTGCCTTCAGCCTCAAAACCACCCTTCCCACTTGTCGCCACGCCAGGCACAAAAATGGCCATATGTCTGGAGATTGGTCGCACGCTCAAAGAACCAGCAGGGAAAACTATGCCTTGTTCTAAAGCTCTTTGGGAACCGCTTGCGTAGCCCCACAGACCTGGGGGGTGCAGGCTTTCCTGCTGCCTTCAGCCTCAAAACCACCCTTTCCCACTTGGTGCAGCGCCAGGCACAAAAATGGCCATATGTCTGGAGATTGGTTCCACGCCCAAAGAGCCAGCAGGGAAAACTATGCCTTGTTGTAAAGCTCTTTGGGAACCGCTTGCGTAGCCCCACACACCTGGGGGCTGCAGGCTTTCCTGCTGCCTTCAGCCTCAAAACCACCCTTTCCCACTTGGTGCAGCGCCAGGCACAAAAATGGCCATATGTCTGGAGATTGGTCCCACGCCCAAAGAGCCAGCAGGGAAAACTATGCCTTGTTCTAAAGCTCTTTGGGAACCGCTTGCATAGCCCCACAGACCTGGGGGCTGCAGTCTTTCCTGCTGCCTTCAGCCTCAAAACCACCCTTTCCCACTTGGTGCAGCGCCAGGCACAAAAATGGCCATATGTCTGGAGATTGGTCCCACGGCCAAAGAGCCAGCAGGGAAAACTATGCCTTGTTCTAAAGCTCTTTGGGAACCGCTTGCGTAGTCCCACAGACCTGGGGGCTGCAGGCTTTCCTGCTGCCTTCAGCCTCAAAACCACCCTTCCCACTTGTCGCCACGCCAGGCACAAAAATGGCCATATGTCTGGAGTTTGGTCCCATGCCCAAAGAGGCAGCAGGGAAAACTAAGACTCGTTGTAAAGCTCTTTTTGAAACGTTTGCGTAGCCCCACACATCTGGGGGCTGCAGGCTTTCCTGCTGCCTTCAGCCTCAAAACCACCCTTTCCCACTTGGCGCCGCGCCAGGCACAAAAATGGCCATATATCTGGAGACTGGTCCCATGCCCAAAGAGCCAGCAGGGAAAACTATGCCTTGTTCTAAAGCTCTTTGGGAACCGCTTGCGTAGCCCTACAGACGTGGGGGCTGCAGGCTTTCCTGCTGCCTTCAGCCTCAAAACCACCCTTTCCCACTTGGTGCAGCGCCAGGCACAAAAATGGCCATATGTCTGGAGATTGGGCCCACGCCCAAAGAGCCAGCAGGGAAAACTATGCCTTGTTCTAAAGCTCTTTGGGAACCGCTTGTGTAGCCCCACACACCTGGGGGCTGCAGGCTTTCCTGCTGCCTTCAGCCTCAAAACCACCCTTTCCCACTTGGCGCCGCGCCAGGCACAAAAATGGCCATATGTCTGGGGATTGGTCCCACGCCCAAAGAGCCAGCAGGGAAAACTATGCCTTGTTCTAAAGCTCTTTGGGAACCGCTTGCGTAGCCCCACAGACCTGGGGGCTGCAGGCTTTCCTGCTGCCTTCAGCCTCAAAACCACCCTTTCCCACTTGGTGCAGCGCCAGGCACAAAAATGGCCATATGTCTGGAGATTGGTCCCATGCCCAAAGAGCCAGCAGGGAAAACTATGCCTTGTTCTAAAGCTCTTTGGGAACCGCTTGCGTAGCCCCACAGAGCTGGGGGCTGCAGGCTTTCCTGCTGCCTTCAGCCTCAAAACCACCCTTTCCCACTTGGTGCAGCGCCAGGCACAAAAATGGCCATATGTCTGGAGACTGGTCCCATGCCCAAAGACCCAGTATGGAAAACTATGCCTTGTTCTGAAGCTCTTTGGGAACCGCTTGCGTAGCCCCAGAGACCTGGGGGCTGCAGGCTTTCCTGCTGCCTTCAGCCTCAAAACCACCCTTTCCCACTTGGCGCCGCGCCAGGCACAAAAATGGCCATATGTCTGGAGATTGGTCCCATGCCCAAAGAAGCAGCAGGGAAAACTATGACTCGTTGTAAAGCTCTTTGGGAAACGCTTGCGTAGCCCCACACAGCTGGGGGCTGCAGGCTTTCCTGCTGCCTTCAGCCTCAAAACCACCCTTTCCCACTTGGTGCAGCGCCAGGCACAAAAATGGCCATATGTCTGGAGATTGGTCCCATGCCCAAAGAGCCAGCAGGGAAAACTATGCCTTGTTCTAAAGCTCTTTGGGAACCGCTTGCGTAGCCCCACGGACCTGGGGGCTGCAGGCTTTCCTGCTGCCTTCAGCCTCAAAACCACCCTTTCCCACTTGGCGCCGCGCCAGGCACAAAAATGGCCATATGTCTGGAGATTGGTCCCACGCCCAAAGAGCCAGCAGGGAAAACTATGACTCGTTGTAAAGCTCTTTGGGAAACGCTTGCGTAGCCCCACACACCTGGGGGCTGCAGGCTTTCCTGCTGCCTTCAGCCTCAAAACCACCCTTTCCCACTTGGTGCAGCGCCAGGCACAAAAATGGCCATATGTCTGGAGATTGGTCCCATGCCCAAAGAACCAGCAGGGAAAACTATGCCTTGTTCTAAAGCTCTTTGGGAACCGTTTCCGTAGCCCCACACAGCTGGGGGCTGCAGGCTTTCCTGCTGCCTTCAGCCTCAAAACCACCCTTTCCCACTTGGTGCAGCGCCAGGCACAAAAATGGCCATATGTCTGGAGACTGGTCCCATGCGCAAAGAGGCAGCAGGGAAAACTATGCCTTGTTCTAAAGCTCTTTGGGAACCGCTTGCGTAGCCCCACAGACCTGCGGGCTGCTGGCTTTCCTGCTGCCTTCAGCCTCAAAACCACCCTTTCCCACTTGGTGCAGCGCAAGGCACAAAAATGGCCATATGTCTGGAGATTGGTCGCACGCCCAAAGAACCAGCAGGGAAAACTATGCCTTGTTCTAAAGCTCTTTGGGAACCGCTTGCGTAGCCCCACAGACCTGGGGGGTGCAGGCTTTCCTGCTGCCTTCAGCCTCAAAACCACCCTTTCCCACTTGGTGCAGCGCCAGGCACAAAAATGGCCATATGTCTGGAGATTGGTCCCACGCCCCAAGAGCCAGCAGGGAAAACTATGCCTTGTTCTAAAGCTCTTTGGGAACCGCTTGCGTAGCCCCACACACCTGGGGGCTGCAGGCTTTCCTGCTGCCTTCAGCCTCAAAACCACCCTTTCCCACTTGGTGCAGCGCCAGGCAAAAAAATGGCCATATGTCTGGAGATTGGTCCCACGCCCAAAGAGCCAGCAGGGAAAACTATGCCTTGTTCTAAAGCTCTTTGGGAACCGCTTGCGTAGCCCCACACACCTGGGGGCTGCAGTCTTTCCTGCTGCCTTCAGCCTCAAAACCACCCTTTCCCACTTGGTGCAGCGCCAGGCACAAAAATGGCCATATGTCTGGAGATTGGTCCCACGGCCAAAGAGCCAGCAGGGAAAACTATGCCTTGTTCTAAAGCTCTTTGGGAACCGCTTGCGTAGTCCCACAGACCTGGGGGCTGCAGGCTTTCCTGCTGCCTTCAGCCTCAAAACCACCCTTCCCACTTGTCGCCACGCCAGGCACAAAAATGGCCATATGTCTGGAGTTTGGTCCCATGCCCAAAGAGGCAGCAGGGAAAAGTAAGACTCGTTGTAAAGCTCTTTTTGAAACGTTTGCGTAGCCCCACACATCTGGGGGCTGCAGGCTTTCCTGCTGCCTTCAGCCTCAAAACCACCCTTTCCCACTTGGCGCCGCGCCAGGCACAAAAATGGCCATATATCTGGAGATGGGTCCCATGCCCAAAGAGCCAGCAGGGAAAACTATGCCTTGTTCTAAAGCTCTTTGGGAACCGCTTGCGTAGCCCCACAGACGTGGGGGCTGCAGGCTTTCCTGCTGCCTTCAGCCTCAAAACCACCCTTTCCCACTTGGTGCAGCGCCAGGCACAAAAATGGCCATATGTCTGGAGATTGGTCCCACGCCCAAAGAGCCAGCAGGGAAAACTATGCCTTGTTCTAAAGCTCTTTGGGAACCGCTTGTGTAGCCCCACACACCTGGGGGCTGCAGGCTTTCCTGCTGCCTTCAGCCTCAAAACCACCCTTTCCCACTTGGCGCCGCGCCAGGCACAAAAATGGCCATATGTCTGGGGATTGGTCCCACGCCCAAAGAGCCAGCAGGGAAAACTATGCCTTGTTCTAAAGCTCTTTGGGAACTGCTTGCGTAGCCCCACACACCTGGGGGCTGCAGGCTTTCCTGCTGCCTTCAGCCTCAAAACCACCCTTTCCCACTTGGTGCAGCGCCAGGCACAAAAATGGCCATATGTCTGGAGATTGGTCCCACGCCCAAAGAGCCAGCAGGGAAAACTATGCCTTGTTGTAAAGCTCTTTGGGAACCGCTTGCGTAGCCCCACAGACGTGGGGGCTGCAGGCTTTCCTGCTGCCTTCAGCCTCAAAACCACCCTTTCTCACTTGGCACCGCGCCAGGCAGAAAAACGGCCATATGTCTGGAGATTGGTCGCATGCGGAAAGAGCCAGCAGGGAAAACTATGCCTTGTTGTAAAGCTCTTTGGGAACGGCTTGCGTAGCCCCACAGACCAGGGGGCTGCAGGCTTTCCTGCTGCCTTCAGCCTCAAAACCACCCTTTCCCACTTGGCGCCGCGCTAGGCACAAAAATGGCCATATGTCTGGAGATTGGTCCCACGCCCAAAGAGCCAGCAGGGAAAACTATGCCTTGTTCTAAAGCTCTTTGGGAACTGCTTGCGTAGCCCCACACACCTGGGGGCTGCAGGCTTTCCTGCTGCCTTCAGCCTCAAAACCACCCTTTCCCACTTGGTGCAGCGCCAGGCACAAAAATGGCCATATGTCTGGAGATTGGTCCCACGCCCAAAGAGCCAGCAGGGAAAACTATGCCTTGTTGTAAAGCTCTTTGGGAACCGCTTGCGTAGCCCCACAGACGTGGGGGCTGCAGGCTTTCCTGCTGCCTTCAGCCTCAAAACCACCCTTTCTCACTTGGCACCGCGCCAGGCAGAAAAACGGCCATATGTCTGGAGATTGGTCGCATGCGGAAAGAGCCAGCAGGGAAAACTATGCCTTGTTGTAAAGCTCTTTGGGAACGGCTTGCGTAGCCCCACAGACCTGGGGGCTGCAGGCTTTCCTGCTGCCTTCAGCCTCAAAACCACCCTTTCCCACTTGGTGCAGCACCAGGCACAAAAATGGCCATATGTCTGGAGATTGGTCCCATGCGCAAAGAGCCAGCAGGGAAAACTATGCCTTGTTCTAAAGCTCTTTGGGAACCGCTTGCGTAGCGCCACAGACCTGGGGGCTGTAGGCCTTCCTGCTGCCTTCAACCTGAAAACCACCCTTTCCCACTTGGCGCCGCGCCAGGCACAAAAATGGCCATATGTCTGGAGATTGGTCCCATGCCGAAAGAGCCAGCAGGGAAAACTATGCCTTGTTCTAAAGCTCTTTGGGAACCGCTTGCGTAGTCTCACACACCTGGGGGCTGCAGGCTTTCCTGCTGCCTTCAGCCTCAAAACCACCCTTTCCCACTTGGTGCAGCGCCAGGCACAAAAATGGCCATATGTCTGGAGATTGGTCCCATGCCCAAAGAGCCAGCAGGGAAAACTATGCCTTGTTCTAAAGCTCTTTGGGAACCGCTTGCGTAGCCCCACAGACCTGGGGGCTGCAGGCTTTCCTGCTGCCTTCAGCCTCAAAACCACCCTTTCCCACTTGGTGCAGCGCCAGGCAGAAAAATGGCCATATGTCTGGAGACTGGTCGCATGCGCAAAGAGCCAGCAGGGAAAACTATGCCTTGTTCTAAAGCTCTTTGGGAACCGCTTGCGTAGCCCCACAGACCTGGGGGCTGCAGGCTTTCCTGCTGCCTTCAGCCTCAAAACCACCCTTTCCCACTTGGCGCCGCGCCAGGCACAAAAATGGACATATGTCTGGAGATTGGTCCCATGCCCAAAGAGCTAGCAGGGAAAACTATGACTCGTTGTAAAGCTCTTTGGGAACCGCTTGCGTAGCCCCACACACCTGGGGGCTGCAGGCTTTCCTGCTGCCTTCAGCCTCAAAACCACCCTTTCCCACTTGGTGCAGCGCCAGGCACAAAAATGGCCATATGTCTGGAGATTGGTCCCATGCCCAAAGAGCCAGCAGGGAAAAGTATGCCTTGTTCTAAAGCTCTTTGGGAACCGCTTGCGTAGCCCCACAGACCTGGGGGCTGCAGGCTTTCCTGCTGCCTTCAGCCTCAAAACCACCCTTTCCCACTTGGCGCCGCGCCAGGCACAAAAATGGCCATATGTCTGGAGATTGGTCCCACGCCCAAAAAGCCAGCAGGGAAAACTATGACTCATTGTAAAGCTCTTTGGGAAACGCTTGCATAGCCCCACACACCTGGGGGCTGCAGGCTTTCCTGCTGCCTTCAGCCTCAAAACCACCCTTTCCCACTTGGTGCAGCGCCAGGCACAAAAATGGCCATATGTCTGGAGATTGGTCCCATGCCCAAAGAGCCAGCAGGGAAAACTATGCCTTGTTCTAAAGCTCTTTGGGAACCGATTGCGTAGCCCCACACAGCTGGGGGCTGCAGGCTTTCCTGCTGCCTTCAGCCTCAAAACCACCCTTTCCCACTTGGTGCAGCGCCAGGCACAAAAATGGCCATATGTCTGGAGACTGGTCCCATGCCCAAAGAGCCAGCAGGGAAAAATATGCCTTGTTCTAAAGCTCTTTGGGAACCGCTTGCGTAGCCCCACAGACCTGCGGGCTGCTGGCTTTCCTGCTGCCTTCAGCCTCAAAACCACCCTTTCCCACTTGGTGCAGCGCAAGGCAGAAAAATGGCCATATGTCTGGAGATTGGTCCCATGCCCAAAGAACCAGCAGGGAAAACTATGCCTTGTTCTAAAGCTCTTTGGGAATCGCTTGCGTAGCCCCACAGACCTGGGGGGTGCAGGCTTTCCTGCTGCCTTCAGCCTCAAAACCACCCTTTCCCACTTGGTGCAGCGCCAGGCACAAAAATGGCCATATGGCTGGTAATGGCTCCCACGCCCAAAGAGCCAGCAGGGAAAACTATGCCTTGTTCTAAAGCTCTTTGGGAACCGCTTGCGTAGCCCCACACACCTGGGGGCTGCAGGCTTTCTTGCTGCCTTCAGCCTCAAAACCACCCTTTCCCACTTGGTGCAGCGCCAGGCAAAAAAATGGCCATATGTCTGGAGATTGGTCCCACGCCCAAAGAGCCAGCAGGGAAAACTATGCCTTGTTCTAAAGCTCTTTGGGAACCGCTTGCGTAGCCCCACACAACTGGGGGCTGCAGTCTTTCCTGCTGCCTTCAGCCTCAAAACCACCCTTTCCCACTTGGTGCAGCGCCAGGCACAAAAATGGCCATATGTCTGGAGATTGGTCCCACGGCCAAAGAGCCAGCAGGGAAAACTATGCCTTGTTCTAAAGCTCTTTGGGAACCGCTTGCGTAGTCCCACAGACCTGGGGGCTGCAGGCTTTCCTGCTGCCTTCAGCCTCAAAACCACCCTTCCCACTTGTCGCCACGCCAGGCACAAAAATGGCCATATGTCTGGAGTTTGGTCCCATGCCCAAAGAGGCAGCAGGGAAAACTAAGACTCGTTGTAAAGCTCTTTTTGAAACGTTTGCGTAGCCCCACACATCTGGGGGCTGCAGGCTTTCCTGCTGCCTTCAGCCTCAAAACCACCCTTTCCCACTTGGCGCCGCGCCAGGCACAAAAATGGCCATATATCTGGAGATGGGTCCCATGCCCAAAGAGCCAGCAGGGAAAACTATGCCTTGTTCTAAAGCTCTTTGGGAACCGCTTGCGTAGCCCCACAGACGTGGGGGCTGCAGGCTTTCCTGCTGCCTTCAGCCTCAAAACCACCCTTTCCCACTTGGTGCAGCGCCAGGCACAAAAATGGCCATATGTCTGGAGATTGGTCCCACGCCCAAAGAGCCAGCAGGGAAAACTATGCCTTGTGCTAAAGCTCTTTGGGAACCGCTTGTGTAGCCCCACACACCTGGGGGCTGCAGGCTTTCCTGCTGCCTTCAGCCTCAAAACCACCCTTTCCCACTTGGCGCCGCGCCAGGCACAAAAATGGCCATATGTCTGGGGATTGGTCCCACGCCCAAAGAGCCAGCAGGGAAAACTATGCCTTGTTCTAAAGCTCTTTGGGAACCGCTTGCGTAGCCCCACACACCTGGGGGCTGCAGGCTTTCCTGCTGCCTTCAGCCTCAAAACCACCCTTTCCCACTTGGTGCAGCGCAAGGCACAAAAATGGACATATGTCTGGAGATTGGTCCCATGCCCAAAGAGCCAGCAGGGAAAACTATGCCTTGTTCTAAAGCTCTTTGGGAACCGCTTGCGTAGCCCCACACACCTGGGGGCTGCAGGCTTTCCTGCTGCCTTCAGCCTCAAAACCACCCTTTCCCACTTGGTGCAGCGCCAGGCACAAAAATGGCCATATGTCTGGAGATTGGTCCCATGCCCAAAGAGCCAGCAGGGAAAACTATGCCTTGTTCTAAAGCTCTTTGGGAACCGATTGCATAGCCCCACACACCTGGGGGCTGCAGGCTTTCCTGCTGCCTTCAGACTCAAAACCACCCTTTCCCACTTGGTGCAGCGCCAGGCACAAAAATGGCCATATGTCTGGAGATTGGTCCCATGCCCAAAGAGCCAGCAGGGAAAAGTATGCCTTGTTCTAAAGCTCTTTGGGAACCGCTTGCGTAGACCCACACACCTGCGGGCTGCAGGCTTTCCTGCTGCCTTCAGCCTCAAAACCACCCTTTCCCACTTGGCGCCGCGCCAGGCACAAAAATGGCCATATGTCTGGAGATTGGTCCCACGCCCAAAGAGCCAGCAGGGAAAACTATGCCTTGTTCTAAAGCTCTTTGGGAACCGCTTGCGTAGCCCCACACCTGGGGGCTGCAGGCTTTCCTGCTGCCTTCAGCCTCAAAACCACCCTTTCCCACTTGGTGCAGCGCCAGGCACAAAAATGGCCATATGTCTGGAGATTGGTCCCACGCCCAAAGAGCCAGCAGGGAAAACTATGCCTTGTTGTAAAGCTCTTTGGGAACCGCTTGTGTAGCCCCACAGACGTGGGGGCTGCAGGCTTTCCTGCTGCCTTCAGCCTCAAAACCACCCTTTCTCACTTGGCACCGCGCCAGGCAGAAAAATGGCCATATGTCTGGAGATTGGTCGCATGCGGAAAGAGCCAGCAGGGAAAACTATGCCTTGTTGTAAAGCTCTTTGGGAACGGCTTGCGTAGCCCCACAGACCTGGGGGCTGCAGGCTTTCCTGCTGCCTTCAGCCTCAAAACCACCCTTTCCCACTTGGTGCAGCACCAGGCACAAAAATGGCCATATGTCTGGAGATTGGTCCCATGCCCAAAGAGCCAGCAGGGAAAACTATGCCTTGTTCTAAAGCTCTTTGGGAACCGCTTGCGTAGTGCCACAGACCTGGGGGCTGTAGACCTTCCTGCTGCCTTCAACCTGAAAACCACCCTTTCCCACTTGGCGCCGCGCCAGGCACAAAAATGGCCATATGTCTGGAGACTGGTCCCACGCCGAAAGAGCCAGCAGGGAAAACTATGCCTTGTTCTAAAGCTCTTTGGGAACCGCTTGCGTAGTCTCACACACCTGGGGGCTGCAGGCTTTCCTGCTGCCTTCAGCCTCAAAACCACCCTTTCCCACTTGGTGCAGCGCCAGGCACAAAAATGGCCATATGTCTGGAGATTGGTCCCACGCCCAAAGAGCCAGCAGGGAAAACTATGCCTTGTTCTAAAGCTCTTTGGGAACCGCTTGCGTAGCCCCACAGACCTGGGGGCTGCAGGCTTTCCTGCTGCCTTCAGCCTCAAAACCACCCTTTCCCACTTGGTGCAGCGCCAGGCAGAAAAATGGCCATATGTCTGGAGATTGGTCGCATGCGCAAAGAGCCAGCAGGGAAAACTATGCCTTGTTCTAAAGCTCTTTGGAACCGCTTGCGTAGCCCCACACACCTGGGGGCTGCAGGCTTTCCTGCTGCCTTCAGCCTCAAAACCACCATTTCCCACTTGGCGCCGCGCTAGGCACAAAAATGGCCATATGGCTGGTGATCGGTCCCACGCCCAACGAGCCAGCAGGGAAAACTATGCCTTGTTCTAAAGCTCCTTGGGAACCGATTGCATAGCCCCACACAGCTGGGGGCTGCAGGCTTTCCTGCTGCCTTCAGCCTCAAAACCACCCTTTCCCACTTGGTGCAGCGCCAGGCAAAAAAATGGCCATATGTCTGGAGATTGGTCCCATGCCCAAGGAGCCAGCAGGGAAAACTATGCCTTGTTCTAAAGCTCTTTGGGAACCGCTTGCGTAGCCCCACACACCTGGGGGCTGCAGGCTTTCCTGCTGCCTTCAGCCTCAAAACCACCCTTTCCCACTTGGTGCAGCGCCAGGCACAAAAATGGCCATATGTCTGGAGATTGGTCCCATGCCCAAAGAGCCAGCAGGGAAAACTATGCCTTGTTCTAAAGCTCTTTGGGAACCGCTTGCGTAGTGCCACAGACCTGGGGGCTGTAGACCTTCCTGCTGCCTTCAACCTGAAAACCACCCTTTCCCACTTGGCGCCGCGCCAGGCACAAAAATGGCCATATGTCTGGAGACTGGTCCCACGCCGAAAGAGCCAGCAGGGAAAACTATGCCTTGTTCTAAAGCTCTTTGGGAACCGCTTGCGTAGTCTCACACACCTGGGGGCTGCAGGCTTTCCTGCTGCCTTCAGCCTCAAAACCACCCTTTCCCACTTGGTGCAGCGCCAGGCACAAAAATGGCCATATGTCTGGAGATTGGTCCCACGCCCAAAGAGCCAGCAGGGAAAACTATGCCTTGTTCTAAAGCTCTTTGGGAACCGCTTGCGTAGCCCCACAGACCTGGGGGCTGCAGGCTTTCCTGCTGCCTTCAGCCTCAAAACCACCCTTTCCCACTTGGTGCAGCGCCAGGCAGAAAAATGGCCATATGTCTGGAGATTGGTCGCATGCGCAAAGAGCCAGCAGGGAAAACTATGCCTTGTTCTAAAGCTCTTTGGAACCGCTTGCGTAGCCCCACACACCTGGGGGCTGCAGGCTTTCCTGCTGCCTTCAGCCTCAAAACCACCATTTCCCACTTGGCGCCGCGCTAGGCACAAAAATGGCCATATGGCTGGTGATCGGTCCCACGCCCAACGAGCCAGCAGGGAAAACTATGCCTTGTTCTAAAGCTCCTTGGGAACCGATTGCATAGCCCCACACAGCTGGGGGCTGCAGGCTTTCCTGCTGCCTTCAGCCTCAAAACCACCCTTTCCCACTTGGTGCAGCGCCAGGCAAAAAAATGGCCATATGTCTGGAGATTGGTCCCATGCCCAAGGAGCCAGCAGGGAAAACTATGCCTTGTTCTAAAGCTCTTTGGGAACCGCTTGCGTAGCCCCACACACCTGGGGGCTGCAGGCTTTCCTGCTGCCTTCAGCCTCAAAACCACCCTTTCCCACTTGGTGCAGCGCCAGGCACAAAAATGGCCATATGTCTGGAGATTGGTCCCATGCCCAAAGAGCCAGCAGGGAAAGCTATGCCTTGTTCTAAAGCTCTTTGGAACCGCTTGCGTAGCCCCACACACCTGGGGGCTGCAGGCTTTCCTGCTGCCTTCAGCCTCAAAACCACCCTTCGCACTTGGCGCCGCACCAGACACAAAAATGGCCATATGTCTGGAGATTGGTCCCACGCCCAAAGAGCCAGCAGGGAAAACTATGCCTTGTTCTAAAGCTCTTTGGGAACTGCTTGCTTAGCCCCACAGACCTGGGGTCTGCAGGCTTTCCTGCTGCCTTCAGCCTCAAAACCACCCTTCCCACTTAGCGCCACCCAAGGCACAAAAATGGCCATATGTCTGGAGATTGGTCCCATGCCCAAAGAGCCAGCAGGGAAAACTATGCCTTGTTCTAAAGCTCTTTGGGAACCGCTTGCGTAGTCCCACAGACGTGGGGGCTGCAGGCTTTCCTGCTGCCTTCAGCCTCAAAACCACCCTTTCCCACTTGGCGCCGCGCCAGGCACAAAAATGGCCATATGTCTGGAGATTGGTCCCACGCCCAAAGAGCCAGCAGGGAAAACTATGCCTTGTTCTAAAGCTCTTTGGGAACCGCTTGCGTAGCCCCACACACCTGGGGGCTGCAGGCTTTCCTGCTGCCTTCAGCCTCAAAACCACCCTTTCCCACTTGGTGCAGCGCCAGGCACAAAAATGGCCATATGTCTGGATATTGGTCGCATGCGCAAAGAGCCAGCAGGGAAAACTATGCCTTGTTCTAAAGCTCTTTGGAACCACTTGCGTAGCCCCACAGCCCTGGGGGCTGCAGGCTTTCCTGCTGCCTTCAGCCTCAAAACCACCATTTCCCACTTGGCGCCGCGCTAGGCACAAAAATGGCCATATGGCTGGTGATGGGTCCCACGCCCAAAGAGCCAGGAGGGAAAACTATGCCTTGTTCTAAAGCTCTTTGGGAACCGATTGCATAGCCCCACACACCTGGGGGCTGCAGGCTTTCCTGCTGCCTTCAGACTCAAAACCACCCTTTCCCACTTGGTGCAGCGCCAGGCACAAAAATGGCCATATGTCTGGAGATTGGTCCCATGCCCAAAGAGCCAGCAGGGTAAACTATGCCTTGTTCTAAAGCTCTTTGGGAACCGCTTGCGTAGCCCCACACACCTGGGGGCTGCAGGCTTTCCTGCTGCCTTCAGCCTCAAAACCACCCTTTCCCACTTGGTGCAGCGCCAGGCACAAAAATGGCCATATGTCTGGAGATTGGTCCCACGCCCAAAGAGCCAGCAGGGAAAACTATGCCTTGTTCTAAAGCTCTTTGGGAACTGCTTGCTTAGCCCCACGGACCTGGGGTCTGCAGGCTTTCCTGCTGCCTTCAGCCTCAAAACCACCCTTCCCACTTAGCGCCACCCAAGGCACAAAAATGGCAATATGTCTGGAGATTGGTCCTACGCCCAAAGAGCCAGCAGGGAAAACTATGCCTTGTTCTAAAGCTCTTTGGGAACCGCTTGCGTAGCCCCACACACCTGGGGGCTGCAGGCTTTCCTGCTGCCTTCAGCCTCAAAACCACCCTTTCCCACTTGGCGCCACCCAAGGCACAAAAATGGCAATATGTCTGGAGATTGGTCCTACGCCCAAAGAGCCAGCAGGGAAAACTATGCCTTGTTCTAAAGCTCTTTGGGAACCGCTTGCGTAGCCCCACACACCTGGGGGCTGCAGGCTTTCCTGCTGCCTTCAGCCTCAAAACCACCCTTTCCCACTTGGCGCCACCCAAGGCACAAAATTGGCCATATGTGTGGTAATTGGTCCCATGCGCAAAGAGCCAGCAGGGAAAACTATGACTCGTTGTAAAGCTCTTTGGGAACGGACTGCGTAACCCCACGGACCTGGGGGCTGCAGGCTTTCCTGCTGCCTTCAGCCTCAAAACCACCGTTTACAACTTGCCGTTTCGCCAGCCTCCAAAATCTTCATATGTCTGGAGACTGGTCCCACACCCAAAGAGCCAGCAGGGAAAACTATGCCTTGTTGTATAGCTCTTTGGGAACTGCTTGCGTAGCCCCACACACCAGGGGGGCTGATGTGTCTGGAGACTGGTCCCACGCCCAAAGAGCCAGCAGGGAAAACTATGCCTTGTTCTAAAGCTCTTTGGGAACCGCTTGCGTAGCCCTACACACCTGGGGGCTGCAGGCATTCCTGCTGCCTTCAGCCTCAAAACCACCCTTTCCCGCTTGGTGCAGCGCCAGGCACAAAAATGGCCATATGTCTGGAGATTGGTCCCACGCCCGAAGAGCCAGCAGGGAAAATTATGCCTTGTTCTAAAGGTCTTTGGGAACCGCTTGCGTAGTCTCACACACCTGGGGGCTGCAGGCTTTCCTGCTGCCTTCAGCCTCAAAACCACCCTTTCCCACTTGGTGCAGCGCCAGGCACAAAAATGGCCATATGTCTGGAGATTGGTCCCATGCCCAAAGAGCCAGCAGGGAAAACTATGCCTTGTTCTAAAGCTCTTTGGGAACCGCTTGCGTAGCCCCACAGACCTGGGGGCTGCAGGCTTTCCTGCTGCCTTCAGCCTCAAAACCACCCTTTCCCACTTGGTGCAGCGCCAGGCAGAAAAATGGCCATATGTCTGGAGATTGGTCGCATGCGCAAAGAGCCAGCAGGGAAAACTATGCCTTGTTCTAAAGCTCTTTGGAACCGCTTGCGTAGCCCTACACACCTGGGGGCTGCAGGCTTTCCTGCTGCCTTCAGCCTCAAAACCACCATTTCCCACTTGGCGCCGCGCTAGGCACAAAAATGGCCATATGGCTGGTGATGGGTCCCACGCCCAAAGAGCCAGGAGGGAAAACTATGCCTTGTTCTAAAGCTCTTTGGGAACCGATTGCATAGCCCCACACACCTGGGGGCTGCAGGCTTTCCTGCTGCCTTCAGCCTCAAAACCACCCTTTCCCACTTGGTGCAGCGCCAGGCACAAAAATGGCCATATGTCTGGAGATTGGTCGCATGCGCAAAGAGCCAGCAGGGAAAACTATGCCTTGTTCTAAAGCTCTTTGGGAACCGCTTGCGTAGCCCCACACAGCTGGGGGCTGCAGGCTTTCCTGCTGCCTTCAGCCTCAAAACCACCCTTTCCCACTTGGTGCAGCGCCAGGCACAAAAATGGCCATATGTCTGGAGATTGGCCCCACGCCCAAAGAGCCAGCAGGGAAAACTATGCCTTGTTCTAAAGCTCTTTGGAACCGCTTGCGTAGCCCCACACACCTGGGGGCTGCAGGCTTTCCTGCTGCCTTCAGCCTCAAAACCACCCTTCCCACTTGGCGCCGCACCAGACACAAAGATGGCCATATGTCTGGAGATTGGTCCCACGCCCAAAGAGCCAGCAGGGAAAACTATGCCTTGTTCTAAAGCTCTTTGGGAACTGCTTGCTTAGCCCCACGGACCTGGGGTCTGCAGGCTTTCCTGCTGCCTTCAGCCTCAAAACCACCCTTCCCACTTAGCGCCACCCAAGGCACAAAAATGGCCATATGTCTGGAGATTGGTCCTACGCCCAAAGAGCCAGCAGGGAAAACTATGCCTTGTTCTAAAGCTCTTTGGGAACCGCTTGCGTAGCCCCACGGACCTGGGGGCTGCAGGCTTTCCTGCTGCCTTCAGCCTCAAAACCACCCTTTCCCACTTGGTGCAGCGCCAGGCACAAAAATGGCCATATGTCTGGAGATTGGTCCCACGCCCAAAGAGCCAGCAGGGAAAACTATGCCTTGTTCTAAAGCTCTTTGGGAACCGCTTGCGTAGCCCCACACACCTGGGGGCTGCAGGCTTTCCTACTGCCTTCAGCCTCAAAACCACCCTTTCCCACTTGGTGCAGCGCCAGGCACAAAAATGGCCATATGTCTGGAGATTGGTCCCACGCCCAACGAGCCAGCAGGGAAAACTATGCCTTGTTCTAAAGCTCCTTGGGAACCGATTGCATAGCCCCACACAGCTGGGGGCTGCAGGCTTTCCTGCTGCCTTCAGCCTCAAAACCACCCTTTCCCACTTGGTGCAGCGCCAGGCAAAAAAATGGCCATATGTCTGGAGATTGGTCCCATGCCCAAGGAGCCAGCAGGGAAAACTATGCCTTGTTCTAAAGCTCTTTGGGAACCGCTTGCGTAGCCCCACACACCTGGGGGCTGCAGGCTTTCCTGCTGCCTTCAGCCTCAAAACCACCCTTTCCCACTTGGTGCAGCGCCAGGCACAAAAATGGCCATATGTCTGGAGATTGGTCCCATGCCCAAAGAGCCAGCAGGGAAAGCTATGCCTTGTTCTAAAGCTCTTTGGAACCGCTTGCGTAGCCCCACACACCTGGGGGCTGCAGGCTTTCCTGCTGCCTTCAGCCTCAAAACCACCCTTCGCACTTGGCGCCGCACCAGACACAAAAATGGCCATATGTCTGGAGATTGGTCCCACGCCCAAAGAGCCAGCAGGGAAAACTATGCCTTGTTCTAAAGCTCTTTGGGAACTGCTTGCTTAGCCCCACAGACCTGGGGTCTGCAGGCTTTCCTGCTGCCTTCAGCCTCAAAACCACCCTTCCCACTTAGCGCCACCCAAGGCACAAAAATGGCCATATGTCTGGAGATTGGTCCCATGCCCAAAGAGCCAGCAGGGAAAACTATGCCTTGTTCTAAAGCTCTTTGGGAACCGCTTGCGTAGTCCCACAGACGTGGGGGCTGCAGGCTTTCCTGCTGCCTTCAGCCTCAAAACCACCCTTTCCCACTTGGCGCCGCGCCAGGCACAAAAATGGCCATATGTCTGGAGATTGGTCCCACGCCCAAAGAGCCAGCAGGGAAAACTATGCCTTGTTCTAAAGCTCTTTGGGAACCGCTTGCGTAGCCCCACAGACCTGGGGGCTGCAGGCTTTCCTGCTGCCTTCAGCCTCAAAACCACCCTTTCCCACTTGGCGCCGCGCTAGGCACAAAAATGGCCATATGGCTGGTGATGGGTCCCACGCCCAAAGAGCCAGGAGGGAAAACTATGCCTTGTTCTAAAGCTCTTTGGGAACCGATTGCATAGCCCCACACACCTGGGGGCTGCAGGCTTTCCTGCTGCCTTCAGCCTCAAAACCACCCTTTCCCACTTGGTGCAGCGCCAGGCACAAAAATGGCCATATGTCTGGAGATTGGTCCCATGCCCAAAGAGCCAGCAGGGTAAACTATGCCTTGTTCTAAAGCTCTTTGGGAACCGCTTGCGTAGCCCCACACACCTGGGGGCTGCAGGCTTTCCTGCTGCCTTCAGCCTCAAAACCACCCTTTCCCACTTGGTGCAGCGCCAGGCACAAAAATGGCCATATGTCTGGAGATTGGTCCCACGCCCAAAGAGCCAGCAGGGAAAACTATGCCTTGTTCTAAAGCTCTTTGGGAACTGCTTGCTTAGCCCCACGGACCTGGGGTCTGCAGGCTTTCCTGCTGCCTTCAGCCTCAAAACCACCCTTCCCACTTAGCGCCACCCAAGGCACAAAAATGGCAATATGTCTGGAGATTGGTCCTACGCCCAAAGAGCCAGCAGGGAAAACTATGCCTTGTTCTAAAGCTCTTTGGGAACCGCTTGCGTAGCCCCACACACCTGGGGGCTGCAGGCTTTCCTGCTGCCTTCAGCCTCAAAACCACCCTTTCCCACTTGGCGCCACGCCAGGCACAAAATTGGCCATATGGCTGGAGATGGGTCCCACGCCCAAAGAGCCAGCAGGGAAAACTATGCCTTGTTCTAAAGCTCTTTGGGAACCGCTTGCGTAGCCCCACACACCTGGGGGCTGCAGGCTTTCCTGCTGCCTTCAGCCTCAAAACCACCCTTTCCCACTTGGCGCCACGCCAGGCACAAAATTGGCCATATGTGTGGTAATTGGTCCCATGCGCAAAGGGCCAGCAGGGAAAACTATGACTCGTTGTAAAGCTCTTTGGGAACGGACTGCGTAACCCCACGGACCTGGGGGCTGCAGGCTTTCCTGCTGCCTTCAGCCTCAAAACCACCGTTTACAACTTGCCGTTTCGCCAGCCTCCAAAATCTACTTATGTCTGGAGACTGGTCCCACACCCAAAGAGCCAGCAGGGAAAACTATGCCTTGTTGTATAGCTCTTTGGGAACTGCTTGCGTAGCCCCACACACCAGGGGGGCTGATGTGTCTGGAGACTGGTCCCACGCCCAAAGAGCCAGCAGGGAAAACTACGCCTTGTTCTAAAGCTCTTTGGGAACCGCTTGCGTAGCCCTACACACCTGGGGGCTGCAGGCATTCCTGCTGCCTTCAGCCTCAAAACCACCCTTTCCCGCTTGGTGCAGCGCCAGGCACAAAAATGGCCATATGTCTGGAGATTGGTCCCACGCCCGAAGAGCCAGCAGGGAAAACTATGCCTTGTTCTAAAGGTCTTTGGGAACCGCTTGCGTAGTCTCACACACCTGGGGGCTGCAGGCTTTCCTGCTGCCTTCAGCCTCAAAACCACCCTTTCCCACTTGGTGCAGCGCCAGGCACAAAAATGGCCATATGTCTGGAGATTGGTCCCATGCCCAAAGAGCCAGCAGGGAAAACTATGCCTTGTTCTAAAGCTCTTTGGGAACCGCTTGCGTAGCCCCACAGACCTGGGGGCTGCAGGCTTTCCTGCTGCCTTCAGCCTCAAAACCACCCTTTCCCACTTGGTGCAGCGCCAGGCAGAAAAATGGCCATATGTCTGGAGATTGGTCGCATGCGCAAAGAGCCAGCAGGGAAAACTATGCCTTGTTCTAAAGCTCTTTGGAACCGCTTGCGTAGCCCTACACACCTGGGGGCTGCAGGCTTTCCTGCTGCCTTCAGCCTCAAAACCACCATTTCCCACTTGGCGCCGCGCTAGGCACAAAAATGGCCATATGGCTGGTGATGGGTCCCACGCCCAAAGAGCCAGGAGGGAAAACTATGCCTTGTTCTAAAGCTCTTTGGGAACCGATTGCATAGCCCCACACACCTGGGGGCTGCAGGCTTTCCTGCTGCCTTCAGCCTCAAAACCACCCTTTCCCACTTGGTGCAGCGCCAGGCACAAAAATGGCCATATGTCTGGAGATTGGTCGCATGCGCAAAGAGCCAGCAGGGAAAACTATGCCTTGTTCTAAAGCTCTTTGGGAACCGCTTGCGTAGCCCCACACAGCTGGGGGCTGCAGGCTTTCCTGCTGCCTTCAGCCTCAAAACCACCCTTTCCCACTTGGTGCAGCGCCAGGCACAAAAATGGCCATATGTCTGGAGATTTGCCCCACGCCCAAAGAGCCAGCAGGGAAAACTATGCCTTGTTCTAAAGCTCTTTGGAACCGCTTGCGTAGCCCCACACACCTGGGGGCTGCAGGCTTTCCTGCTGCCTTCAGCCTCAAAACCACCCTTCCCACTTGGCGCCGCACCAGACACAAAGATGGCCATATGTCTGGAGATTGGTCCCACGCCCAAAGAGCCAGCAGGGAAAACTATGCCTTGTTCTAAAGCTCTTTGGGAACTGCTTGCTTAGCCCCACGGACCTGGGGTCTGCAGGCTTTCCTGCTGCCTTCAGCCTCAAAACCACCCTTCCCACTTAGCGCCACCCAAGGCACAAAAATGGCCATATGCCTGGAGATTGGTCCTACGCCCAAAGAGCCAGCAGGGAAAACTATGCCTTGTTCTAAAGCTCTTTGGGAACCGCTTGCGTAGCCCCACGGACCTGGGGGCTGCAGGCTTTCCTGCTGCCTTCAGCCTCAAAACCACCCTTTCCCACTTGGTGCAGCGCCAGGCACAAAAATGGCCATATGTCTGGAGATTGGTCCCACGCCCAAAGAGCCAGCAGGGAAAACTATGCCTTGTTCTAAAGCTCTTTGGGAACCGCTTGCGTAGCCCCACACACCTGGGGGCTGCAGGCTTTCCTACTGCCTTCAGCCTCAAAACCACCCTTTCCCACTTGGTGCAGCGCCAGGCACAAAAATGGCCATATGTCTGGAGATTGGTCCCACGCCCAAAGACCCAGCAGGGAAAACTATGCCTTGTTCTAAAGCTCTTTGGGAAATGCTTGCTTAGCCCCACGGACCTGGGGGCTGCAGGCCTTCCTGCTGCCTTCAACCTGAAAACCACCCTTTCCCACTTGGCGCCGCGCCAGGCACAAAAATGGCCATATGGCTGGAGACTGGTCGCACGCCCAAAGAGCCAGCAGGGAAAACTATGCCTTGTTCTAAAGCTCTTTGGGAACCGCTTGCGTAGCCCCACACACCTGGGGGCTGCAGGCTTTCCTGCTGCCTTCAGCCTCAAAACCACCGTTTACAACTTGGCGTGGCGTCAGCCTCCAAAATCTACATATGTCTGGAGACTGGTCCCACACCCAAAGAGCCAGCAGGGAAAACTATGCCTTGTTCTAAAGCTCTTTGGGAACTGCTTGCGTAGCCCCACACACCAGGGGGGCTGCTCTGTCTGGAGACTGGTCCCACGCCCAAAGAGCCAGCAGGGGAAACTATGCCTTGTTCTAAAGCTCTTTGGGAACCGCTTGCGTAGTCCCACAGACCTGGGGGCTGCAGGCTTTCCTGCTGCCTTCAGCCTCAAAACCACCCTTTCCCACTTGGCGCCGCGCCAGGCACAAAAATGGCCATATGTCTGGAGATTGGTCCCACACCCAAAGAGCCAGCAGGGAAAACTATGCCTTGTTCTAAAGCTCTTTGGGAACCGCTTGCGTAGCCCCACACACCTGGGGGCTGCAGGCTTTCCTGCTGCCTTCAGCCTCAAAACCACCCTTTCCCACTTGGTGCAGCGCCAGGCACAAAAATGGCCATATGTCTGGATATTGGTCGCATGCGCAAAGAGCCAGCAGGGAAAACTATGCCTTGTTCTAAAGCTCTTTGGGAACCGCTTGCGTAGCCCCACACACCTGGGGGCTGCAGGCTTTCCTGCTGCCTTCAGCCTCAAAACCACCATTTCCCACTTGGCGCCGCGCTAGGCACAAAAATGGCCATATGGCTGGTGATGGGTCCCACGCCCAAAGAGCCAGGAGGGAAAACTATGCCTTGTTCTAAAGCTCATTGGGAACCGATTGCATAGCCCCACACACCTGGGGGCTGCAGGCTTTCCTGCTGCCTTCAGACTCAAAACCACCCTTTCCCACTTGGTGCAGCGCCAGGCACAAAAATGGCCATATGTCTGGAGATTGGTCCCACGCCCAAAGAGCCAGCAAGGAAAACTATGCCTTGTTCTAAAGCTCTTTGGGAACCGCTTGCGTAGCCCCACAGACCTGGGGGCTGCAGGCTTTCCTGCTGCCTTCAGCCTCAAAACCACCCTTTCCCACTTGGTGCAGCGCCAGGCACAAAAATGGCCATATGTCTGGAGATTGGTCCCACGCTCAAAGAGCCAGGAGGGAAAACTATGCCTTGTTCTAAAGCTCTTTGGGAACCGATTGCATAGCCCCACACACGTGGGGGCTGCAGGCTTTCCTGATGCCTTCAGCCTCAAAACCACCCTTTCCCACTTGGTGCAGCGCCAGGCAGAAAAATGGCCATATGTCTGGAGATTGGTCCCATGCCCAAAGAGCCAGCAGGGAAAACTATGCCTTGTTCTAAAGCTCTTTGGGAACCGCTTGCGTAGCCCCACACACCTGGGGGCTGCAGGCTTTCCTGCTGCCTTCAGCCTCAAAACCACCCTTTCCCACTTGGTGCAGCGCCAGGCACAAAAATGGCCATATGTCTGGAGATTGGTCGCATGCGCAAAGAGCCAGCAGGGAAAACTATGCCTTGTTCTAAAGCTCTTTGGAACCGCTTGCGTAGCCCCACACACCTGGGGGCTGCAGGCTTTCCTGCTGCCTTCAGCCTCAAAACCACCATTTCCCACTTGGCGCCGCGCTAGGCACAAAAATGGCCATATGTCTGGAGATGGGTCCCACGCCCAAAGAGCCAGCAGGGAAAACTATGCCTTGTTCTAAAGCTCTTTGGGAACCGATTGCATAGCCCCACACACCTGGGGGCTGCAGTCTTTCCTGCTGCCTTCAGACTCAAAACAACCCTTTCCCACTTGGTGCAGCGCCAGGCACAAAAATGGCCATATGTCTGGACATTGGTCCCATGCCCAAAGAGCCAGCAGGGAAAACTATGCCTTGTTCTAAAGCTCTTTGGAACCGCTTGCGTAGCCCCACACACCTGGGGGCTGCAGGCTTTCCTGCTGCCTTCAGCCTCAAAACCACCCTTCCCACTTGGCGCCGCACCAGACACAAAAATGGCCATATGTCTGGAGATTGGTCCCACGCCCAAAGAGCAAGCAGGGTAAACTATGCCTTGTTCTAAAGCTCTTTGGGAACTGCTTGCTTAGCCCCACGGACCTGGGGTCTGCAGGCTTTCCTGCTTCCTTCAGCCTCAAAACCACCCTTCCCACTTAGCGCCACCCAAGGCACAAAAATGGCCATATGTCTGGAGACTGGTCCCACGCCCAAAGAGCCAGCAGGGAAAACTATGCCTTGTTCTAAAGCTCTTTGGGAACCGCTTGCGTAGCCCCACAGACCTGGGGGCTGCAGGCTTTCCTGCTGCCTTCAGCCTCAAAACCACCATTTCCCACTTGGTGCAGCGCCAGGCACAAAAATGGCCATATGTCTGGAGATTGGTCCCACACCCAAAGAGCCAGCAGGGAAAACTATGCCATGTTGTAAAGCTCTTTGGGAAGTGCTTGCGTAGCCCCACACACCAGGGGGGCTGCTCTGTCTGGAGACTGGTCCCACGCCCAAAGAGCCAGCAGGGAAAACTATGCCTTGTTCTAAAGCTCTTTGGGAACCGCTTCGTAGCCCTACACACCTGCGGGCTGCAGGCTTTCCTGCTGCCTTCAGCCTCAAAACCACCCTTTCCCACTTGGCGCCGCGCCAGGCACAAAAATGGCCATATGTCTGGAGATTGGTCCCACGCCCAAAGAGCCAGCAGGGAAAACTATGCCTTGTTCTAAAGCTCTTTGGGAACCGCTTGCGTAGTCTCACAGACCTGGGGGCTGCAAGCTTTCCTGCTGCCTTCAGCCTCAAAACCACCCTTTCCCACTTGGCGCCACCCCAGGCACAAAAATGGCCATATGTCTGGAGATTGGTCCCACGCACAAAGAGCCAGCAGGGAAAACTATGCCTTGTTCTAAAGCTCTTTGGGAACCGCTTGCGTAGCCCCACGGACCTGGGGGCTGCAGGCTTTCCTGCTGCCTTCAGCCTCAAAACCACCCTTTCCCACTTGGCGCCACGCCAGGCACAAAAATGGGCATTTGTCTGGAGATTGGTGCCATGCACAAACAGCCAGCAGGGAAAACTATGCCTTGTTCTAAAGCTCTTTTGGAACCGATTGCATAGCCCCACACACCTGGGGGCTGCAGGCTTTCCTGCTGCCTTCAACCTCAAAACCACCCTTTCCCACTTGGTGCAGCGCAAGGCACAAAAATGGCCATATGTCTGGAGATTGGTCCCATGCCCAAAGAGCCAGCAGGGAAAACTATGCCTTGTTCTAAAGCTCTTTGGAAGCTCTTGCGTAGCCCCACACACCTGGGGGCTGCAGGCTTTCCTGCTGCCTTCAGCCTCAAAACCACCCTTTCCCACTTGGTGCAGCGCCAGGCACAAAAATGGCCATATGTCTGGAGATTGGTCCCATGCACAAAGAGCCAGCAGGGAAAACTATGCCTTGTTCTAAAGCTCTTTGGAACCGCTTGCGTAGCCCCACACACCTGGGGGCTGCAGGCTTTCCTGCTGCCTTCAGCCTCAAAACCACCCTTTCCCACTTGGCGCCACGCCAGGCACAAAAATGGCCATATGTCTGGAGATTGGTCCCACACCCAAAGAGCCAGCAGGGTAAACTATGCCTTGTTCTAAAGCTCTTTGGGAACCGCTTGCTTAGCCCCACGGACCTGGGGGCTGCAGGCTTTCCTGCTGCCTTCAGCCTCAAAACCACCCTTCCCACTTAGCGCCACCCAAGGCACAAAAATGGCCATATGTCTGGAGATTGGTCCCACGCCCAAAGAGCCAGCAGGGAAAACTATGCCTTGTTCTAAAGCTCTTTGGAACCGCTTGCGTAGCCCCACAGACGTGGGGGCTGCAGGCTTTCCTGCTGCCTTCAGCCTCAAAACCACCCTTTCCCACTTGGCGCCGCGACAGGCACAAAAATGGCCATATGTCTGGAGATTGGTCCCACGCCCAAAGAGCCAGCAGGGAAAACTATGCCTTGTTCTAAAGCTCTTTGGGAACCGCTTGCGTAGCCCCACACACCTGGGGGCTGCAGGCTTTCCTGCTGCCTTCAGCCTCAAAACCACCCTTTCCCACTTGGCGCCGCGCCAGGCACAAAAATGGCCATATGGCTGTTGATGGCTCCCACGTCCAAAGAGCCAGCAGGGAAAACTATGCCTCGTTGTAAAGCTCTTTGGGAACCGCTTGCGTAGCCCCACACACCCGGGGGCTGCAGGCTTTCCTGCTGCCTTCAGCCTCAAAACCACCCTTTCCCACTTGGTGCAGCGCCAGGCACAAAAATGGCCATATGTCTGGAGATTGGTCCCACGCCCAAAGAGCCAGCAGGGAAAACTATGCCTTGTTCTAAAGCTCTTTGGGAACCGCTTGCGTAGTCTCACAGACCTGGGGGCTGCAAGCTTTCCTGCTGCCTTCAGCCTCAAAACCACCCTTTCCCACTTGGCGCCACCCCAGGCACAAAAATGGCCATATGTCTGGAGATTGGTCCCACGCCCAAAGAGCCAGCAGGGAAAACTATGCCTTGTTCTAAAGCTCTTTGGGAACCGCTTGCGTAGCCCCACGGACCTGGGGGCTGCAGGCTTTCCTGCTGCCTTCAGCCTCAAAACCACCCTTTCCCACTTGGCGCCACGCCAGGCACAAAAATGGGCATTTGTCTGGAGATTGGTGCCATGCACAAACAGCCAGCAGGGAAAACTATGCCTTGTTCTAAAGCTCTTTTGGAACCGATTGCATAGCCCCACACACCTGGGGGCTGCAGGCTTTCCTGCTGCCTTCAACCTCAAAACCACCCTTTCCCACTTGGTGCAGCGCAAGGCACAAAAATGGCCATATGTCTGGAGATTGGTCCCATGCCCAAAGAGCCAGCAGGGAAAACTATGCCTTGTTCTAAAGCTCTTTGGAAGCTCTTGCGTAGCCCCACACACCTGGGGGCTGCAGGCTTTCCTGCTGCCTTCAGCCTCAAAACCACCCTTTCCCACTTGGTGCAGCGCCAGGCACAAAAATGGCCATATGTCTGGAGATTGGTCCCATGCACAAAGAGCCAGCAGGGAAAACTATGCCTTGTTCTAAAGCTCTTTGGAACCGCTTGCGTAGCCCCACACACCTGGGGGCTGCAGGCTTTCCTGCTGCCTTCAGCCTCAAAACCACCCTTTCCCACTTGGCGCCGCACCAGGCACAAAAATGGCCATATGTCTGGAGATTGGTCCCACACCCAAAGAGCCAGCAGGGTAAACTATGCCTTGTTCTAAAGCTCTTTGGGAACCGCTTGCTTAGCCCCACGGACCTGGGGGCTGCAGGCTTTCCTGCTGCCTTCAGCCTCAAAACCACCCTTCCCACTTAGCGCCACCCAAGGCACAAAAATGGCCATATGTCTGGAGATTGGTCCCACGCCCAAAGAGCCAGCAGGGAAAACTATGCCTTGTTCTAAAGCTCTTTGGAACCGCTTGCGTAGCCCCACAGACGTGGGGGCTGCAGGCTTTCCTGCTGCCTTCAGCCTCAAAACCACCCTTTCCCACTTGGCGCCGCGACAGGCACAAAAATGGCCATATGTCTGGAGATTGGTCCCACGCCCAAAGAGCCAGCAGGGAAAACTATGCCTTGTTCTAAAGCTCTTTGGGAACCGCTTGCGTAGCCCCACACACCTGGGGGCTGCAGGCTTTCCTGCTGCCTTCAGCCTCAAAACCACCCTTTCCCACTTGGCGCCGCGCCAGGCACAAAAATGGCCATATGGCTGTTGATGGCTCCCACGTCCAAAGAGCCAGCAGGGAAAACTATGCCTCGTTGTAAAGCTCTTTGGGAACCGCTTGCGTAGCCCCACACACCCGGGGGCTGCAGGCTTTCCTGCTGCCTTCAGCCTCAAAACCACCCTTTCCCACTTGGTGCAGCGCCAGGCACAAAAATGGCCATATGTCTGGAGATTGGTCCCACGCCCAAAGAGCCAGCAGGGAAAACTATGCCTTGTTCTAAAGCTCTTTGGGAAATGCTTGTGTAGCCCCACACACCTGGGGGCTGCAGGCCTTCCTGCTGCCTTCAACCTCAAAACCACCCTTTCCCACTTGGCGATGCGCCAGGCACAAAAATGGTCATATGGCTGGAGACTGGTCCCACGCCCAAAGAGCCAGCAGGGAAAACTATGCCTTTTTGTAAAGCTCTTAGGGAACCGCTTGCGTAGCCCCACAGCCCTGGGGGCTGCAGGCTTTCCTGCTGCCTTCAGCCTCAAAACCACCCTTTTCCACTTGGCGATGCGCCAGCCTCCAAAATCTACATATGTCTGGAGACTGGTCCCACACCCAAAGAGCCAGCAGGGAAAACTATGCCTTGTTCTAAAGCTCTTTGGGAACTGCTTGCGTAGCCCCACACACCAGGGGGCCTGCTCTGTCTGGAGACTGGTCCCATGCGCAAAGAAGCAGCAGGGAAAACTATGCCTTGTTCTAAAGCTCTTTGGGAACCGCTTGCGTAGCCCCACACACCTGGGGGCTGCAGGCTTTCCTGCTGCCTTCAGCCTCAAAACCACCCTTTCCCACTTGGTGCAGCGCCAGGCACAAAAATGGCCATATGTCTGGAGATTGGTCCCACACACAAAGGGCCAGCAGGGAAAACTATGCCTTCTTCTAAAGCTCTTTGGGAACCACTTGCGTAGCCCCACAGACCAGGGGGCTGCAGGCTTTCCTGCTGCCTTCAGCCTCAAAACCACCCTTTCCCACTTGGCGCCACGCCAGGCACAGAAATGGCCATATGTCTGGTGATGGGTCCCACGCCCAAAGAGCCAGCAGGGAAAACTATGCCTTGTTCTAAAGCTCTTTGGGAACCGCTTGCGTAGCCCCACAAACCTGGGAGCTGCAGACTTTCCTGCTGCCTTCAGCCTCAAAACCACCCTTTCCCACTTGGTGCCGCGCCAGGCACAAAAATGGCCATATGTCTGGAGATTGGTCCCACGCCCAAAGAGCCAGCAGGGAAAACTATGCCTTGTTCTAAAGCTCTTTGGGAACCGCTTGCGTAGCCCCACACACCTGGGGGCTGCAGGCTTTCCTGCTGCCTTCAGCCTCAAAACCACCCTTTCCCACTTGGTGCAGCGCCAGGCACAAAAATGGCCATATGGCTGGTGATGGCTCCCACGTCCAAAGAGCCAGCAGGGAAAATTATGACTCGTTGTAAAGCTCTTTGGGAACCGCTTGCGTAGCCCCACACACCTGGGGGCTGCAGGCTTTCCTGCTGCCTTCAGCCTCAAAACCACCCTTTCCCACTTGGTGCAGCGCCAGGCACAAAAATGGCCATATGTCTGGAGATTGGTCCCACGCCCAAAGAGCCAGCAGGGAAAACTATGCCTTGTTCTAAAGCTCTTTGGGAACCGCTTGCGTAGTCCCACAGACCTGGGGGCTGCAGGCTTTCTTGCTGCCTTCAGCCTCAAAACCACCCTTTCCCACTTGGTGCCGCGCCAGGCACAAAAATGGCCATATGTCTGGAGATTGGTCCCACGCCCAAAGAGCCAGCAGGGAAAACTATGCCTTGTTCTAAAGCTCTTTGGGAAATGCTTGCTTAGCCCCACGGACCTGGGGGCTGCAGGCCTTCCTGCTGCCTTCAACCTCAAAACCACCCTTTTCCACTTGGCGCCATGCCAGGCACAAAAATGGTCATATGGCTGGAGACTGGTCCCACGCCCAAAGAGCCAGCAGGGAAAACTATGCCTTTTTGTAAAGCTCTTAGGGAACCGCTTGCGTAGCCCCACAGACCTGGGGGCTGCAGGCTTTCCTGCTGCCTTCAGCCTCAAAACCACCCTTTCCCACTTGGTGCAGCGCAAGGCACAAAAATGGCCATATGTCTGGAGATTGGTCCCATGCACAAACAGCCAGCAGGGAAAACTATGCCTTGTTCCAAAGCTCTTTGGGAACCGCTTGCGTAGCCCCACAGACCTGGGGGCTGCAGGCTTTCCTGCTGCCTTCAGCCTCAAAACCACCATTTCCCACTTGGTGCAGCGCCAGGCACAAAAATGGCCATATGCCTGGAGATTGGTCCCACACCCAAAGAGCCAGCAGGGAAAACTATTCCTTCTTCTAAAGCTCTTTGGGAAACACTTGCGTAGCCCCACAGACCTGGGGGCTGCAGGCTTTCCTGCTGCCTTCAGCCTCAAAAACACCCTTTCCCACTTGGCGCCACGCCAGGCACAAAAATGGCCATTTGTCTGGAGATTGGTCCCATGCACAAACAGCCAGCAGGGAAAACTATGCCTTGTTCTAAAGCTCTTTGGGAACCGCTTGCGTAGCCCCACACACCTGGGGGCTGCAGGCTTTCCTGCTGCCTTCAGCCTCAAAACCACCCTTTCCCACTTGGTGCAGCGCCAGGCACAAAAATGGCCATATGTCTGGAGATTGGTCCCACACCCAAAGAGCCAGCAGGGAAAACTATGCCTTGTTCTAAAGCTCTTTGGGAACCGCTTGCGTAGCCCCACACACCTGGGGGGTGCAGGCTTTCCTGCTGCCTTCAGCCTCAAAACCAGCGTTTACAAGTTGGCGTGGCGCCAGCCTCCAAAATCTACATATGTCTGGAGACTGGTCCCACACCCAAAGAGCCAGCAGGGAAAACTATGCCATGTTGTAAAGCTCTTTGGGAACTGCTTGCGTAGCCCCACACACCAGGGGGGCTGCTCTGTCTGGAGACTGGTCCCACGCCCAAAGAGCCAGCAGGGAAAACTATGCCTTGTTCTAAAGCTCTTTGGGAACCGCTTGCGTAGCCCCACAGACCTGGGGGCTGCAGGCTTTCCTGCTGCCTTCAGCCTCAAAACCACCCTTTCCCACTTGGTGCAGCGCCAGGCACAAAAATGGCCATATGTCTGGAGATTGGTCCCATGCACAAAGAGCCAGCAGGGAAAACTATGCCTTGTTCTAAAGCTCTTTGGAACCGCTTGCGTAGCCCCACACACCTGGGGGCTGCAGGCTTTCCTGCTGCCTTCAGCCTCAAAACCACCCTTTCCCACTTGGCGCCGCACCAGACACAAAAATGGCCATATGTCTGGAGATTGGTCCCACACCCAAAGAGCCAGCAGGGTAAACTATGCCTTGTTCTAAAGCTCTTTGGGAACTGCTTGCTTAGCCCCACACACCTGGGGGCTGCAGGCTTTCCTGCTGCCTTCAGCCTCAAAACCACCCTTCCCACTTAGCGCCACCCAAGGCACAAAAATGGCCATATGTCTGGAGATTGGTCCCACGCCCAAAGAGCCAGCAGGGAAAACTATGCCTTGTTCTAAAGCTCTTTGGGAACCGCTTGCGTAGCCCCACAGACCTGGGGGCTGCAGGCTTTCCTGCTGCCTTCAGCCTCAAAACCACCCTTTCCCACTTGGCGCCGCGCCAGGCACAAAAATGGCCATATGTCTGGAGATTGGTCCCACGCCCAAAGAGCCAGCAGGGAAAACTATGTCTTGTTCTAAAGCTCTTTGGGAACCGCTTGCGTAGCCCCACACACCTGGGGGCTGCAGGCTTTCCTGCTGCCTTCAGCCTCAAAACCACCCTTTCCCACTTGGCGCCGCGCCAGGCACAAAAATGGCCATATGGCTGTTGATGGCTCCCACGTCCAAAGAGCCAGCAGGGAAAACTATGCCTCGTTGTAAAGCTCTTTGGGAACCGCTTGCGTAGCCCCACACACCCGGGGGCTGCAGGCTTTCCTGCTGCCTTCAGCCTCAAAACCACCCTTTCCCACTTGGTGCAGCGCCAGGCACAAAAATGGCCATATGTCTGGAGATTGGTCCCACGCCCAAAGAGCCAGCAGGGAAAACTATGCCTTGTTCTAAAGCTCTTTGGGAACTGCTTGCGTAGCCCCACACACCTGGGGGCTGCAGGCTTTCCTGCTGCCTTCAGCCTCAAAACCACCCTTTCCCACTTGGTGCAGCGCCAGGCACAAAAATGGCCATATGTCTGGAGATTGGTCCCACACCCAAAGAGCCAGCAGGGAAAACTATGCCTTGTTCTAAAGCTCTTTGGGAAATGCTTGTGTAGCCCCACAGACCTGGGGGCTGCAGGCCTTCCTGCTGCCTTCAACCTCAAAACCACCCTTTCCCACTTGGCGATGCGCCAGGCACAAAAATGGTCATATGGCTGGAGACTGGTCCCACACCCAAAGAGCCAGCAGGGAAAACTATGCCTTTTTGTAAAGCTCTTAGGGAACCGCTTGCGTAGCCCCACAGACCTGGGGGCTGCAGGCTTTCCTGCTGCCTTCAGCCTCAAAACCACCCTTTTCCACTTGGCGATGCGCCAGACTCCAAAATCTACATATGTCTGGAGACTGGTCCCACACCCAAAGAGCCAGCAGGGAAAACTATGCCTTGTTCTAAAGCTCTTTGGGAACTGCTTGCGTAGCCCCACACACCAGGGGGCCTGCTCTGTCTGGAGACTGGTCCCATGCGCAAAGAAGCAGCAGGGAAAACTATGCCTTGTTCTAAAGGTCTTTGGGAACCGCTTGCGTAGCCCCACAGACCTGGGGGCTGCAGGCTTTCCTGCTGCCTTCAGCCTCAAAACCACCCTTTCCCACTTGGTGCAGCGCAAGGCACAAAAATGGCCATATGTCTGGAGATTGGTCCCATGCACAAACAGCCAGCAGGGAAAACTATGCCTTGTTCCAAAGCTCTTTGGGAACCGCTTGCGCAGCCCCACAGACCTGGGGGCTGCAGGCTTTCCTGCTGCCTTCAGACTCAAAACCACCATTTCCCACTTGGTGCAGCGCCAGGCACAAAAATGGCCATATGCCTGGAGATTGGTCCCACACCCAAAGAGCCAGCAGGGAAAACTATTCCTTCTTCTAAAGCTCTTTGGGAAACACTTGCGTAGCCCCACAGACCTGGGGGCTGCAGGCTTTCCTGCTGCCTTCAGCCTCAAAAACACCCTTTCCCACTTGGCGCCACGCCAGGCACAAAAATGGCCATTTGTCTGGAGATTGGTCCCATGCACAAACAGCCAGCATGGAAAACTATGCCTTGTTCTAAAGCTCTTTGGGAACCGCTTGCGTAGCCCCACACACCTGGGGGCTGCAGGCTTTCCTGCTGCCTTCAGCCTCAAAACCACCCTTTCCCACTTGGTGCAGCGCCAGGCACAAAAATGGCCATATGTCTGGAGATTGGTCCCACACCCAAAGAGGCAGCAGGGAAAACTATGCCTTGTTCTAAAGCTCTTTGGGAACCGCTTGCGTAGCCCCACACACCTGGGGGGTGCAGGCTTTCCTGCTGCCTTCAGCCTCAAAACCAGCGTTTACAACTTGGCGTGGCGCCAGCCTCCAAAATCTACATATGTCTGGAGACTGGTCCCACACCCAAAGAGCCAGCAGGGAAAACTATGCCATGTTGTAAAGCTCTTTGGGAACTGCTTGCGTAGCCCCACAGACCAGGGGGGCTGCTCTGTCTGGAGACTGGTCCCACGCCCAAAGAGCCAGCAGGGAAAACTATGCCTTGTTCTAAAGCTCTTTGGGAACCGCTTCGTAGCCCTACACACCTGGGGGCTGCAGGCTTTCCTGCTGCCTTCAGCCTCAAAACCACCCTTTCCCACTTGGCGCCGCGCCAGGCACAAAAATGGCCATATGTCTGGAGATTGGTCCCACGCCCAAAGAGCCAGCAGGGAAAACTATGCCTTGTTCTAAAGCTCTTTGGGAACCGCTTGCGTAGCCCCACGGACCTGGGGGCTGCAGGCTTTCCTGCTGCCTTCAGTCTCAAAACCACCCTTTCCCACTTGGCGCCACGCCAGGCACAAAAATGGCCATTTGTCTGGAGATTGGTGCCATGCACAAACAGCCAGCAGGGAAAAATATGCCTTGTTCTAAAGCTCTTTGGGAACCGCTTGCATAGCCCCACACACCTGGGGGCTGCAGGCTTTCCTGCTGCCTTCAACCTCAAAACCACCCTTTCCCACTTGGTGCACCGCAAGGCACAAAAATGGCCATATGTCTGGAGATTGGTCCCATGCCCAAAGAGCCAGCAGGGAAAACTATGCCTTGTTCTAAAGCTCTTTGGGAACCGCTTGCGTAGCCCCACAGACCTGGGGGCTGCAGGCTTTCCTGCTGCCTTCAGCCTCAAAACCACCCTTTCCCACTTGGTGCAGCGCCAGGCACAAAAATGGCCATATGTCTGGAGATTGGTCCCATGCACAAAGAGCCAGCAGGGAAAACTATGCCTTGTTCTAAAGCTCTTTGGAACCGCTTGCGTAGCCCCACACACCTGGGGGCTGCAGGCTTTCCTGCTGCCTTCAGCCTCAAAACCACCCTTTCCCACTTGGTGCAGCGCCAGGCACAAAAATGGCCATATGTCTGGTGATGGGTCCCATGCCCAAAGAGCCAGCAGGGAAAACTATGCCTTGTTCTAAAGCTCTGTGGGAACCGCTTGCGTAGCCCCACAAACCTGGGAGCTGCAGGCTTTCCTGCTGCCTTCAGCCTCAAAACCACCCTTTCCCACTTGGCGCCGCGCCAGGCACAAAAATGGCCATATGTCTGGAGATTGGTCCCACGCCCAAAGAGCCAGCAGGGAAAACTATGCCTTGTTCTAAAGCTCTTTGGGAACTGCTTGCGTAGCCCCACACACCAGGGGGCCTGCTCTGTCTGGAGACTGGTCCCATGCGCAAAGAAGCAGCAGGGAAAACTATGCCTTGTTCTAAAGCTCTTTGGGAACCGCTTGCGTAGCCCCACAGACCTGGGGGCTGCAGGCTTTCCTGCTGCCTTCAGCCTCAAAACCACCCTTTCCCACTTGGTGCAGCGCCAGGCACAAAAATGGCCATATGTCTGGAGATTGGTCCCACACATAAAGGGCCAGCAGGGAAAACTATGCCTTCTTCTAAAGCTCTTTGGGAACCACTTGCGTAGCCCCACAGACCAGGGGGCTGCAGGCTTTCCTGCTGCCTTCAGCCTCAAAAACACCCTTTCCTACTTGGCGCCACGCCAGGCACAAAAATGGCCATTTGTCTGGAGATTGGTCCCATGCCCAAAGAGCCAGCAGGGAAAACTATGCCTTGTTCTAAAGCTCTTTGGGAACCGCTTGCGTAGCCCCACAGACCTGGGGGCTGCAGGCTTTCCTGCTGCCTTCAGCCTCAAAACCACCCTTTCCCAATTGGTGCAGCGTCAGGCACAAAAATGGCCATATGTCTGGTGATGGGTCCCATGCCCAAAGAGCCAGCAGGGAAAACTATGCCTTGTTCTAAAGCTCTGTGGGAACCGCTTGCGTAGCCCCACAAACCTGGGGGCTGCAGGCTTTCCTGCTGCCTTCAGCCTCAAAACCACCCTTTCCCACTTGGCGCCGCGCCAGGCACAAAAATGGCCATATGTCTGGAGATTGGTCCCACGCCCAAAGAGCCAGCAGGGAAAACTATGCCTTGTTCTAAAGCTCTTTGGGAACTGCTTGCGTAGCCCCACAGACCTGGGGGCTGCAGGCTTTCCTGCTGCCTTCAGCCTCAAAACCACCCTTTACAACTTGGCGTGGCGCCAGCCTCCAAAATCTACATATGTCTGGAGACTGGTCCCACACCCAAAGAGCCAGCAGGGAAAACTATGCCTTGTTGTAAAGCTCTTTGGGAACTGTTTGCGTAGCCCCACACACCAGGGGGGCTGCTCTGTCTGGAGACTGGTCCCACGCCCAAAGAGCCAGCAGGGAAAACTATGCCTTGTTCTAAAGCTCTTTGGGAACCGCTTGCGTAGCCCCACACACCTGGGGGCTGCAGGCTTTCCTGCTGCCTTCAGCCTCAAAACCACCCTTTCCCACTTGGTGCAGCGCAAGGCACAAAAATGGCCATATGTCTGGAGATTGGTCCCATGCCCAAAGAGCCAGAAGGGAAAACTATGCCTTGTTCTAAAGCTCTTTGGGAACTGCTTGCGTAGCCCCACGGACCTGGGGGCTGTAGGCTTTCCTGCTGCCTTCAGCCTCAAAACCACCCTTCCCACTTGGCGCCGCACCAGACACAAAAATGGCCATATATCTGGAGATTGGTCCCACGCCCAAAGAGCCAGCAGGGAAAACTATGCCTTGTTCTAAAGCTCTTTGGGAACTGCTTGCTTAGCCCCACGGACCTGGGGGCTGCAGGCTTTCCTGCTGCCTTCAGACTCAAAACCACCCTTTCCCACTTGGCGCCGCGCCAGGAAAAATAATGGCCATATGTCTGGAGATTGGTCCCATGCGCAAAGAGCCAGGAGGGAAAACTATGCCTTGTTCTAAAGCTCTTTGGGAACCGCTTGCGTAGCCCCACACACCTGGGGGCTGCAGGCTTTCCTGCTGCCTTCAGCCTCAAAACCACCCTTTCCCACTTGGCGCCGCGCCAGGCACAAAAATGGCCATATCGCTGGTGATGGGTCCCACGCCCAAAGGGCCAGGAGGGAAAACTATGCCTTGTTCTAAAGCTCTTTGGGAACCGATTGCGTAGCCCCACAGACCTGGGGGCTGCAGGCTTTCCTGCTGCCTTCAACCTCAAAACCACCCTTTCCCACTTGGTGCAGCGCAAGGCACAAAAATGGCCATATGTCTGGAGATTGGTCCCATGCTCAAAGAGCCAGCAGGGAAAACTATGCCTTGTTCTAAAGCTCTTTGGGAACGGCTTGCGTAGCCCCACACACCTGGGGGCTGCAGGCTTTCCTGCTGCCTTCAGCCTCAAAACCACCCTTTCCCACTTGGCGCCGCACCAGACACAAAAATGGCCATATATCTGGAGATTGGTCCCACGCCCAAAGAGCCAGCAGGGAAAACTATGCCTTGTTCTAAAGCTCTTTGGGAACTGCTTCCTTAGCCCCACGGACCTGGGGGCTGCAGGCTTTCCTGCTGCCTTCAGCCTCAAAACCACCCTTTCCCACTTGGCGCCGCGCCAGGAAAAAAAATGGCCATATGTCTGGAGATTGGTCCCACGCCCAAAGAGCCAGCAGGGAAAACTATGCCTTGTTCTAAAGCTCTTTGGGAACGGATTGCGTAGCCCCACAGACCTGGGGGCTGCAGGCTTTCCTGCTGCCTTCAGCCTCAAAACCACCCTTCCCACTTGGTGCAGCGCCAGGCACAAAAATGGCCATATGTCTGGGGATTGGTCCCACGCCCAAAGAGCCAGCAGGGAAAACTATGCCTTGTTCTAAAGCTCTTTGGGAACCGCTTACGTAGCCTCACACACCTGGGGGCTGCAGGCTTTCCTGCTGCCTTCAGCCTCAAAACCACCCTTCCCACATGGCGCCACCCCAGGCACAAAAATGGCCATATGTCTGGAGATTGGTCCCACGCCCAAAGAGCCAGCAGGGAAAACTATGCCTTGTTCTAAAGCTCTTTGGGAACGGCTTGCGTAGCCCCACACACCTGGGGGCTGCAGGCTTTCCTGCTGCCTTCAGCCTCAAAACCACCCTTTCCCACTTGGCGCCACGCCAGGCACAAAAATGGCCATATGTCTGGAGATTGGTCCCATGCCCAAAGAAGCAGCAGGGAAAACTATGACTCGTTGTAAAGCTCTTTGGGAACCGCTTGCGTAGCCCCACACACCTGGGGGCTGCAGGCTTTCCTGCTGCCTTCAGCCTCAAAACCACCCTTTCCCACTTGGTGCAGCGCCAGGCACAAAAATGGCCATATGTCTGGAGATTGGTCCCATGCCCAAAGAGCCAGCAGGGAAAACTATGCCTTGTTCTAAAGCTCTTTGGGAACCACTTGCGTAGCCCCACACACCTGGGGGCTGCAGGCTTTCCTGCTGCCTTCAGCCTCAAAACCACCCTTTCCCAATTGGTGCAGCGCCAGGCACAAAAATGGCCATATGTCTGGAGATTGGTCCCATGCGCAAAGAGCCAGCAGGGAAAACTATGCCTTCTTCTAAAGCTCTTTGGGAACGGCTTGCGTAGCCCCACAGACGTGGGGGCTGCAGGCTTTCCTGCTGCCTTCAGCCTCAAAACCACCCTTTACAACTTGGCGTGGCGCCAGCCTCCAAAATCTAATTATGTCTGGAGTCTCGTCCCACACCCAAAGAGCCAGCAGGGAAAACTGTGCCTTGTTCTAAAGCTCTTTGGGAACCGCTTGCGTAGTCCCACACACCTGGGGGCTGCAGGCTTTCCTGCTGCCTTCAGCCTCAAAACCACCCTTTCCCACTTGGTGCAGCACCAGGCACAAAAATGGCCATATGTCTGGAGATTGGTCCCACGCCCAAAGAGCCAGCAGGGAAAACTATGCCTTGTTCTAAAGCTCTTTGGGAACGGCTTGCGTAGCCCCACACACCTGGGGGCTGCAGGCTTTCCTGCTGCCTTCAGCCTCAAAACCACCCTTTCCCACTTGGCGCCACGCCAGGCACAAAAATGGCCATATGTCTGGAGATTGGTCCCATGCCCAAAGAAGCAGCAGGGAAAACTATGAGTCGTTGTAAAGCTCTTTGGGAACCGCTTGCGTAGCCCCACACACCTGGGGGCTGCAGGCTTTCCTGCTGCCTTCAGCCTCAAAACCACCCTTTCCCACTTGGTGCAGCGCCAGGCACAAAAATGGCCATATGTCTGGAGATTGGTCCCATGCCCAAAGAGCCAGCAGGGAAAACTATGCCTTGTTCTAAAGCTCTTTGGGAACCACTTGCGTAGCCCCACACACCTGGGGGCTGCAGGCTTTCCTGCTGCCTTCAGCCTCAAAACCACCCTTTCCCAATTGGTGCAGCGCCAGGCACAAAAATGGCCATATGTCTGGAGATTGGTCCCATGCGCAAAGAGCCAGCAGGGAAAACTATGCCTTCTTCTAAAGCTCTTTGGGAACGGCTTGCGTAGCCCCACAGAGCTGGGGGCTGCAGGCTTTCCTGCTGCCTTCAGCCTCAAAACCACCCTTTACAACTTGGCGTGGCGCCAGCCTCCAAAATCTAATTATGTCTGGAGTCTGGTCCCACGCCCAAAGAGCCAGCAGGGAAAACTGTGCCTTGTTCTAAAGCTCTTTGGGAACCGCTTGCGTAGTCCCACACACCTGGGGGCTGCAGGCTTTCCTGCTGCCTTCAGCCTCAAAACCACCCTTTCCCACTTGGTGCAGCACCAGGCACAAAAATGGCCATATGTCTGGAGATTGGTCCCATGCGCAAAGAGCCAGCAGGGAAAACTATGCCTTGTTCTAAAGCTCTTTGGGAACCGCTTGCGTAGCCCCACAGACCTGGGGGCTGCAGGCTTTCCTGCTGCCTTCAGCCTCAAAACCACCCTTTACAACTTGGCGTGGCGCCAGCCTCCAAAATCTACATATGTCTGGAGACTGGTCCCACACCCAAAGAGCCAGCAGGGAAAACTATGCCTTGTTCTAAAGCTCTTTGGGAACCGCTTGCGTAGCCCCACGCACCAGGGGGGCTGCTCTGTCTGGAGACTGGTCCCACGCCCAAAGAGCCAGCAGGGAAAAATATGTCTTGTTCTAAAGCTCTTTGGGAACTTCTTGCTTAGCCCCACGGACCTGGGAGCTGCAGGCTTTCCTGCTGCTTTCAGCCTCAAAACCACCCTTTCCCACTTGGCGCCGCGCCATGCACAAAAATGGCCATATGTCTGGTGATGGGTCCCATGCGCAAAGAGCCAGCAGGGAAAACTATGCCTTGTTCTAAAGCTCTTTGGGAACGGCTTGCGTAGCCCCACACACCTGGGGGCTGCAGACTTTCCTGCTGCCTTCAGCCTCAAAACCACCCTTTCCCACTTGGCGCCGCACCAGGCACAAAAATGGCCATATGTCTGGAGATTGGTCCCATGCCCAAAGAAGCAGCAGTAAAAACTATGACTCGTTGTAAAGCTCTTTGGGAACCGCTTGCGTAGCCCCATGGACCTGGGGGCTGCAGGCTTTCCTGCTGCCTTCAGCCTCAAAACCACCCTTTCCCACTTGGCCCCACGCCAGGCACAAAAATGGCCATATGTCTGGAGATTGGTCCCATGCCCAAAGAGCCAGCAGGGAAAACTATGCCTTGTTCTAAAGCTCTTTGGGAACCGCTTGCGTAGCCCCACACACCTGGGGGCTGCAGGCTTTCCTGCTGCCTTCAGCCTCAAAACCACCATTTCCCACTTGGTGCAGTGCCAGGCACAAAAATGGCCATATGTCTGGAGATTGGTCCCATGCCCAAAGAGCCAGCAGGGAAAACTATGCCTTGTTCTAAAGCTCTTTGGGAACCGCTTGCGTAGCCCCACACACCTGGGGGCTGCAGGCTTTCCTGCTGCCTTCAGCCTCAAAACCACCCTTCCCACTTGGCGCCACCCCAGGCACAAAAATGGCCATATATCTGGAGATTGGTCCCACGCCCAAAGAGCCAGCAGGGAAAACTATGCCTTGTTCTAAAGCTCTTTGGGAACTGCTTGCTTAGCCCCACGGACCTGGGGGCTGCAGGCTTTCCTGCTGCCTTCAGACTCAAAACCACCCTTTCCCACTTGGCGCCGCGCCAGGAACAAAAATGGCCATATGTCTGGAGATTGGTCCCACGCCCAAAGAGCCAGGAGGGAAAACTATGCCTTGTTCTAAAGCTCTTTGGGAACGGATTGCGTAGCCCCACACAGCTGGGGGCTGCAGGCTTTCCTGCTGCCTTCAGCCTCAAAACCACCCTTCCCACTTGGCGCCGCGCCAGGCACAAAAATGGCCATATGGCTGGTGATGGGTCCCACGCCCAAAGAGCCAGCAGGGAAAACTATGCCTTGTTCTAAAGCTCTTTGGGAACCGCTTGCGTAGCCCCACAGACCTGGGGGCTGCAGGCTTTCCTGCTGTCTTCAGCCTCAAAACCACCCTTTCCCACTTGGTGCAGCGCAAGGCACAAAAATGGCCATATGTCTGGAGATTGGTCCCACGCCCAAAGAGCCAGCAGGGAAAACTATGCCTTGTTCTAAAGCTCTTTGGGAATCGCTTACGTAGCCCCACACACCTGCGGGCTGCAGGCTTTCCTGCTGCCTTCAGCCTCAAAACCACCCTTTCCCACTTGGTGCAGCGCCAGGCAAAAAAATGGCCATATGTCTGGAGATTGGTCCCATGCCCAAAGAGCCAGCAGGGAAAACTATGCCTTGTTCTAAAGCTCTTTGGGAACCGCTTGCGTAGCCCCACGGACCTGGGGGCTGCAGGCTTTCCTGCTGCCTTCAGCCTCAAAACCACCCTTTCCCACTTGGCGCCGCACCAGACACAAAAATGGCCATATGTCTGGAGATTGGTCCCACGACCAAAGAGCCAGCAGGGAAAACTATGCCTTCTTCTAAAGCTCTTTGGGAACCGCTTGCGTAGCCCCACACACCAGGGGGGCTGCTCTGTCTGGAGACTGGTCCCACGCCCAAAGAGCCAGCAGGGAAAACTATGTCTTGTTCTAAAGCTCTTTGGGAACTGCTTGCTTAGCCCCACGGACCTGGGGGCTGCAGGCTTTCCTGCTGCCTTCAGACTCAAAACCACCCTTTCCCACTTGGCGCCGCGCCAGGAACAAAAATGGCCATATGTCTGGAGATTGGTCCCATGCGCAAACAGCCAGCAGGGAAAACTATGCCTTGTTCTAAAGCTCTTTGGGAACGGCTTGCGTAGCCCCACAGACGTGGGGGTGCAGGCTTTCCTGCTGCCTTCAGCCTCAAAACCACCCTTTACAACTTGGCGTGGCGCCAGCCTCCAAAATCTAATTATGTCTGGAGTCTGGTCCCACACCCAAAGAGCCAGCAGGGAAAACTGTGCCTTGTTCTAAAGCTCTTTGGGAACCGCTTGCGTAGTCCCACACACCTGGGGGCTGCAGGCTTTCCTGCTGCCTTCAGCCTCAAAACCACCCTTTCCCACTTGGTGCAGCACCAGGCACAAAAATGGCCATATGTCTGGAGATTGGTCCCACACCCAAAGAGCCAGCAGGGAAAACTATGCCTTGTTCTAAAGCTCTTTGGGAACCGCTTGCGTAGCCCCACAGACCTGGGGGCTGCAGGCTTTCCTGCTGCCTTCAGCCTCAAAACCACCCTTTCCCACTTGGTGCAGCACCAGGCACAAAAATGGCCATATGTCTGGAGATTGGTCCCATGCGCAAACAGCCAGCAGGGAAAACTATGCCTTGTTCTAAAGCTCTTTGGGAACCGCTTGCGTAGCCCCACAGACCTGGGGGCTGCAGGCTTTCCTGCTGCCTTCAGCCTCAAAACCACCCTTTACAACTTGGCGTGGCGCCAGCCTCCAAAATCTACATATGTCTGGAGACTGGTCCCACACCCAAAGAGCCAGCAGGGAAAACTATGCCTTGTTCTAAAGCTCTTTGGGAACCGCTTGCGTAGCCCCACACTCCAGGGGGGCTGCTCTGTCTGGAGACTGGTCCCACGCCCAAAGAGCCAGCAGGGAAAAATATGTCTTGTTCTAAAGCTCTTTGGGAACTTCTTGCTTAGCCCCACGGACCTGGGAGCTGCAGGCTTTCCTGCTGCTTTCAGCCTCAAAACCACCCTTTCCCACTTGGCGCCGCGCCATGCACAAAAATGGCCATATGTCTGGTGATGGGTCCCATGCGCAAAGAGCCAGCAGGGAAAACTATGCCTTGTTCTAAAGCTCTTTGGGAACGGCTTGCGTAGCCCCACACACCTGGGGGCTGCAGACTTTCCTGCTGCCTTCAGCCTCAAAACCACCCTTTCCCACTTGGCGCCACGCCAGGCACAAAAATGGCCATATGTCTGGAGATTGGTCCCATGCCCAAAGAAGCAGCAGTAAAAACTATGACTCGTTGTAAAGCTCTTTGGGAACCGCTTGCGTAGCCCCATGGACCTGGGGGCTGCAGGCTTTCCTGCTGCCTTCAGCCTCAAAACCACCCTTTCCCACTTGGCCCCACGCCAGGCACAAAAATGGCCATATGTCTGGAGATTGGTCCCATGCCCAAAGAGCCAGCAGGGAAAACTATGCCTTGTTCTAAAGCTCTTTGGGAACCGCTTGCGTAGCCCCACACACCTGGGGGCTGCAGGCTTTCCTGCTGCCTTCAGCCTCAAAACCACCATTTCCCACTTGGTGCAGTGCCAGGCACAAAAATGGCCATATGTCTGGAGATTGGTCCCATGCCCAAAGAGCCAGCAGGGAAAACTATGCCTTGTTCTAAAGCTCTTTGGGAACCGCTTGCGTAGCCCCACACACCTGGGGGCTGCAGGCTTTCCTGCTGCCTTCAGCCTCAAAACCACCCTTCCCACTTGGCGCCACGCCAGGCACAAAAATGGCCATATATCTGGAGATTGGTCCCACGCCCAAAGAGCCAGCAGGGAAAACTATGCCTTGTTCTAAAGCTCTTTGGGAACTGCTTGCTTAGCCCCACGGACCTGGGGGCTGCAGGCTTTCCTGCTGCCTTCAGACTCAAAACCACCCTTTCCCACTTGGCGCCGCGCCAGGAACAAAAATGGCCATATGTCTGGAGATTGGTCCCACGCCCAAAGAGCCAGGAGGGAAAACTATGCCTTGTTCTAAAGCTCTTTGGGAACGGATTGCGTAGCCCCACACAGCTGGGGGCTGCAGGCTTTCCTGCTGCCTTCAGCCTCAAAACCACCCTTTCCCACTTGGCGCCGCACCAGACACAACAATGGCCATATATCTGGAGATTGGTCCCACGCCCAAAGAGCCAGCAGGGAAAACTATGCCTTGTTCTAAAGCTCTTTGGGAACTGCTTCCTTAGCCCCACGGACCTGGGGGCTGCAGGCTTTCCTGCTGCCTTCAGCCTCAAAACCACCCTTTCCCACTTGGCGCCGCGCCAGGAAAAAAAATGGCCATATGTCTGGAGATTGGTCCCACGCCCAAAGAGCCAGCAGGGAAAACTATGCCTTGTTCTAAAGCTCTTTGGGAACGGATTGCGTAGCCCCACAGACCTGGGGGCTGCAGGCTTTCCTGCTGCCTTCAGCCTCAAAACCACCCTTCCCACTTGGTGCAGCGCCAGGCACAAAAATGGCCATATGTCTGGGGATTGGTCCCACGCCCAAAGAGCCAGCAGGGAAAACTATGCCTTGTTCTAAAGCTCTTTGGGAACCGCTTACGTAGCCTCACACACCTGGGGGCTGCAGGCTTTCCTGCTGCCTTCAGCCTCAAAACCACCCTTCCCACATGGCGCCACCCCAGGCACAAAAATGGCCATATGTCTGGAGATTGGTCCCACGCCCAAAGAGCCAGCAGGGAAAACTATGCCTTGTTCTAAAGCTCTTTGGGAACGGCTTGCGTAGCCCCACACACCTGGGGGCTGCAGGCTTTCCTGCTGCCTTCAGCCTCAAAACCACCCTTTCCCACTTGGCGCCACGCCAGGCACAAAAATGGCCATATGTCTGGAGATTGGTCCCATGCCCAAAGAAGCAGCAGGGAAAACTATGACTCGTTGTAAAGCTCTTTGGGAACCGCTTGCGTAGCCCCACACACCTGGGGGCTGCAGGCTTTCCTGCTGCCTTCAGCCTCAAAACCACCCTTTCCCACTTGGTGCAGCGCCAGGCACAAAAATGGCCATATGTCTGGAGATTGGTCCCATGCCCAAAGAGCCAGCAGGGAAAACTATGCCTTGTTCTAAAGCTCTTTGGGAACCACTTGCGTAGCCCCACACACCTGGGGGCTGCAGGCTTTCCTGCTGCCTTCAGCCTCAAAACCACCCTTTACAACTTGGCGTGGCGCCAGCCTCCAAAATCTAATTATGTCTGGAGTCTGGTCCCACACCCAAAGAGCCAGCAGGGAAAACTATGCCTTGTTCTAAAGCTCTTTGGGAACCGCTTGCGTAGCCCCACAGACCTGGGGGCTGCAGGCTTTCCTGCTGCCTTCAGCCTCAAAACCACCCTTTCCCACTTGGTGCAGCACCAGGCACAAAAATGGCCATATGTCTGGAGATTGGTCCCATGCGCAAACAGCCAGCAGGGAAAACTATGCCTTGTTCTAAAGCTCTTTGGGAACCGCTTGCGTAGCCCCACAGACCTGGGGGCTGCAGGCTTTCCTGCTGCCTTCAGCCTCAAAAGCACCCTTTACAACTTGGCGTGGCGCCAGCCTCCAAAATCTACATATGTCTGGAGACTGGTCCCACACCCAAAGAGCCAGCAGGGAAAACTATGCCTTGTTCTAAAGCTCTTTGGGAACCGCTTGCGTAGCCCCACGCACCAGGGGGGCTGCTCTGTCTGGAGACTGGTCCCACGCCCAAAGAGCCAGCAGGGAAAAATATGTCTTGTTCTAAAGCTCTTTGGGAACTTCTTGCTTAGCCCCACGGACCTGGGAGCTGCAGGCTTTCCTGCTGCTTTCAGCCTCAAAACCACCCTTTCCCACTTGGCGCCGCGCCATGCACAAAAATGGCCATATGTCTGGTGATGGGTCCCATGCGCAAAGAGCCAGCAGGGAAAACTATGCCTTGTTCTAAAGCTCTTTGGGAACGGCTTGCGTAGCCCCACACACCTGGGGGCTGCAGACTTTCCTGCTGCCTTCAGCCTCAAAACCACCCTTTCCCACTTGGCGCCACGCCAGGCACAAAAATGGCCATATGTCTGGAGATTGGTCCCATGCCCAAAGAAGCAGCAGTAAAAACTATGACTCGTTGTAAAGCTCTTTGGGAACCGCTTGCGTAGCCCCATGGACCTGGGGGCTGCAGGCTTTCCTGCTGCCTTCAGCCTCAAAACCACCCTTTCCCACTTGGCCCCACGCCAGGCACAAAAATGGCCATATGTCTGGAGATTGGTCCCATGCCCAAAGAGCCAGCAGGGAAAACTATGCCTTGTTCTAAAGCTCTTTGGGAACCGCTTGCGTAGCCCCACACACCTGGGGGCTGCAGGCTTTCCTGCTGCCTTCAGCCTCAAAACCACCATTTCCCACTTGGTGCAGCGCCAGGCACAAAAATGGCCATATGTCTGGAGATTGGTCCCATGCCCAAAGAGCCAGCAGGGAAAACTATGCCTTGTTCTAAAGCTCTTTGGGAACGGATTGCGTAGCCCCACACAGCTGGGGGCTGCAGGCTTTCCTGCTGCCTTCAGCCTCAAAACCACCCTTCCCACTTGGCGCCGCGCCAGGCACAAAAATGGCCATATGGCTGGTGATGGGTCCCACGCCCAAAGAGCCAGCAGGGAAAACTATGCCTTGTTCTAAAGCTCTTTGGGAACCGCTTGCGTAGCCCCACAGACCTGGGGGCTGCAGGCTTTCCTGCTGTCTTCAGCCTCAAAACCACCCTTTCCCACTTGGTGCAGCGCAAGGCACAAAAATGGCCATATGTCTGGAGATTGGTCCCACGCCCAAAGAGCCAGCAGGGAAAACTATGCCTTGTTCTAAAGCTCTTTGGGAATCGCTTACGTAGCCCCACACACCTGCGGGCTGCAGGCTTTCCTGCTGCCTTCAGCCTCAAAACCACCCTTTCCCACTTGGTGCAGCGCCAGGCAAAAAAATGGCCATATGTCTGGAGATTGGTCCCATGCCCAAAGAGCCAGCAGGGAAAACTATGCCTTGTTCTAAAGCTCTTTGGGAACCGCTTGCGTAGTCCCACGGACCTGGGGGCTGCAGGCTTTCCTGCTGCCTTCAGCCTCAAAACCACCCTTTCCCACTTGGCGCCGCACCAGACACAAAAATGGCCATATGTCTGGAGATTGGTCCCACGACCAAAGAGCCAGCAGGGAAAACTATGCCTTCTTCTAAAGCTCTTTGGGAACCGCTTGCGTAGCCCCACACACCAGGGGGGCTGCTCTGTCTGGAGACTGGTCCCACGCCCAAAGAGCCAGCAGGGAAAACTATGTCTTGTTCTAAAGCTCTTTGGGAACTGCTTGCTTAGCCCCACGGACCTGGGGGCTGCAGGCTTTCCTGCTGCCTTCAGACTCAAAACCACCCTTTCCCACTTGGCGCCGCGCCAGGAACAAAAATGGCCATATGTCTGGAGATTGGTCCCATGCGCAAACAGCCAGCAGGGAAAACTATGCCTTGTTCTAAAGCTCTTTGGGAACCGATTGCGTAGCCCCACAGACGTGGGGGCTGCAGGCTTTCCTGCTGCCTTCAGCCTCAAAACCACCCTTTACAACTTGGCGTGGCGCCAGCCTCCAAAATCTAATTATGTCTGGAGTCTGGTCCCACACCCAAAGAGCCAGCAGGGAAAACTATGCCTTGTTCTAAAGCTCTTTGGGAACCGCTTGCGTAGCCCCACACACCTGGGGGCTGCAGGCTTTCCTGCTGCCTTCAGCCTCAAAACCACCCTTTCCCACTTGGTGCAGCACCAGGCACAAAAATGGCCATATGTCTGGAGATTGGTCCCACACCCAAAGAGCCAGCAGGGAAAACTATGCCTTGTTCTAAAGCTCTTTGGGAACCGCTTGCATAGCCCCACAGACCTGGGGGCTGCAGGCTTTCCTGCTGCCTTCAGCCTCAAAACCACCCTTTCCCACTTGGTGCAGCACCAGGCACAAAAATGGCCATATGTCTGGAGATTGGTCCCATGCGCAAACAGCCAGCAGGGAAAACTATGCCTTGTTCTAAAGCTCTTTGGGAACCGCTTGCGTAGCCCCACAGACCTGGGGGCTGCAGGCTTTCCTGCTGCCTTCAGCCTCAAAACCACCCTTTACAACTTGGCGTGGCGCCAGCCTCCAAAATCTACATATGTCTGGAGACTGGTCCCACACCCAAAGAGCCAGCAGGGAAAACTATGCCTTGTTCTAAAGCTCTTTCGGAACCGCTTGCGTAGCCCCACACTCCAGGGGGGCTGCTCTGTCTGGAGACTGGTCCCACGCCCAAAGAGCCAGCAGGGAAAAATATGTCTTGTTCTAAAGCTCTTTGGGAACTTCTTGCTTAGCCCCACGGACCTGGGAGCTGCAGGCTTTCCTGCTGCTTTCAGCCTCAAAACCACCCTTTCCCACTTGGCGCCGCGCCATGCACAAAAATGGCCATATGTCTGGTGATGGGTCCCATGCGCAAAGAGCCAGCAGGGAAAACTATGCCTTGTTCTAAAGCTCTTTGGGAACGGCTTGCGTAGCCCCACACACCTGGGGGCTGCAGGCTTTCCTGCTGCCTTCAGCCTCAAAACCACCCTTCCCACTTGGCGCCACGCCAGGCACAAAAATGGCCATATATCTGGAGATTGGTCCCACGCCCAAAGAGCCAGCAGGGAAAACTATGCCTTGTTCTAAAGCTCTTTGGGAACTGCTTGCTTAGCCCCACGGACCGGGGGGCTGCATGCTTTCCTGCTGCCTTCAGCCTCAAAACCACCCTTTCCCACTTGGCGCCGCGCCAGGCACAAAAATGGCCATATGTCTGGAGATTGGTCCCACGCCCAAAGAGCCAGGAGGGAAAACTATGCCTTGTTCTAAAGCTCTTTGGGAACGGATTGCGTAGCCCCACACAGCTGGGGGCTGCAGGCTTTCCTGCTGCCTTCAGCCTCAAAACCACCCTTCCCACTTGGCGCCGCGCCAGGCACAAAAATGGCCATATGGCTGGTGATGGGTCCCACGCCCAAAGAGCCAGCAGGGAAAACTATGCCTTGTTCTAAAGCTCTTTGGGAACCGCTTGCGTAGCCCCACAGACCTGGGGGCTGCAGGCTTTCCTGCTGTCTTCAGCCTCAAAACCACCCTTTCCCACTTGGTGCAGCGCAAGGCACAAAAATGGCCATATGTCTGGAGATTGGTCCCACGCCCAAAGAGCCAGCAGGGAAAACTATGCCTTGTTCTAAAGCTCTTTGGGAATCGCTTACGTAGCCCCACACACCTGCGGGCTGCAGGCTTTCCTGCTACCTTCAGCATCAAAACCACCCTTTCCCACTTGGTGCAGCGCCAGGCAAAAAAATGGCCATATGTCTGGAGATTGGTCCCATGCCCAAAGAGCCAGCAGGGAAAACTATGCCTTGTTCTAAAGCTCTTTGGGAACCGCTTGCGTAGCCCCACGGACCTGGGGGCTGCAGGCTTTCCTGCTGCCTTCAGCCTCAAAACCACCCTTTCCCACTTGGCGCCGCACCAGACACAAAAATGGCCATATGTCTGGAGATTGGTCCCACGACCAAAGAGCCAGCAGGGAAAAATATGCCTTCTTCTAAAGCTCTTTGGGAACCGCTTGCGTAGCCCCACACACCAGGGGGGCTGCTCTGTCTGGAGACTGGTCCCACGCCCAAAGAGCCAGCAGGGAAAACTATGCCTTGTTCTAAAGCTCTTTGGGAACTGCTTGCTTAGCCCCACGGACCTGGGGGCTGCAGGCTTTCCTGCTGCCTTCAGCCTCAAAACCACCCTTTCCCACTTGGCGCCGCGCCATGCACAAAAATGGCCATATGGCTGGTGATGGGTCCCATGCGCAAAGAGCCAGTAGGGAAAACTATGCCTTGTTCTAAAGCTCTTTGGGAACCGCTTGCGTAGTCTCACAGACCTGGGGGCTGCAGGCTTTCCTGCTGCCTTCAGCCTCAAAACCACCCTTTCCCACTTGGTGCAGCGCCAGGCACAAAAATGGCCATATGTCTGGAGATTGGTCCCATGCCCAAAGAGCCAGCAGGGAAAACTATGCCTTGTTCTAAAGCTCTTTGGGAACCGCTTGCGTAGCCCCACACACCTGAGGCTGCAGGCTTTCCTGCTGCTTTCAGCCTCAAAACCACCCTTTCCCACTTGGTGCAGTGCCAGGCACAAAAATGGCCATATGTCTGGGGATTGGTCCCATGCCCAAAGAGCCAGCAGGGAAAACTATGCCTTGTTCTAAAGCTCTTTGGGAACCGCTTGCGTAGCCCCACACAGCTGGGGGCTGCAGGCTTTCCTGATGCCTTCAGCCTCAAAACCACCCTTTCCCACTTGGTGCAGCGCCAGGCACAAAAATGGCCATATGTCTGGAGATTGGTCCCATGCGCAAAGAGCCAGCAGGGAAAACTATGCCTTGTTCTAAAGCTCTTTGGGAACCGCTTGCGTAGCCCCACACAGCTGGGGGCTGCAGGCTTTCCTGCTACCTTCAGCCTCAAAACCACCCTTCCCACTTGGCACCGCACCAGGCACAAAAATGGCCATATATCTGGAGATTGGTCCCACGCCCAAAGAGCCAGCAGGGAAAACTATGCCTTGTTCTAAAGCTCTTTGGGAACTGCTTGCTTAGCCCCACGGACCTGGGGGCTGCAGGCTTTCCTGCTGCCTTCAGACTCAAAACCACCCTTTCCCACTTGGCGCTGCGCCAGGCACAAAAATGGCCATATGTCTGGAGATTGGTCCCATGCGCAAACAGCCAGCAGGGAAAACTATGCCTTGTTCTAAAGCTCTTTGGGAACCGCTTGCGTAGCCCCACACACCTGGGGGCTGCAGGCTTTCCTGCTGCCTTCAGCCTCAAAACCACCCTTTACAACTTGGCGTGGCGCCAGCCTCCAAAATCTACATATGTCTGGAGACTGGTCCCACACCCAAAGAGCCAGCAGGGAAAACTATGCCTTGTTCTAAAGCTCTTTGGGAACCGCTTGCGTAGCCCCACACACCTGGGGGCTGCAGGCCTTCCTGCTGCCTTCAACCTCAAAACCACCCTTTCCCACTTGGCGCCGCGCCAGGCACAAAAATGGCCATATGTCTGGAGATTGGTCCCATGCCCAAAGAGCCAGCAGGGAAAACTATGCCTTTTTGTAAAGCTCTTAGGGAACCGCTTGCGTAGCCCCACAAAGCTGCGGGCTGCAGGCTTTCCTGCTGCCTTCAGCCTCAAAACCACACTTACCCACTTGGCGCCACGCCAGGCACAAAAATGGCCATATGTCTGGAGATTGGTCCCATGCCCAAAGAAGCAGCAGGGAAAACTATGACTCGTTGTAAAGCTCTTTGGGAACCGCTTGCGTAGCCCCACACACCTGCGGGCTGCAGGCTTTCCTGCTGCCTCCAGCCTCAAAACCACCCTTTCCCACTTGGCACCGTGCTAGGCACAAAAATGGCCATATGTCTGGAGATTGGTCCCACGCCCAAAGAGCCAGGAGGGAAAACTATGCCTTGTTCTAAAGCTCTTTGGGAACCGCTTGCGTAGCCCCACACACCTGGGGGCTGCAGGCTTTCCTGCTGCCTTCAGCCTCAAAACCACCCTTTCCCACTTGGTGCAGCGCCAGGCACAAAAATGGCCATATGTCTGGGGATTGGTCCCACGCCCAAAGAGCCAGCAGGGAAAACTATGCCTTGTTCTAAAGCTCTTTTGGAACGGCTTGCGTAGCCCCACACACCTGGGGGCTGCAGGCTTTCCTGCTGCCTTCAGCCTCAAAACCACCCTTTCCCACTTGGTGCAGCGCCAGGCACAAAAATGGCCATATGTCTGGAGATTGGTCCCACGCCCAAAGACCCAGCAGGGAAAACTATGCCTTGTTCTAAAACTCTTTGGGAACCGCTTGCGTAGTCCCACAGACCTGGGGGCTGCAGGCTTTCCTGCTGCCTTCAGCCTCAAAACCACCCTTTCCCACTTGGTGCAGCGCCAGGCACAAAAATGGCCATATGTCTGGATATTGGTCGCATGCCCAAAGAGCCAGCAGGGAAAACTATGCCTTGTTCTAAAGCTCTTTGGGAACCGCTTGCGTAGCCCCACACACCTGGGGGCTGCAGGCTTTCCTGCTGCCTTCAGCCTCAAAACCACCCTTTCCCACTTGGCGACACCACAGGCACAAAAATGGCCATATGTCTGGAGATTGGTCCCACGCCCAAAGAGCCAGCAGGGAAAACTATGCCTTGTTCTGAAGCTCTTTGGGAACCGCTTGCGTAGTCCCACAGACCTGGGGGCTGCAGGCTGTCCTGGCGCCTTCAGCCTCAAAACCACCCTTTCCAACTTGGCGTGGCGCCAGCCTCCAAAATCTACATATATCTGGAGACTGGTCCCACACCAAAAGAGCCAGCAGGGAAAACTATGCCTTGTTCTAAAGCTCTTTGGGAACCTCTTGCGTAGCCCCACACACCTGGGGGCTGCAGGCCTTCCTGCTGCCTTCAGACTCAAAACCACCCTTTCCCACTTGGTGCAGCGCTAGGCAAAAAAATGGCCATATGTCTGGAGATTGGTCCCACGCCCAGAGAGCCAGCAGGGAAAACTATGCCTTGTTCTAAAGCTCTTTGGGAACCGCTTGCGTAGCCCCACAGACGTGGGGGCTGCAGGCTTTCCTGCTGCCTTCAGCCTCAAAACCACCCTTTCCCACTTGGTGCAGCGCCAGGCACAAAAATGGCCATATGTCTGGAGATTGGTCCCATGCGCAAAGAGCCAGCAGGGAAAACTATGCCTTGTTCTAAAGCTCTTTGGGAACCCCTTGCGTAGCCCCACACACCTGGGGGCTGCAGGCTTTCCTGCTGCCTTCAGCCTCAAAACCACCCTTTCCCACTTGGTGCAGCGCCAGGCACAAAAATGGCCATATGTCTGGAGATTGGTCCCACGCCCAAAGAGCCAGCAGGGAAAACTATGCCTTGTTCTAAAGCTCTTTGGGAACCGCTTGCGTAGCCCCACACACCTGGGGGCTGCAGGCTTTCCTGCTGCCTTCAGCCTCAAAACCACCCTTTCCCACTTGGCGCCGCGCCAGGCACAAAAATGGCCATATGTCTGGGGATTGGTCCCACGCCCAAAGAGCCAGCAGGGAAAACTATGCCTTGTTCTAAAGCTCTTTGGGAACCGCTTACGTAGCCCCACACACCTGGGGGCTGCAGGCTTTCCTGCTGCCTTCAGCCTCAAAACCACCCTTCCCACTTGTCGCCACGCCAGGCACAAAAATGGCCATATGTCTGGAGTTTGGTCCCATGCCCAAAGAGGCAGCAGGGAAAATTATGACTCGTTGTAAAGCTCTTTTTGAAACGCTTGCGTAGCCCCACAGACCTGGGGGCTGCAGGCTTTCCTGCTGCCTTCAGCCTCAAAACCACCCTTCCCACTTGGCACCGCACCAGGCACAAAAATGGCCATATATCTGGAGATTGGTCCCACGCCCAAAGAGCCAGCAGGGAAAACTATGCCTTGTTCTAAAGCTCTTTGGGAACCGCTTGCGTAGCCCCACACACCTGGGGGCTGCAGGCTTTCCTGCTGCCTTCAGCCTCAAAACCACCCTTTACAACTTGGCGTGGCGCCAGCCTCCAAAATCTACATATGTCTGGAGACTGGTCCCACACCCAAAGAGCCAGCAGGGAAAACTATGCCTTGTTCTAAAGCTCTTTGGGAACCGCTTGCGTAGCCCCACACACCAGGGGGGCTGCTCTGTCTGGAGACTGGTCCCACGCCCAAAGAGCCAGCAGGGAAAACTATGTCTTGTTCTAAAGCTCTTTGGGAACTTCTTGCTTAGCCCCACGTACCTGGGGGCTGCAGGCTTTCCTGCTGCCTTCAGCCTCAAAACCACCCTTTCCCACATGGCGCCGCGCCAGGCACAAAAATGGCCATATGTCTGGAGATTGGTCCCATGCCCAAAGAGCCAGCAGGGAAAACTATGCCTTGTTCTAAAGCTCTTTGGGAACCGCTTGCGTAGCCCCACAGACCTGGGGGCTGCAGGCTTTCCTGATGCCTTCAGCCTCAAAACCACCCTTCCCACATGGCGCCACGCCAGGCACAAAAATGGCCATATGTCTGGAGATTGGTCCCACGCCCAAAGAGCCAGCAGGGAAAACTATGCCTTGTTCTAAAGCTCTTTGGGAACCGCTTGCGTAGCCCCACAGACCTGGGGACTGCAGGCTTTCCTGCTGCCTTCAGCCTCAAAACCACCCTTTCCCACTTGGTGCAGCGCCAGGCACAAAAATGGCCATATGTCTGGAGATTGGTCCCACGCCCAAAGAGCCAGCAGGGAAAACTATGCCTTGTTCTAAAGCTCTTTGGGAACCGCTTGCGTAGCCCCACAGACCTGGCGGCTGCAGGCTTTCCTGCTGCCTTCAGCCTCAAAACCACCCTTTCCCACTTGGTGCCGCGCCAGGCACAAAAATGGCCATATGTCTGGAGATAGGTCCCACGCCCAAAGAGCCAGCAGGGAAAACTATGCCTTGTTCTAAAGCTCTTTTGGAAATGCTTGCTTAGCCCCACGGACCTGAGGGCTGCAGGCCTTCCTGCTGCCTTCAACCTCAAAACCACCCTTTCCCACTTGGCGCCGCGCCAGGCACAAAAATGGCCATATGTCTGGAGATTGGTCCCATGCCCAAAGAGCCAGCAGGGAAAACTATGCCTTTTTGTAAAGCTCTTAGGGAACCGCTTGCGTAGCCCCACAAAGCTGCGGGCTGCAGGCTTTCCTGCTGCCTTCAGCCTCAAAACCACACTTACCCACTTGGCGCCACGCCAGGCACAAAAATGGCCATATGTCTGGAGATTGGTCCCATGCCCAAAGAAGCAGCAGGGAAAACTATGACTCGTTGTAAAGCTCTTTGGGAACCGCTTGCGTAGCCCCACACACCTGCGGGCTGCAGGCTTTCCTGCTGCCTCCAGCCTCAAAACCACCCTTTCCCACTTGGCACCGTGCTAGGCACAAAAATGGCCATATGTCTGGAGATTGGTCCCACGCCCAAAGAGCCAGGAGGGAAAACTATGCCTTGTTCTAAAGCTCTTTGGGAACCGCTTGCGTAGCCCCACACACCTGGGGGCTGCAGGCTTTCCTGCTGCCTTCAGCCTCAAAACCACCCTTTCCCACTTGGTGCAGCGCCAGGCACAAAAATGGCCATATGTCTGGGGATTGGTCCCACGCCCAAAGAGCCAGCAGGGAAAACTATGCCTTGTTCTAAAGCTCTTTTGGAACGGCTTGCGTAGCCCCACACACCTGGGGGCTGCAGGCTTTCCTGCTGCCTTCAGCCTCAAAACCACCCTTTCCCACTTGGTGCAGCGCCAGGCACAAAAATGGCCATATGTCTGGAGATTGGTCCCACGCCCAAAGAGCCAGCAGGGAAAACTATGCCTTGTTCTAAAGCTCTTTGGGAACCGCTTGCGTAGTCCCACAGACCTGGGGGCTGCAGGCTTTCCTGCTGCCTTCAGCCTCAAAACCACCCTTTCCCACTTGGTGCAGCGCCAGGCACAAAAATGGCCATATGTCTGGATATTGGTCCCACGCCCAAAGAGCCAGCAGGGAAAACTATGCCTTGTTCTAAAGCTCTTTGGGAACCGCTTGCGTAGCCCCACAGACCTGGCGGCTGCAGGCTTTCCTGCTGCCTTCAGCCTCAAAACCACCCTTTCCCACTTGGCGACACCACAGGCACAAAAATGGCCATATGTCTGGGGATTGGTCCCATGCCCAAAGAGCCAGCAGGGAAAACTATGCCTTGTTCTAAAGCTCTTTGGGAACCGCTTACGTAGCCCCACACACCTGGGGGCTGCAGGCTTTCCTGCTGCCTTCAGCCTCAAAACCACCCTTCCCACTTGTCGCCACGCCAGGCACAAAAATGGCCATATGTCTGGAGTTTGGTCCCATGCCCAAAGAGGCAGCAGGGAAAATTATGACTCGTTGTAAAGCTCTTTTTGAAACGCTTGCGTAGCCCCACAGACCTGGGGGCTGCAGGCTTTCCTGCTGCCTTCAGCCTCAAAACCACCCTTTCCCACTTGGTGCAGCGCCAGGCACAAAAATGGCCATATGTCTGGAGATGGGTCCCACGCCCAAAGAGCCAGCAGGGAAAACTATGCCTTGTTCTAAAGCTCTTTGGGAACCGCTTGCATAGCCCCACACACCTGGGGGCTGCAGGCTTTCCTGCTGCCTTCAGCCTCAATCCCACCCTTTCCCACTTGGTGCAGCGCCAGGCACAAAACTGGCCATATGTCTGGAGATTGGTCCCACGCCCAAAGAGCCAGCAGGGAAAACTATGCCTTGTTCTAAAGCTCTTTGGGAACCGCTTGCGTAGCCCCACACACCTGGGGGGTGCAGGCTTTCCTGCTGCCTTCAGCCTCAAAACCACCCTTTCCCACTTGGCGCCACGCCAGGCACAAAAATGGCCATATGTCTGGAGACTGGTCCCACGCCCAAAGAGCCAGCAGGGAAAACTATGCCTTGTTCTAAAGCTCTTTTGGAAATGCTTGCTTAGCCCCACGGACCTGAGGGCTGCAGGCCTTCCTGCTGCCTTCAACCTCAAAACCACCCTTTCCCACTTGGCGCCGCGCCAGGCACAAAAATGGCCATATGTCTGGAGATTGGTCCCATGCCCAAAGAAGCAGCAGGGAAAACTATGACTCGTTGTAAAGCTCTTTGGGAACCGCTTGCGTAGCCCCACACACCTGCGGGCTGCAGGCTTTCCTGCTGCCTCCAGCCTCAAAACCACCCTTTCCCACTTGGCACCGTGCTAGGCACAAAAATGGCCATATGTCTGGAGATTGGTCCCACGCCCAAAGAGCCAGGAGGGAAAACTATGCCTTGTTGTAAAGCTCTTTGGGAACCGCTTGCGTAGCCCCACACACCTGGGGGCTGCAGGCTTTCCTGCTGCCTTCAGCCTCAAAACCACCCTTTCCCACTTGGTGCAGCGCCAGGCACAAAAATGGCCATATGTCTGGGGATTGGTCCCACGCCCAAAGAGCCAGCAGGGAAAACTATGCCTTGTTCTAAAGCTCTTTTGGAACGGCTTGCGTAGCCCCACACACCTGGGGGCTGCAGGCTTTCCTGCTGCCTTCAGCCTCAAAACCACCCTTTCCCACTTGGTGCAGCGCCAGGCACAAAAATGGCCATATGTCTGGAGATTGGTCCCACGCCCAAAGAGCCAGCAGGGAAAACTATGCCTTGTTCTAAAGCTCTTTGGGAACCGCTTGCGTAGTCCCACAGACCTGGGGGCTGCAGGCTTTCCTGCTGCCTTCAGCCTCAAAACCACCCTTTCCCACTTGGTGCAGCGCCAGGCACAAAAATGGCCATATGTCTGGATATTGGTCCCACGCCCAAAGAGCCAGCAGGGAAAACTATGCCTTGTTCTAAAGCTCTTTGGGAACCGCTTGCGTAGCCCCACACACCTGGGGGCTGCAGGCTTTCCTGCTGCCTTCAGCCTCAAAACCACCCTTTCCCACTTGGCGACACCACAGGCACAAAAATGGACATATGTCTGGAGACTGGTCCCACGCCCAAAGAGCCAGCAAGGAAAACTATGCCTTGTTCTAAAGCTCTTTGGGAACCGCTTGCGTAGCCCCACAGATGTGGGGGCTGCAGGCTTTCCTGCTGCCTTCAGCCTCAAAACCACCCTTTCCCACTTGGTGCAGCGCCAGGCACAAAAATGGCCATATGTCTGGAGATTGGTCCCACGCCCAAAGAGCCAGGAGGGAAAACTATGCCTTGTTCTAAAGCTCTTTGGGAACCGCTTGCGTAGCCCCACAGACCTGGGGGCTGCAGGCTTTCCTGCTGCCTTCAGCCTCAAAACCACCCTTTCCCACCTGGCACCGTGCCAGGCACAAAAATGGCCATATGTCTGGAGATTGGTCGCATGCGGAAAGAGCCAGCAGGGAAAACTATGCCTTGTTGTAAAGCTCTTTGGGAACCGCTTGCGTAGCCCCACAGACCTGGGGGCTGCAGGCTTTCCTGCTGCCTTCAGCCTCAAAACCACCCTTTCCCACTTGGTGCAGCGCCAGGCACAAAAATGGCCATATGTCTGGAGATTGGTCCCACGCCCAAAGAGCCAGCAGGGAAAACTATGCCTTGTTCTAAAGCTCTTTGGGAACCGCTTGCGTAGCCCCACACACCTGGGGGCTGCAGGCTTTCCTGCTGCCTTCAGCCTCAAAACCACCCTTTCCCACTTGGCGCCGCGCCAGGCACAAAAATGGCCATATGTCTGGGGATTGGTCCCACGCCCAAAGAGCCAGCAGGGAAAACTATGCCTTGTTCTAAAGCTCTTTGGGAACCGCTTGCGTAGCCCCACACACCTGGGGGCTGCAGGCTTTCCTGCTGCCTTCAGCCTCAAAACCACCCTTCCCACTTGTCGCCACGCCAGGCACAAAAATGGCCATATGTCTGGAGTTTGGTCCCATGCCCAAAGAGGCAGCAGGGAAAATTATGACTCGTTGTAAAGCTCTTTTTGAAACGCTTGCGTAGCCCCACACACCTGGGGGCTGCAGGCTTTCCTGCTGCCTTCAGCCTCAAAACCACCCTTTCCCACTTGGTGCAGCGCCAGGCACAAAAATGGCCATATGTCTGGAGATGGGTCCCACGCCCAAAGAGCCAGCAGGGAAAACTATGCCTTGTTCTAAAGCTCTTTGGGAACCGCTTGCGTAGCCCCACACACCTGGGGGCTGCAGGCTTTCCTGCTGCCTTCAGCCTCAAAACCACCCTTTCCCACTTGGTGCAGCGCCAGGCACAAAACTGGCCATATGTCTGGAGATTGGTCCCACGCCCAAAGAGCCAGCAGGGAAAACTATGCCTTGTTCTAAAGCTCTTTGGGAACCGCTTGTGTAGCCCCACACACCTGGGGGGTGCAGGCTTTCCTGCTGCCTTCAGCCTCAAAACCACCCTTTCCCACTTGGCGCCACGCCAGGCACAAAAATGGCCATATGTCTGGAGATTGGTCCCACGCCCAAAGAGCCAGCAGGGAAAACTATGCCTTGTTCTAAAGCTCTTTGGGAACCGCTTGCGTAGCCCCACACACCTGGGGGCTGCAGGCTTTCCTGCTGCCTTCAGCCTCAAAACCACCCTTTCCCACTTGGTGCAGCGCCAGGCACAAAAATGGCCATATGTCTGGAGATTGGTCCCACGCCCAAAGAGCCAGGAGGGAAAACTATGCCTTGTTCTAAAGCTCTTTGGGAACCGCTTGCGTAGCCCCACAGACCTGGGGGCTGCAGGCTTTCCTGCTGCCTTCAGCCTCAAAACCACCCTTTCCCACTTGGCACCGTGCCAGGAACAAAAATGGCCATATGTCTGGAGATTGGTCGCATGCGGAAAGAGCCAGCAGGGAAAACTATGCCTTGTTGTAAAGCTCTTTGGGAACGGCTTGCGTAGCCCCACAGAGCTGGGGGCTGCAGGCTTTCCTGCTGCCTTCAGCCTCAAAACCACCCTTTCCCACTTGGTGCAGCGCCAGGCACAAAAATGGCCATATGTCTGGAGATTGGTCCCATGCCCAAAGAGCCAGCAGGGAAAACTATGCCTTGTTCTATAGCTCTTTGGGAACCGATTGCGTAACCCCACACACCTGGGGGCTGCAGGCTTTCCTGCTGCCTTCAGCCTCAAAACCACCCTTTCCCACTTGGCGCCGCGCCAGGCACAAAAATGGCCATATGTCTGGAGATTGTTCCCACGCCCAAAGTGCCAGAAGGGAAAACTATGCCTTGTTGTAAAGCTCTTTGGGAACCGCTTGCGTAGCCCCACAGACCTGGGGGCTGCAGGCTTTCCTGCTGCCTTCAGCCTCAAAACCACCCTTCCCACTTGTCGCCACGCCAGGCACAAAAATGGCCATATGTCTGGAGTTTGGTCCCATGCCCAAAGAGCCAGCAGGGAAAACTATGACTCGTTGTAAAGCTCTTTGGGAACCGCTTGCGTAGCCCCACACACCTGGGGGCTGCAGGCTTTCCTGCTGCCTTCAGCCTCAAAACCACCCTTTCCCACTTGGTGCAGCGCCAGGCACAAAAATGGCCATATGTCTGGAGATTGGTCCCATGCCCAAAGAGCCAGCAGGGAAAACTATGCCTTGTTCTAAAGCTCTTTGGGAACCTCTTGCGTAGCCCCACACACCTGGGGGCTGCAGGCTTTCCTGCTGCCTTCAGCCTCAAAACCACCCTTTCCCACTTGGTGCAGCGCCAGGCACAAAAATGGCCATATGTCTGGAGATTGGTCCCATGCCCAAAGAGCCAGCAGGGAAAACTATGCCTTGTTCTAAAGCTCTTTAGGAACCGCTTGCGTAGCCCCACAGACCTGGGGGCTGCAGGCTTTCCTGCTGCCTTCAGCCTCAAAACCACCCTTTCCCACTTGGCACCGTGCCAGACACAAAAATGGCCATATGTCTGGAGATTGGTCCCACGCCCAAAGAGCCAGCAGGGAAAACTATGCCTTGTTCTAAAGCTCTTTGGGAACCGCTTGCGTAGCCCCACAGACCTGGGGGGTGCAGGCTTTCCTGCTGCCTTCAGCCTCAAAACCACCCTTTCCCACTTGGTGCAGTGCAAGGCACAAAAATGGCCATATGTCTGGAGATTGGTCCCACGCCCAAAGAGCCAGCAGGGAAAACTATGCCTTGTTCTAAAGCTCTTTGGGAACCGCTTGCGTAGCCCCACACACCTGGGGGCTGCAGGCTTTCCTGCTGCCTTCAGCTTCAAAACCACCATTTCCCACTTGGTGCAGCGCCAGGCACAAAAATGGCCATATGTCTGGGGATTGGTCCCACGCCCAAAGAGCCAGCAGGGAAAACTATGCCTTGTTCTAAAGCTCTTTGGGAACCGCTTGCGTAGCCCCACACACCTGGGGGCTGCAGGCTTTCCTGCTGCCTTCAGCCTCAAAACCACCCTTCCCACTTGTCGCCACGCCATGCACAAAAATGGCCATATGTCTGGAGATTGGTCCCATGCCCAAAGAGGCAGCAGGGAAAACTATGACTCGTTGTAAAGCTCTTTTTGAAACGCTTGCTTAGCCCCACACACCTGGGGGCTGCAGGCTTTCCTGCTGCCTTCAGCCTCAAAACCACCCTTTCCCACTTGGCGCCGTGCCAGGCACAAAAATGGCCATATGTCTGGAGATGGGTCCCACGCCCAAAGAGCCAGCAGGGAAAACTATGCCTTGTTCTAAAGCTCTTTGGGAACCGCTTGCGTAGCCCCACAGACGTGGGGGCTGCAGGCTTTCCTGCTGCCTTCAGCCTCAAAACCACCCTTTCCCACTTGGTGCAGCGCCAGGCACAAAACTGGCCATATGTCTGGAGATTGGTCCCACGCCCAAAGAGCCAGCAGGGAAAACTATGCCTTGTTCTAAAGCTCTTTGGGAACCGCTTGCGTAGCCCCACAGACCTGGGGGCTGCAGGCTTTCCTGCTGCCTTCAGCCTCAAAACCACCCTTTCCCACTTGGTGCAGCGCCAGGCACAAAAATGGCCATATGTCTGGAGATTGGTCCCACGCCCAAAGAGCCAGCAGGGAAAACTATGCCTTGTTCTAAAGCTCTTTGGGAACGGCTTGCGTAGCCCCACAGACGTGGGGGCTGCAGGCCTTCCTGCTGCCTTCAGCCTCAAAACCACCCTTTCCCACTTGGCGCCGCGCCAGGCACAAAAATGGCAATATGTCTGGAGATGGGTCCCACGCCCAAAGAGCCAGCAGGGAAAACTATGCCTTGTTCTAAAGCTCTTTGGGAACCGCTTGCGTAGCCCCACACACCAGGGGGGCTGCTCTGTCTGGAGACTGGTCCGACGCCCAAAGAGCCAGCAGGGAAAACTATGCCTTGTTCTAAAGCTCTTTGGGAACCGTTTGCGTAGCCCTACACACCTGGGGGCTGCAGGCTTTCCTGCTGCCTTCAGCCTCAAAACCACCGTTTACAACTTGGCGTGGCGTCAGCCTCCAAAATCTACATATGTCTGGAGACTGGTCCCACACCCAAAGAGCCAGCAGGGAAAACTATGCCTTGTTCTAAAGCTCTTTGGGAACTGCTTGCGTAGCCCCACACACCAGGGGGGCTGCTCTGTCTGGAGACTGGTCCGACGCCCAAAGAGCCAGCAGGGAAAACTATGCCTTGTTCTAAAGCTCTTTGGGAACCGCTTGCGTAGCCCTACACACCTGGGGGCTGCAGGCTTTCCTGCTGCCTTCAGCCTCAAAACCACCCTTTCCCACTTGGCGCCGCGCCAGGCACAAAAATGGCCATATGTCTGGAGATTGGTCCCACGCCCAAAGAGCCAGTAGGGAAAACTATGCCTTGTTCTAAAGCTCTTTGGGAACCGCTTGCGTAGTCTCACAGACCTGGGGGCTGCAAGCTTTCCTGCTGCCTTCAGCCTCAAAACCACCCTTCCCACTTGGCGCCACCCCAGGCACAAAAATGGCCATATGTCTGGAGATTGGTCCCACGCCCAAAGAACCAGCAGGGAAAACTATGCCTTGTTCTAAAGCTCTTTGGGAACCGCTTGCGTAGCCCCACACACCTGTGGGCTGCAGGCTTTCCTGCTGCCTTCAGCCTCAAAACCACCCTTTCCCACTTGGCGCCGCGCTAGGCACAAAAATGGCCATATGGCTGGTGATGGGTCCCACGCCCAAAGAGCCAGCAGGGAAAACTATGCCTTGTTCTAAAGCTCTTTGGGAACCCTTGCGTAGCCCCACACAGCTGGGGGCTGCAGGCTTTCCTGCTGCCTTCAGCCTCAAAACCACCCTTTCCCACTTGGTGCAGCGCCAGGCACAAAAATGGCCATATGTCTGGAGATTGGTCCCACGCCCAAAGAGCCAGCAGGGAAAACTATGCCTTGTTCTAAAGCTCTTTGGGAACCGCTTACGTAGCCCCACAGACCTGGGGAATGCAGGCTTTCCTGCTGCCTTCAGCCTCAAAACCACCCTTTCCCACTTGGTGCAACGCCAGGCACAAAAATGGCCATATGTCTGGAGATTGGTCCCACGCCCAAAGAGCCAGCAGGGAAAACTATGCCTTGCTCTAAAGCTCTTTGGCAACGGCTTGCGTAGCCCCACAGACCTGGGGGCTGCAGTATTTCCTGCTGCCTTCAGCCTCAAAACCACCCTTTCCCACTTGGTGCAGCGCCAGGCACAAAAATGGCCATATGTCTGGAGATTGGTCCCACGCCCAAAGAGCCAGCAGGGAAAACTATGCCTTGTTCTGAAGCTCTTTGGGAACCGCTTGCGTAGCCCCACAGACCTGGCGGCTGCAGGCTTTCCTGCTGCCTTCAGCCTCAAAACCACCCTTTCCCACTTGGTGCAGCGCCAGGCACAAAAATGGCCATATGTCTGGAGATTGTTCCCACGCCCAAAGAGCCAGCAGGGAAAACTATGCCTTGTTCTAAAGCTCTTTGGGAACCGCTTGCGTAGCCCCACAGACCTGGGGGCTGCAGGCTTTCCTGATGCCTTCAGCCTCAAAACCACCCTTCCCACTTGGCCCCACGCCAGGCACAAAAATGGCCATATGTCTGGAGTTTGGTCCCATGCCCAAAGAGGTAGCAGGGAAAACTATGACTCGTTGTAAAGCTCTTTTTGAAACGCTTGCGTAGCCCCACAGACCTGGGGGCTGCAGGCTTTCCTGCTGCCTTCAGCCTCAAAACCACCCTTTCCCACTTGGTGCAGCGCCAGGCACAAAAATGGCCATATGTCTGGAGATTGGTCCCACGCCCAAAGAGCCAGCAGGGAAAACTATGCCTTGTTCTAAAGCTCTTTGGGAACCGCTTGCGTAGCCCCACACACCTGGGGGCTGCAGGCTTTCCTGCTGCCTTCAGCCTCAAAACCACCCTTTCCCACTTGGCTCCGCACCAGACATAAAAATGGCCATACGTCTGGAGATTGGTCCCACGCCCAAAGAGCCAGCAGGGAAAACTATGCCTTGTTCTAAAGCTCTTTGGGAACCGCTTGCGTAGTCCCACAGACCTGGGGGCTGCAGGCTTTCCTGCTGCCTTCAGCCTCAAAACCACCCTTTCCCACTTGGCGCCGCTCCAGGCACAAAAATGGCCATATGTCTGGAGATTGGTCCCACGCCCAAAGAGCCAGCAGGGAAAATTATGCCTTGTTCTAAAGCTCTTTGGGAACCGCTTGCGTAGCCCCACACACCTGGGGGGTGCAGGCTTTCCTGCTGCCTTCAGCCTCAAAACCACCCTTTCCCACTTGGTGCAGCGCAAGGCATAAAAATGGCCATATGTCTGGAGATTGGTCCCACGCCCAAAGAGCCAGCAGGGAAAACTATGCCTTGTTCTAAAGCTCTTTGGGAACCGCTTGCGTAGCCCCACAGACCTGGGGGCTGCAGGCTTTCCTGCTGCCTTCAGCCTCAAAACCACCCTTCCCACTTGTCGCCACGCCAGGCACAAAAATGGCCATATGTCTGGAGTTTGGTCCCATGCCCAAAGAGCCAGCAGGGAAAACTATGACTCGTTGTAAAGCTCTTTTTGAAACGCTTGCGTAGCCCCACACACCTGGGGGCTGCAGGCTTTCCTGCTGCCTTCAGCCTCAAAACCACCCTTTCCCACTTGGCGCCGCGCCAGGCACAAAAATGGCCATATGTCTGGAGATTGGTCCCACGCCCAAAGAGCCAGCAGGGAAAACTATGCCTTGTTCTAAAGCTCTTTGGGAACCGCTTGCGTAGCCCCACAGACGTGGGGGCTGCAGGCTTTCCTGCTGCCTTCAGCCTCAAAACCACCCTTTCCCACTTGGTGCAGCGCCAGGCACAAAAATGGCCATATGTCTGGAGATTGGTCCCACGCCCAAAGAGCCAGCAGGGAAAACTATGCCTTGTTCTAAAGCTCTTTGGGAACCGCTTGCGTAGCCCCACACACCTGGGGGCTGCAGGCTTTCCTGCTGCCTTCAGCCTCAAAACCACCCTTCCCACTTGGTGCAGCGCCAGGCACAAAGATGGCCATATGTCTGGAGATTGGTCCCACGCCCAAAGACCCAGCAGGGAAAACTATGCCTTGTTCTAAAGCTCTTTGGGAACCGCTTGCGTAGCCCCACACACCTGGGGGCTGCAGGCTTTCCTGCTGCCTTCAGCTTCAAAACCACCCTTTCCCACTTGGTGCAGCGCCAGGCACAAAGATGGCCATATGTCTGGAGATTGTTCCCACGCCCAAAGAGCCAGCAGGGAAAACTATGCCTTGTTCTAAAGCTCTTTGGGAACCGCTTGCGTAGCCCCACAGACGTGGGGGCTGCAGGCTTTCCTGCTGCCTTCAGCCTCAAAACCACCCTTTCCCACTTGGTGCAGCGCCAGGCACAAAAATGGCCATATGTCTGGAGATTGGTCCCACGCCCAAAGAGCCAGCAGGGAAAACTATGCCTTGTTCTAAAGCTCTTTGGGAACCGCTTGCGTAGCCCCACACACCTGGGGGCTGCAGGCTTTCCTGCTGCCTTCAGCCTCAAAACCACCCTTTCCCACTTGGCACCGCGCCAGGCACAAAAATGGCCATATGGCTGGAGATTGGTCCCATGCCCAAAGAGCCAGCAGGGAAAACTATGCCTTGTTCTAAAGCTCTTTGGGAACCGCTTGCGTAGCCCCACACACCTGGGGGCTGCAGGCTTTCCTGCTGCTTAAGACTCAAAACCACCCTTTCCCACTTGGCGCCGCGCTAGGCACAAAAATGGCCATATGGCTGGTGATGGGTCCCACGCCCAAAGAGCCAGGAGGGAAAACTATGCCTTGTTGTAAAGCTCTTTGGGAACCGCTTGCGTAGCCCCACACACCTGGGGGCTGCAGGCTTTCCTGCTGCCTTCAGCCTCAAAACCACCCTTTCCCACTTGGCGCCACGCCAGGCACAAAATTGGCCATATGTCTGGTAATTGGTCCCATGCGCAAAGAGCCAGCAGGGAAAACTATGCCTTGTTCTAAAGCTCTTTGGGAACGGATTGCGTAACCCCACAGACCTGGGGGCTGCAGGCTTTCCTGCTGCCTTCAGCCTCAAAACCACCCTTTCCCACTTTGCGCCGCGCGAGGCACAAAAATGGCCATATGTCTGGAGATTGTTCCCACGCCCAAAGAGCCAGCAGGGAAAACTATGCCTTGTTCTAAAGCTCTTTGGGAACCGCTTGCGTAGTCCCACAGACCTGGGGGCTGCAGGCTTTCCTGCTGCCTTCAGCCTCAAAACCACCCTTTCCCACTTGGTGCAGCGCAAGGCATAAAAATGGCCATATGTCTGGAGATTGGTCCCACGCCCAAAGAGCCAGCAGGGAAAACTATGCCTTGTTCTAAAGCTCTTTGGGAACCGCTTGCGTAGCCCCACACACCTGGGGGCTGCAGGCTTTCCTGCTGCCTTCAGCCTCAAAACCACCCTTTCCCACTTGGCGCCGCACCAGGCACAAAAATGGCCATATGTCTGGAGATTGTTCCCACGCCCAAAGAGCCAGCAGGGAAAACTATGCCTTGTTCTAAAGCTCTTTGGGAACCGCTTGCGTAGCCCCACAGACCTGGGGGCTGCAGGCTTTCCTGCTGCCTTCAGCCTCAAAACCACCCTTCCCACTTGTCGCCACGCCAGGCACAAAAATGGCCATATGTCTGGAGTTTGGTCCCATGCCCAAAGAGCCAGCAGGGAAAACTATGACTCGTTGTAAAGCTCTTTTTGAAACGCTTGCGTAGCCCCACACACCTGGGGGCTGCAGGCTTTCCTGCTGCCTTCAGCCTCAAAACCACCCTTTCCCACTTGGCGCCGCGCCAGGCACAAAAATGGCCATATGTCTGGAGATTGTTCCCACGCCCAAAGAGCCAGCAGGGAAAACTATGCCTTGTTCTAAAGCTCTTTGGGAACCGCTTGCGTAGCCCCACACACCTGGGGGCTGCAGGCTTTCCTGCTGCCTTCAGCCTCAAAACCACCCTTTCCCACTTGGTGCAGCGCCAGGCACAAAAATGGCCATATGTCTGGAGATTGGTCCCACGCCCAAAGAGCCAGCAGGGAAAACTATGCCTTGTTCTAAAGCTCTTTGGGAACCGCTTGCGTAGCCCCACACACCTGGGGGCTGCAGGCTTTCCTGCTGCCTTCAGCCTCAAAACCACCCTTTCCCACTTGGTGCAGCGCCAGGCACAAAAATGGCCATATGTCTGGAGATTGGTCCCACGCCCAAAGAGCCAGCAGGGAAAACTATGCCTTGTTCTAAAGCTCTTTGGAACCGCTTGCGTAGCCCCACACACCTGGGGGCTGCAGGCTTTCCTGCTGCCTTCAGCTTCAAAACCACCCTTTCCCACTTGGATCCGCACCAGACATAAAAATGGCCATATGTCTGGAGATTGGTCCCACACCCAAAGAGCCAGCAGGGAAAATTATGCCTTGTTCTAAAGCTCTTTGGGAACCGCTTGCGTAGCCCCACAGACCTGGGGGGTGCAGGCTTTCCTGCTGCCTTCAGCCTCAAAACCACCCTTTCCCACTTGGCGCAGCGCCAGGCACAAAAATGGCCATATGTCTGGAGATTGGTCCCACGCCCAAAGAGCCAGCAGGGAAAACTATGCCTTGTTCTAAAGCTCTTTGGGAACCGCTTGCGTAGCCCCACACACCTGGGGGCTGCAGGCTTTCCTGCTGCCTTCAGCTTCAAAACCACCATTTCCCACTTGGTGCAGCGCCAGGCACAAAAATGGCCATATGTCTGGGGATTGGTCCCACGCCCAAAGAGCCAGCAGGGAAAACTATGCCTTGTTCTAAAGCTCTTTGGGAACCGCTTGCGTAGCCCCACACACCTGGGGGCTGCAGGCTTTCCTGCTGCCTTCAGCCTCAAAACCACCCTTCCCACTTGTCGCCACGCCATGCACAAAAATGGCCATATGTCTGGAGATTGGTCCCATGCCCAAAGAGGCAGCAGGGAAAACTATGACTCGTTGTAAAGCTCTTTTTGAAACGCTTGCTTAGCCCCACACACCTGGGGGCTGCAGGCTTTCCTGCTGCCTTCAGCCTCAAAACCACCCTTTCCCACTTGGCGCCGTGCCAGGCACAAAAATGGCCATATGTCTGGAGATGGGTCCCACGCCCAAAGAGCCAGCAGGGAAAACTATGCCTTGTTCTAAAGCTCTTTGGGAACCGCTTGCGTAGCCCCACAGACGTGGGGGCTGCAGGCTTTCCTGCTGCCTTCAGCCTCAAAACCACCCTTTCCCACTTGGTGCAGCGCCAGGCACAAAACTGGCCATATGTCTGGAGATTGGTCCCACGCCCAAAGAGCCAGCAGGGAAAACTATGCCTTGTTCTAAAGCTCTTTGGGAACCGCTTGCGTAGCCCCACAGACCTGGGGGCTGCAGGCTTTCCTGCTGCCTTCAGCCTCAAAACCACCCTTTCCCACTTGGTGCAGCGCCAGGCACAAAAATGGCCATATGTCTGGAGATTGGTCCCACGCCCAAAGAGCCAGCAGGGAAAACTATGCCTTGTTCTAAAGCTCTTTGGGAACGGCTTGCGTAGCCCCACAGACGTGGGGGCTGCAGGCCTTCCTGCTGCCTTCAGCCTCAAAACCACCCTTTCCCACTTGGCGCCGCGCCAGGCACAAAAATGGCAATATGTCTGGAGATGGGTCCCACGCCCAAAGAGCCAGCAGGGAAAACTATGCCTTGTTCTAAAGCTCTTTGGGAACCGCTTGCGTAGCCCCACACACCAGGGGGGCTGCTCTGTCTGGAGACTGGTCCGACGCCCAAAGAGCCAGCAGGGAAAACTATGCCTTGTTCTAAAGCTCTTTGGGAACCGTTTGCGTAGCCCTACACACCTGGGGGCTGCAGGCTTTCCTGCTGCCTTCAGCCTCAAAACCACCGTTTACAACTTGGCGTGGCGTCAGCCTCCAAAATCTACATATGTCTGGAGACTGGTCCCACACCCAAAGAGCCAGCAGGGAAAACTATGCCTTGTTCTAAAGCTCTTTGGGAACTGCTTGCGTAGCCCCACACACCAGGGGGGCTGCTCTGTCTGGAGACTGGTCCGACGCCCAAAGAGCCAGCAGGGAAAACTATGCCTTGTTCTAAAGCTCTTTGGGAACCGCTTGCGTAGCCCTACACACCTGGGGGCTGCAGGCTTTCCTGCTGCCTTCAGCCTCAAAACCACCCTTTCCCACTTGGCGCCGCGCCAGGCACAAAAATGGCCATATGTCTGGAGATTGGTCCCACGCCCAAAGAGCCAGTAGGGAAAACTATGCCTTGTTCTAAAGCTCTTTGGGAACCGCTTGCGTAGTCTCACAGACCTGGGGGCTGCAAGCTTTCCTGCTGCCTTCAGCCTCAAAACCACCCTTCCCACTTGGCGCCACCCCAGGCACAAAAATGGCCATATGTCTGGAGATTGGTCCCACGCCCAAAGAACCAGCAGGGAAAACTATGCCTTGTTCTAAAGCTCTTTGGGAACCGCTTGCGTAGCCCCACACACCTGTGGGCTGCAGGCTTTCCTGCTGCCTTCAGCCTCAAAACCACCCTTTCCCACTTGGCGCCGCGCTAGGCACAAAAATGGCCATATGGCTGGTGATGGGTCCCACGCCCAAAGAGCCAGCAGGGAAAACTATGCCTTGTTCTAAAGCTCTTTGGGAACCCTTGCGTAGCCCCACACAGCTGGGGGCTGCAGGCTTTCCTGCTGCCTTCAGCCTCAAAACCACCCTTTCCCACTTGGTGCAGCGCCAGGCACAAAAATGGCCATATGTCTGGAGATTGGTCCCACGCCCAAAGAGCCAGCAGGGAAAACTATGCCTTGTTCTAAAGCTCTTTGGGAACCGCTTACGTAGCCCCACAGACCTGGGGAATGCAGGCTTTCCTGCTGCCTTCAGCCTCAAAACCACCCTTTCCCACTTGGTGCAACGCCAGGCACAAAAATGGCCATATGTCTGGAGATTGGTCCCACGCCCAAAGAGCCAGCAGGGAAAACTATGCCTTGCTCTAAAGCTCTTTGGCAACGGCTTGCGTAGCCCCACAGACCTGGGGGCTGCAGTATTTCCTGCTGCCTTCAGCCTCAAAACCACCCTTTCCCACTTGGTGCAGCGCCAGGCACAAAAATGGCCATATGTCTGGAGATTGGTCCCACGCCCAAAGAGCCAGCAGGGAAAACTATGCCTTGTTCTGAAGCTCTTTGGGAACCGCTTGCGTAGCCCCACAGACCTGGCGGCTGCAGGCTTTCCTGCTGCCTTCAGCCTCAAAACCACCCTTTCCCACTTGGTGCAGCGCCAGGCACAAAAATGGCCATATGTCTGGAGATTGTTCCCACGCCCAAAGAGCCAGCAGGGAAAACTATGCCTTGTTCTAAAGCTCTTTGGGAACCGCTTGCGTAGCCCCACAGACCTGGGGGCTGCAGGCTTTCCTGATGCCTTCAGCCTCAAAACCACCCTTCCCACTTGGCCCCACGCCAGGCACAAAAATGGCCATATGTCTGGAGTTTGGTCCCATGCCCAAAGAGGTAGCAGGGAAAACTATGACTCGTTGTAAAGCTCTTTTTGAAACGCTTGCGTAGCCCCACAGACCTGGGGGCTGCAGGCTTTCCTGCTGCCTTCAGCCTCAAAACCACCCTTTCCCACTTGGTGCAGCGCCAGGCACAAAAATGGCCATATGTCTGGAGATTGGTCCCACGCCCAAAGAGCCAGCAGGGAAAACTATGCCTTGTTCTAAAGCTCTTTGGGAACCGCTTGCGTAGCCCCACACACCTGGGGGCTGCAGGCTTTCCTGCTGCCTTCAGCCTCAAAACCACCCTTTCCCACTTGGCTCCGCACCAGACATAAAAATGGCCATACGTCTGGAGATTGGTCCCACGCCCAAAGAGCCAGCAGGGAAAACTATGCCTTGTTCTAAAGCTCTTTGGGAACCGCTTGCGTAGTCCCACAGACCTGGGGGCTGCAGGCTTTCCTGCTGCCTTCAGCCTCAAAACCACCCTTTCCCACTTGGCGCCGCTCCAGGCACAAAAATGGCCATATGTCTGGAGATTGGTCCCACGCCCAAAGAGCCAGCAGGGAAAATTATGCCTTGTTCTAAAGCTCTTTGGGAACCGCTTGCGTAGCCCCACACACCTGGGGGGTGCAGGCTTTCCTGCTGCCTTCAGCCTCAAAACCACCCTTTCCCACTTGGTGCAGCGCAAGGCATAAAAATGGCCATATGTCTGGAGATTGGTCCCACGCCCAAAGAGCCAGCAGGGAAAACTATGCCTTGTTCTAAAGCTCTTTGGGAACCGCTTGCGTAGCCCCACAGACGTGGGGGCTGCAGGCTTTCCTGCTGCCTTCAGCCTCAAAACCACCCTTCCCACTTGTCGCCACGCCAGGCACAAAAATGGCCATATGTCTGGAGTTTGGTCCCATGCCCAAAGAGCCAGCAGGGAAAACTATGACTCGTTGTAAAGCTCTTTTTGAAACGCTTGCGTAGCCCCACACACCTGGGGGCTGCAGGCTTTCCTGCTGCCTTCAGCCTCAAAACCACCCTTTCCCACTTGGCGCCGCGCCAGGCACAAAAATGGCCATATGTCTGGAGATTGGTCCCACGCCCAAAGAGCCAGCAGGGAAAACTATGCCTTGTTCTAAAGCTCTTTGGGAACCGCTTGCGTAGCCCCACAGACGTGGGGGCTGCAGGCTTTCCTGCTGCCTTCAGCCTCAAAACCACCCTTTCCCACTTGGTGCAGCGCCAGGCACAAAAATGGCCATATGTCTGGAGATTGGTCCCACGCCCAAAGAGCCAGCAGGGAAAACTATGCCTTGTTCTAAAGCTCTTTGGGAACCGCTTGCGTAGCCCCACACACCTGGGGGCTGCAGGCTTTCCTGCTGCCTTCAGCCTCAAAACCACCCTTCCCACTTGGTGCAGCGCCAGGCACAAAGATGGCCATATGTCTGGAGATTGGTCCCACGCCCAAAGACCCAGCAGGGAAAACTATGCCTTGTTCTAAAGCTCTTTGGGAACCGCTTGCGTAGCCCCACACACCTGGGGGCTGCAGGCTTTCCTGCTGCCTTCAGCTTCAAAACCACCCTTTCCCACTTGGTGCAGCGCCAGGCACAAAGATGGCCATATGTCTGGAGATTGTTCCCACGCCCAAAGAGCCAGCAGGGAAAACTATGCCTTGTTCTAAAGCTCTTTGGGAACCGCTTGCGTAGCCCCACAGACGTGGGGGCTGCAGGCTTTCCTGCTGCCTTCAGCCTCAAAACCACCCTTTCCCACTTGGTGCAGCGCCAGGCACAAAAATGGCCATATGTCTGGAGATTGGTCCCACGCCCAAAGAGCCAGCAGGGAAAACTATGCCTTGTTCTAAAGCTCTTTGGGAACCGCTTGCGTAGCCCCACACACCTGGGGGCTGCAGGCTTTCCTGCTGCCTTCAGCCTCAAAACCACCCTTTCCCACTTGGCACCGCGCCAGGCACAAAAATGGCCATATGGCTGGAGATTGGTCCCATGCCCAAAGAGCCAGCAGGGAAAACTATGCCTTGTTCTAAAGCTCTTTGGGAACCGCTTGCGTAGCCCCACACACCTGGGGGCTGCAGGCTTTCCTGCTGCTTAAGACTCAAAACCACCCTTTCCCACTTGGCGCCGCGCTAGGCACAAAAATGGCCATATGGCTGGTGATGGGTCCCACGCCCAAAGAGCCAGGAGGGAAAACTATGCCTTGTTGTAAAGCTCTTTGGGAACCGCTTGCGTAGCCCCACACACCTGGGGGCTGCAGGCTTTCCTGCTGCCTTCAGCCTCAAAACCACCCTTTCCCACTTGGCGCCACGCCAGGCACAAAATTGGCCATATGTCTGGTAATTGGTCCCATGCGCAAAGAGCCAGCAGGGAAAACTATGCCTTGTTCTAAAGCTCTTTGGGAACGGATTGCGTAACCCCACAGACCTGGGGGCTGCAGGCTTTCCTGCTGCCTTCAGCCTCAAAACCACCCTTTCCCACTTTGCGCCGCGCGAGGCACAAAAATGGCCATATGTCTGGAGATTGTTCCCACGCCCAAAGAGCCAGCAGGGAAAACTATGCCTTGTTCTAAAGCTCTTTGGGAACCGCTTGCGTAGTCCCACAGACCTGGGGGCTGCAGGCTTTCCTGCTGCCTTCAGCCTCAAAACCACCCTTTCCCACTTGGTGCAGCGCAAGGCATAAAAATGGCCATATGTCTGGAGATTGGTCCCACGCCCAAAGAGCCAGCAGGGAAAACTATGCCTTGTTCTAAAGCTCTTTGGGAACCGCTTGCGTAGCCCCACACACCTGGGGGCTGCAGGCTTTCCTGCTGCCTTCAGCCTCAAAACCACCCTTTCCCACTTGGCGCCGCACCAGGCACAAAAATGGCCATATGTCTGGAGATTGTTCCCACGCCCAAAGAGCCAGCAGGGAAAACTATGCCTTGTTCTAAAGCTCTTTGGGAACCGCTTGCGTAGCCCCACAGACCTGGGGGCTGCAGGCTTTCCTGCTGCCTTCAGCCTCAAAACCACCCTTCCCACTTGTCGCCACGCCAGGCACAAAAATGGCCATATGTCTGGAGTTTGGTCCCATGCCCAAAGAGCCAGCAGGGAAAACTATGACTCGTTGTAAAGCTCTTTTTGAAACGCTTGCGTAGCCCCACACACCTGGGGGCTGCAGGCTTTCCTGCTGCCTTCAGCCTCAAAACCACCCTTTCCCACTTGGCGCCGCGCCAGGCACAAAAATGGCCATATGTCTGGAGATTGTTCCCACGCCCAAAGAGCCAGCAGGGAAAACTATGCCTTGTTCTAAAGCTCTTTGGGAACCGCTTGCGTAGCCCCACACACCTGGGGGCTGCAGGCTTTCCTGCTGCCTTCAGCCTCAAAACCACCCTTTCCCACTTGGTGCAGCGCCAGGCACAAAAATGGCCATATGTCTGGAGATTGGTCCCACGCCCAAAGAGCCAGCAGGGAAAACTATGCCTTGTTCTAAAGCTCTTTGGGAACCGCTTGCGTAGCCCCACACACCTGGGGGCTGCAGGCTTTCCTGCTGCCTTCAGCCTCAAAACCACCCTTTCCCACTTGGTGCAGCGCCAGGCACAAAAATGGCCATATGTCTGGAGATTGGTCCCACGCCCAAAGAGCCAGCAGGGAAAACTATGCCTTGTTCTAAAGCTCTTTGGAACCGCTTGCGTAGCCCCACACACCTGGGGGCTGCAGGCTTTCCTGCTGCCTTCAGCTTCAAAACCACCCTTTCCCACTTGGATCCGCACCAGACATAAAAATGGCCATATGTCTGGAGATTGGTCCCACACCCAAAGAGCCAGCAGGGAAAATTATGCCTTGTTCTAAAGCTCTTTGGGAACCGCTTGCGTAGCCCCACAGACCTGGGGGGTGCAGGCTTTCCTGCTGCCTTCAGCCTCAAAACCACCCTTTCCCACTTGGCGCAGCGCCAGGCACAAAAATGGCCATATGTCTGGAGATTGTTCCCACGCCCAAAGAGCCAGCAAGGAAAACTATGCCTTGTTCTAAAGCTCTTTGGGAACCGCTTGCGTAGCCCCACAGACGTGGGGGCTGCAGGCTTTCCTGCTGCCTTCAACCTCAAAACCACCCTTTCCCACTTGGTGCAGCGCCAGGCACAAAAATGGCCATATGTCTGGGGATTGGTCCCACGCCCAAAGAGGCAGGAGGGAAAACTATGCCTTGTTCTAAAGCTCTTTGGGAACCGCTTGCGTAGTCCCACAGACCTGGGGGCTGCAGGCTTTCCTGCTGCCTTCAGCCTCAAAACCACCCTTTCCCACTTGGCGCCGCGCCAGGCACAAAAATGGCCATATGGCTGGAGATTGGTCCCATGCCCAAAGAGCCAGCAGGGAAAACTATGCCTTGTTCTAAAGCTCTTTGGGAACCGCTTGCGTAGCCCCACACACCTGGGGGCTGCAGGCTTTCCTGCTGCCTTCAGCCTCAAAACCACCCTTTCCCACTTGGCGCCGCGCCAGGCACAAAAATGGCCATATGTCTGGAGTTTGGTCCCATGCCCAAAGAGGCAGCAGGGAAAACTATGACTCGTTGTAAAGCTCTTTTTGAAACGCTTGCGTAGCCACACACATCTGGGGGCTGCAGGCTTTCCTGCTGCCTTCAGCCTCAAAACCACCCTTTCCCACTTGGCGCCGCGCCAGGCACAAAAATGGCCATATGTCTGGAGATGGGTCCCACGCCCAAAGAGCCAGCAGGGAAAACTATGCCTTGTTCTAAAGCTCTTTGGGAACCGCTTGTGTAGCCCCACAGACCTGGGGGCTGCAGGCTTTCCTGCTGCCTTCAGCCTCAAAACCACCATTTCCCACTTGGCGCCGCGCCAGGCACAAAAATGGCCATATGTCTGGAGATTGGTCCCACGCCCAAAGAGCCAGCAGGGAAAACTATGCCTTGTTCTAAAGCTCTTTGGGAACCGCTTGCGTAGCCCCACAGACGTGGGGGCTGCAGGCTTTCCTGCTGCCTTCAGCCTCAAAACCACCCTTTCCCACTTGGTGCAGCGCCAGGCACAAAAATGGCCATATGTCTGGAGATTGGTCCCACGCCCAAAGAGCCAGCAGGGAAAACTATGCCTTGTTCTAAAGCTCTTTGGGAACCGCTTGCGTAGCCCCACACACCTGGGGGCTGCAGGCTTTCCTGCTGCCTTCAGCCTCAAAACCACCCTTTCCCACTTGGTGCAGCGCCAGGCACAAAAATGGCCATATGTCTGGAGATTGGTCCCACGCCCAAAGAGCCAGCAGGGAAAACCATGCCTTGTTCTAAAGCTCTTTGGGAACCGCTTGCGTAGCCCCACACACCTGGGGGCTGCAGGCTTTCCTGCTGCCTTCAGCCTCAAAACCACCCTTTCCCACTTGGCGCCAAGCCAGGCACAAAAATGGCCATATGTCTGGAGATTGGTCGTATGCGGAAAGAGCCAGCAGGGAAAACTATGCCTTGTTCTAAAGCTCTTTGGGAACCGCTTGCGTAGCCCCACAGACCTGGGGGCTGCAGGCTTTCCTGCTGCCTTCAGCCTCAAACCCACCCTTTCCCACTTGGTGCAGCGCCAGGCACAAAAATGGCCATATGTCTGGAGATTGGTCCCATGCCCAAAGAGCCAGCAGGGAAAACTATGCCTTGTTCTAAAGCTTTTTTGGATCCGCTTGCGTAGTGCCACAGACCTGGGAGCTGCAGGCCTTCCTGCTGCCTTCAACCTCAAAACCACCCTTTCCCACTTGGCGCCGCACCAGGCACAAAAATGGCTATATGTCTGGAGATTGGTCCCACGCCGAAAGAGCCAGCAGGGAAAACTTGCCTGGTTCTAAAGCTCTTTGGGAACCACTTGCGTAGCACCACACACCTGGGGGCTGCAGGCTTTCCTGCTGCCTTCAGCCTCAGAACCACCCTTTCCCACTTGGCGCCGCGCCAGGCACAAAATTGGCCATATGTCTGGTAATTGGTCCCATGCGCAAAGAGCCAGCAGGGAAAACTATGCCTTGTTCTAAAGCTCTTTGGGAACCGCTTGCGTAGCCCCACACACCTGGGGGCTGCAGGCTTTCCTGCTGCCTTCAGCCTCAAAACCACCCTTTCCCACTTGGCGCCGCGCCAGGCACAAAAATGGCCATATGTCTGGAGATTGTTCCCACGCCCAAAGAGCCAGCAGGGAAAACTATGCCTTGTTGTAAAGCTCTTTGGGAACCGCTTGCGTAGCCCCACAGACGTGGGGGCTGCAGGCTTTCCTGCTGCCTTCAACCTCAAAACCACCCTTTCCCACTTGGTGCAGCGCCAGGCACAAAAATGGCCATATGTCTGGAGATTGGTCCCACGCCCAAAGAGGCAGGAGGGAAAACTATGCCTTGTTCTAAAGCTCTTTGGGAACCGCTTGCGTAGTCCCACAGACCTGGGGGCTGCAGGCTTTCCTGCTGCCTTCAGCCTCAAAACCACCCTTTCCCACTTGGCGCCACGCCAGGCACAAAAATGGCCATATGGCTGGAGATTGGTCCCATGCCCAAAGAGCCAGCAGGGAAAACTATGCCTTGTTCTAAAGCTCTTTGGGAACCGCTTGCGTAGCCCCACACACCTGGGGGCTGCAGGCTTTCCTGCTGCCTTCAGCCTCAAAACCACCCTTTCCCACTTGGCGCCGCGCCAGGCACAAAAATGGCCATATGTCTGGAGTTTGGTCCCATGCCCAAAGAGGCAGCAGGGAAAACTATGACTCGTTGTAAAGCTCTTTTTGAAACGCTTGCGTACCCACACACATCTGGGGGCTGCAGGCTTTCCTGCTGCCTTCAGCCTCAAAACCACCCTTTCCCACTTGGCGCCGCGCCAGGCACAAAAATGGCCATATGTCTGGAGATGGGTCCCACGCCCAAAGAGCCAGCAGGGAAAACTATGCCTTGTTCTAAAGCTCTTTGGGAACCGCTTGTGTAGCCCCACACACCTGGGGGCTGCAGGCTTTCCTGCTGCCTTCAGCCTCAAAACCACCCTTTCCCACTTGGCGCCGCGCCAGGCACAAAAATGGCCATATGTCTGGAGATTGGTCGTATGCGGAAAGAGCCAGCAGGGAAAACTATGCCTTGTTCTAAAGCTCTTTGGGAACGGCTTGCGTAGCCCCACACACCTGGGGGCTGCAGGCTTTCCTGCTGCCTTCAGCCTCAAACCCACCCTTTCCCACTTGGTGCAGCGCCAGGCACAAAAATGGCCATATGTCTGGAGATTGGTCCCATGCCCAAAGAGCCAGCAGGGAAAACTATGCCTTGTTCTAAAGCTTTTTTGGATCCGCTTGCGTAGTGCCACAGACCTGGGAGCTGCAGGCCTTCCTGCTGCCTTCAACCTCAAAACCACCCTTTCCCACTTGGCGCCGCGCCAGGCACAAAAATGGCAATATGTCTGGAGATGGGTGCCACGCCCAAAGAGCCAGCAGGGAAAACTATGCCTTGTTGTAAAGCTCTTTGGGAACCGCTTGCGTAGCCCCACACACCTGGGGGCTGCAGGCTTTCCTGCTGCCTTCAGCCTCAAAACCACCCTTCCCACTTGGCGCCGCGCCAGCCTCCAAAATCTACATATGTCTGGAGACTGGTCCCACACCCAAAGAGCCAGCAGGGAAAACTATGCCTTTTTCTAAAGCTCTTTGGGAACCGCTTGCGTAGCCCCACAGACCTGGGGGCTGCAGGCTTTCCTGCTGCCTTCAGCCTCAAAACCACCCTTTCCCACTTGGCGCCGCACCAGACACAAAAATGGCCATATATCTGGAGATTGGTCCCACGCCCAAAGAGCCAGCAGGGAAAACTATGCCTTGTTCTAAAGCTCTTTGGGAACCGCTTGCGTAGCCCCACACACCTGCGGGCTGCAGGCTTTCCTGCTGCCTTCAGACTCAAAACCACGCATTCCCACTTGGCGCCGCGCCAGGAACAAAAATGGCCATATGTCTGGAGATTGGTCCCATGAGCAAAGAGCCAGGAGGGAAAACTATGCCTCGTTCTAAAGCTCTTTGGGAACCGCTTGCGTAGCCCCACAGACCTGGGGGCTGCAGGCTTTCCTGCTGCCTTCAGCCTCAAAACCACCCTTTCCCACTTGGCGCCGCGCCAGGCACAAAAATGGCCATATGGCTGGTGATGGGTCCCACGCCCAAAGAGCCAGGAGGGAAAACTATGCCTTGTTCTAAAGCTCTTTGGGAACCGCTTGCATAGTCCCACAGACCTGGGGGCTGCAGGCCTTCCTGCTGCCTTCAGCCTCAAAACCACCCTTTCCCACTTGGTGCAGCGCAAGGCACAAAAATGGCCATATGTCTGGAGATTGGTCCCATGCCCAAAGAGCCAGCAGGGAAAACTATGCCTTGTTCTAAAGCTCTTTGGGAACCGCTTACGTAGCCCCACAGACCTGGGGGCTGCAGGCTTTCCTGCTGCCTTCAGCCTCAAAACCACCCTTTCCCACTTGGTGCAGCGCAAGGCACAAAAATGGCCATATGTCTGGAGATTGGTCCCACGCCCAAAGAGCCAGCAGGGAAAACTATGCCTTGTTCTAAAGCTCTTTGGGAACCGCTTGCATAGTCCCACAGACCTGGGGGCTGCAGGCCTTCCTGCTGCCTTCAACCTCAAAACCACCCTTTCCCACTTGGCGCCGCGCCAGGCACAAAAATGGCCATATGGCTGGAGACTGGTCCCACGCCCAAAGAGCCAGCAGGGAAAACTATGCCTTTTTGTAAAGCTCTTAGGGAACCGCTTGCGTAGCCCCACACACCTGCGGGCTGCAGGCTTTCCTGCTGCCTTCAGCCTCAAAACCACCCTTTACAACTTGGCGTGGCGCCAGCCTCCAAAATCTAAATATGTCTGGAGACTGGTCCCACACCCAAAGAGCCAGCAGGGAAAACTATGCCTTGTTCTAAAGCTCTTTGTGAACCGCTTGCGTAGCCTCACACACCAGGGGGCTGCTCTGTCTGGCGACTGGTCCCACGCCCAAAGAGCCAGCAGGGAAAACTATGCCTTGTTGTAAAGCTCTTTGGGAACTTCTTGCTTAGCCCCACGGACCTGGGGGCTGCAGGCTTTGCTGCTGCCTTCAGACTCAAAACCACCCTTTCCCACTTGGCGCCACGCCAGGCACAAAAATGGCCATATGTCTGGTGATGGGTCCCATGCGCAAAGAGCCAGCAGGGAAAACTATGCCTTGTTCCAAAGCTCTTTGGGAACCGCTTGCGTAGCCCCACGGACCTGGGGGCTGCAGGCTTTCCTGCTGCCTTCAGCCTCAAAAACCACCCTTTCCCACTTGGTGCCGCGCCAGGCACAAAAATGGCCATATGTCTGGAGATTGGTCCCACGCCCAAAGAGCCAGCAGGGAAAACTATGCCTTGTTCTAAAGCTCTTTGGGAACCGCTTGCGTAGTCTCACAGACCTGGGGGCTGCAGGCTTTCCTGCTGCCTTCAGCCTCAAAACGACCCTTTCCACATGGCGCCACCCCAGGCACAAAAAAGGATATATGTCTGGAGATTGGTCCCACGCCCAAAGAGCCAGCAGGGAAAACTATGCCTTGTTCTAAAGCTCTTTGGGAACCGCTTGCGTAGCCCCACACACCTGGGGGCTGCAGGCTTTCCTGCTGCCTTCAGCCTCAAAACCACCCTTTCCCACTTGGCGCCGCGCTAGGAACAAAAATGGCCATATGGCTGGTGATGGGTCCCATGCCCAAAGAGCCAGGAGGGAAAACTATGCCTTGTTCTAAAGCTCTTTGGGAACCGATTGCATAGCCCCACACACCTGGGGGCTGCAGGCTTTCCTGCTGCCTTCAGCCTCAAAACCACCCTTTCCCACTTGGTGCAGCGCCAGGCACAAAAATGGCCATATGTCTGGAGATTGGTCCCATGCCCAAAGAGCCAGCAGGGAAAACTATGCCTTCTTCTAAAGCTCTTTGGGAACCGCTTGCGTAGCCCCACACACCTGGGGGCTGCAGGCTTTCCTGCTGCCTTCAGACTCAAAACCACCCTTTCCCACTTGGTGCAGCGCCAGGCACAAAAATGGCCATATGCCTGGAGATTGGTCCCATGCGCAAAGAGCCAGCAGGGAAAACTATGCATTGTTGTAAAGCTCTTTGGGAACCGCTTGCGTAGCCCCACACACCTGGGGGCTGCAGGCTTTCCTGCTGCCTTCAGCCTCAAAACCACCCTTCCCACTTGGCGCCGCACCAGGCACAAAAATGGCCATATGTCTGGAGATTGGTCCCACGCCCAAAGAGCCAGCAGGGAAAACTATGCCTTGTTCTAAAGCTCTTTGGGAACTGCTTGCTTAGCCCCACGGACCTGGGGGCTGCAGGCTTTCCTGCTGCCTTCAGCCTCAAAACCACCCTTTCCCACTTGGCGCCGCGCCATGCACAAAAATGGCCATATGTCTGGTCATGGGTCCCATGCCCAAAGAGCCAGCAGGGAAAACTATGCCTTGTTCTAAAGCTCGTTGGGAACCGCTTGCGTAGCCCCACAGACCTGGGGGCTGCAGGCTTTCCTGCTGCCTTCAGCCTCAAAACCACCCTTTCCCACTTGGCGCCGCACCAGGCACAAAAATGGCCATATATCTGGAGATTGGTCCCACGCCCAAAGAGCCAGCAGGGAAAACTATGCCTTGTTCTAAAGCTCTTTGGGAACCGCTTGCGTAGCCCCACACACCTGCGGGCTGCAGGCTTTCCTGCTGCCTTCAGACTCAAAACCACGCATTCCCACTTGGCGCCGCGCCAGGAACAAAAATGGCCATATGTCTGGAGATTGGTCCCATGAGCAAAGAGCCAGGAGGGAAAACTATGCCTCGTTCTAAAGCTCTTTGGGAACCGCTTGCGTAGCCCCACAGACGTGGGGGCTGCAGGCTTTCCTGCTGCCTTCAGCCTCAAAACCACCCTTTCCCACTTGGCGCCGCTGCAGGCACAAAAATGGCCATATGGCTGGTGATGGGTCCCACGCCCAAAGAGCCAGGAGGGAAAACTATGCCTTGTTCTAAAGCTCTTTGGGAACCGCTTGCATAGTCCCACAGACCTGGGGGCTGCAGGCTTTCCTGCTGCCTTCAGCCTCAAAACCACCCTTTCCCACTTGGTGCAGCGCAAGGCACAAAAATGGCCATATGTCTGGAGATTGGTCCCATGCCCAAAGAGCCAGCAGGGAAAACTATGCCTTGTTCTAAAGCTCTTTGGGAACCGCTTGCGTAGCCCCACAGACCTGGGGGCTGCAGGCTTTCCTGCTGCCTTCAGCCTCAAAACCACCCTTTCCCACTTGGTGCAGCGCCAGGCACAAAAATGGCCATATGTCTGGAGATTGGTCCCACGCCCAAAGAGCCAGCAGGGAAAACTATGCCTTGTTCTAAAGCTCTTTGGGAACCGCTTGCATAGTCCCACAGACCTGGGGGCTGCAGGCCTTCCTGCTGCCTTCAACCTCAAAACCACCCTTTCCCACTTGGCGCCGCGCCAGGCACAAAAATGGCCATATGGCTGGAGACTGGTCCCACGCCCAAAGAGCCAGCAGGGAAAACTATGCCTTTTTGTAAAGCTCTTAGGGAACCGCTTGCGTAGCCCCACACACCTGCGGGCTGCAGGCTTTCCTGCTGCCTTCAGCCTCAAAACCACCCTTTACAACTTGGCGTGGCGCCAGCCTCCAAAATCTAAATATGTCTGGAGACTGGTCCCACACCCAAAGAGCCAGCAGGGAAAACTATGCCTTGTTCTAAAGCTCTTTGTGAACCGCTTGCGTAGCCTCACACACCAGGGGGGCTGCTCTCTCTGGCGACTGGTCCCACGCCCAAAGAGCCAGCAGGGAAAACTATGCCTTGTTCTAAAGCTCTTTGGGAACTTCTTGCTTAGCCCCACGGACCTGGGGGCTGCAGGCTTTGCTGCTGCCTTCAGCCTCAAAACGACCCTTTCCACATGGCGCCACCCCAGGCACAAAAATGGATATATGTCTGGAGATTGGTCCCACGCCCAAAGAGCCAGCAGGGAAAACTATGCCTTGTTCCAAAGCTCTTTGGGAACCGCTTGCGTAGCCCCACGGACCTGGGGGCTGCAGGCTTTCCTGCTGCCTTCAGCCTCAAAAACCACCCTTTCCCACTTGGCGCCGCGCTAGGAACAAAAATGGCCATATGGCTGGTGATGGGTCCCATGCCCAAAGAGCCAGGAGGGAAAACTATGCCTTGTTCTAAAGCTCTTTGGGAACCGTTTCCGTAGCCCCACACAGCTGGGGGCTGCAGGCTTTCCTGCTGCCTTCAGCCTCAAAACCACCCTTTCCCACTTGGTGCAGCGCCAGGCACAAAAATGGCCATATGTCTGGAGACTGGTCCCATGCCCAAAGAGCCAGCAGGGAAAACTATGCCTTGTTCTAAAGCTCTTTGGGAACCGCTTGCGTAGCCCCACAGACCTGGGGGCTGCAGGCTTTCCTGCTGCCTTCAGACTCAAAACCACCCTTTCCCACTTGGTGCAGCGCCAGGCACAAAAATGGCCATATGCCTGGAGATTGGTCCCATGCCCAAAGAGCCAGCAGGGAAAACTATGCCTTGTTGTAAAGCTCTTTGGGAACCGCTTGCGTAGCCCCACACACCTGGGGGCTGCAGGCTTTCCTGCTGCCTTCAGCCTCAAAACCACCCTTCCAACTTGGCGCCGCACCAGACACAAAAATGGCCATATGTCTGGAGATTGGTCCCACGCCCAAAGAGCCAGCAGGGAAAACTATGCCTTGTTCTAAAGCTCTTTGGGAACTGCTTGCTTAGCCCCACGGACCTGGGGGCTGCAGGCTTTCCTGCTGCCTTCAGACTCAAAACCACCCTTTCCCACTTGGCGCCGCGCCATGCACAAAAATGGCCATATGTCTGGTCATGGGTCCCATGCCCAAAGAGCCAGCAGGGAAAACTATGCCTTGTTCTAAAGCTCGTTGGGAACCGCTTGCGTAGCCCCACACACCTGGGGGCTGCAGGCTTTCCTGCTGCCTTCAGCCTCAAAACCACCCTTCCCACTTGGCGCCGCGCCAGGCACAAAAATGGCCATATGGCTGGTGATGGGTCCCACGCCCAAAGAGCCAGCAGGGAAAACTATGCCTTGTTCTAAAGCTCGTTGGGAACTGCTTGCTTAGCCCCACGGACCTGGGGGCTGCAGGCTTTCCTGCTGCCTTCAGCCTCAAAACCACCCTTCCCACTTGGCGCCGCACCAGACACAAAAATGGCCATATGTCTGGAGATTGGTCCCACGCCCAAAGAGCCAGCAGGGAAAACTATGCCTTGTTCTAAAGCTCTTTGGGAACTGCTTGCTTAGCCCCACGGACCTGGGGGCTGCAGGCTTTCCTGCTGCCTTCAGACTCAAAACCACCCTTTCCCACTTGGCGCCGCGCCATGCACAAAAATGGCCATATGTCTGGTCATGGGTCCCATGCCCAAAGAGCCAGCAGGGAAAACTATGCCTTGTTCTAAAGCTCGTTGGGAACCGCTTGCGTAGCCCCACACACCTGGGGGCTGCAGGCTTTCCTGCTGCCTTCAGCCTCAAAACCACCCTTTCCCACTTGGCGCCGCGCCAGGCACAAAAATGGCCATATGTCTGGTGATGGGTCCCACGCCCAAAGAGCCAGCAGGGAAAACTATGCCTTGTTCTAAAGCTCTTTGGGAACTGCTTGCTTAGCCCCACGGACCTGGGGGCTGCAGGCTTTCCTGCTGCCTTCAGCCTCAAAACCACCCTTCCCACTTGGCGCCGCACCAGACACAAAAATGGCCATATATCTGGAGATTGGTCCCACGCCCAAAGAGCCAGCAGGGAAAACTATGCCTTGTTCTAAAGCTCTTTGGGAACTGCTTGCTTAGCCCCAAGGACCTGGGGGCTGCAGGCTTTCCTGCTGCCTTCAGACTCAAAACCACCCTTCCCACTTGGCGCCGCGCCAGGCACAAAAATGGCCATATATCTGGTGATGGGTCCCACGCCCAAAGAGCCAGGAGGGAAAACTATACCTTGTTATAAAGCTCTTTGGGAACCGCTTGCGTAGCCCCACAGACCTGGGGGCTGCAGGCTTTCCTGCTGCCTTCAGCCTCAAAACCACCCTTTCCCACTTGGCCCCACGCCAGGCACAAAAATGGCCATTTGTCTGGAGATTGGTCCCATGCACAAAGAGCCAGCAGGGAAAACTATGCCTTGTTCTAAAGCTCTTTGAGAACCGCTTGCGTAGCCCCACGGACCTGGGGGCTGCAGGCTTTCCTGCTGCCTTCAGCCTCAAAAACCACCCTTTCCCACTTGGCGCCGCGCTAGGAACAAAAATGGCCATATGGCTGGTGATGGGTCCCATGCCCAAAGAGCCAGGAGGGAAAACTATGCCTTGTTCTAAAGCTCTTTGGGAACCGTTTCCGTAGCCCCACACAGCTGGGGGCTGCAGGCTTTCCTGCTGCCTTCAGCCTCAAAACCACCCTTTCCCACTTGGTGCAGCGCCAGGCACAAAAATGGCCATATGTCTGGAGACTGGTCCCATGCCCAAAGAGCCAGCAGGGAAAACTATGCCTTGTTCTAAAGCTCTTTGGGAACCGCTTGCGTAGCCCCACAGACCTGGGGGCTGCAGGCTTTCCTGCTGCCTTCAGACTCAAAACCACCCTTTCCCACTTGGTGCAGCGCCAGGCACAAAAATGGCCATATGCCTGGAGATTGGTCCCATGCGCAAAGAGCCAGCAGGGAAAACTATGCCTTGTTGTAAAGCTCTTTGGGAACCGCTTGCGTAGCCCCACACACCTGGGGGCTGCAGGCTTTCCTGCTGCCTTCAGCCTCAAAACCACCCTTCCAACTTGGCGCCGCACCAGACACAAAAATGGCCATATGTCTGGAGATTGGTCCCACGCCCAAAGAGCCAGCAGGGAAAACTATGCCTTGTTCTAAAGCTCTTTGGGAACTGCTTGCTTAGCCCCACGGACCTGGGGGCTGCAGGCTTTCCTGCTGCCTTCAGACTCAAAACCACCCTTTCCCACTTGGCGCCGCGCCATGCACAAAAATGGCCATATGTCTGGTCATGGGTCCCATGCCCAAAGAGCCAGCAGGGAAAACTATGCCTTGTTCTAAAGCTCGTTGGGAACCGCTTGCGTAGCCCCACACACCTGGGGGCTGCAGGCTTTCCTGCTGCCTTCAGCCTCAAAACCACCCTTCCCACTTGGCGCCGCGCCAGGCACAAAAATGGCCATATGGCTGGTGATGGGTCCCACGCCCAAAGAGCCAGCAGGGAAAACTATGCCTTGTTCTAAAGCTCGTTGGGAACTGCTTGCTTAGCCCCACGGACCTGGGGGCTGCAGGCTTTCCTGCTGCCTTCAGCCTCAAAACCACCCTTCCCACTTGGCGCCGCACCAGACACAAAAATGGCCATATATCTGGAGATTGGTCCCACGCCCAAAGAGCCAGCAGGGAAAACTATGCCTTGTTCTAAAGCTCTTTGGGAACTGCTTGCTTAGCCCCACGGACCTGGGGGCTGCAGGCTTTCCTGCTGCCTTCAGACTCAAAACCACCCTTTCCCACTTGGCGCCGCGCCATGCACAAAAATGGCCATATGTCTGGTCATGGGTCCCATGCCCAAAGAGCCAGCAGGGAAAACTATGCCTTGTTCTAAAGCTCGTTGGGAACCGCTTGCGTAGCCCCACACACCTGGGGGCTGCAGGCTTTCCTGCTGCCTTCAGCCTCAAAACCACCCTTTCCCACTTGGCGCCGCGCCAGGCACAAAAATGGCCATATGTCTGGTGATGGGTCCCACGCCCAAAGAGCCAGCAGGGAAAACTATGCCTTGTTCTAAAGCTCTTTGGGAACTGCTTGCTTAGCCCCACGGACCTGGGGGCTGCAGGCTTTCCTGCTGCCTTCAGCCTCAAAACCACCCTTCCCACTTGGCGCCGCACCAGACACAAAAATGGCCATATATCTGGAGATTGGTCCCACGCCCAAAGAGCCAGCAGGGAAAACTATGCCTTGTTCTAAAGCTCTTTGGGAACTGCTTGCTTAGCCCCAAGGACCTGGGGGCTGCAGGCTTTCCTGCTGCCTTCAGACTCAAAACCACCCTTCCCACTTGGCGCCGCGCCAGGCACAAAAATGGCCATATATCTGGTGATGGGTCCCACGCCCAAAGAGCCAGGAGGGATAACTATACCTTGTTATAAAGCTCTTTGGGAACCGCTTGCGTAGCCCCACAGACCTGGGGGCTGCAGGCTTTCCTGCTGCCTTCAGCCTCAAAACCACCCTTTCCCACTTGGCCCCACGCCAGGCACAAAAATGGCCATTTGTCTGGAGATTGGTCCCATGCACAAAGAGCCAGCAGGGAAAACTATGCCTTGTTCTAAAGCTCTTTGAGAACCGATTGCGTAGCCCCACAGACCTGGGGGCTGCAGGCTTTCCTGCTGCCTTCAGCCTCAAAACCACCCTTTCCCACTTGGCGCCGCGCCAGGCACAAAAATGGCCATATGTCTGGAGATTGTTCCCACGCCCAAAGAGCCAGCAGGGAAAACTATGCCTTGTTGTAAAGCTCTTTGGGAACCGCTTGCGTAGCCCCACAGACGTGGGGGCTGCAGGCTTTCCTGCTGCCTTCAACCTCAAAACCACCCTTTCCCACTTGGTGCAGCGCCAGGCACAAAAATGGCCATATGTCTGGAGATTGGTCCCACGCCCAAAGAGGCAGGAGGGAAAACTATGCCTTGTTCTAAAGCTCTTTGGGAACCGCTTGCGTAGTCCCACAGACCTGGGGGCTGCAGGCTTTCCTGCTGCCTTCAGCCTCAAAACCACCCTTTCCCACTTGGCGCCACGCCAGGCACAAAAATGGCCATATGGCTGGAGATTGGTCCCATGCCCAAAGAGCCAGCAGGGAAAACTATGCCTTGTTCTAAAGCTCTTTGGGAACCGCTTGCGTAGCCCCACACACCTGGGGGCTGCAGGCTTTCCTGCTGCCTTCAGCCTCAAAACCACCCTTTCCCACTTGGCGCCGCGCCAGGCACAAAAATGGCCATATGTCTGGAGTTTGGTCCCATGCCCAAAGAGGCAGCAGGGAAAACTATGACTCGTTGTAAAGCTCTTTTTGAAACGCTTGCGTACCCACACACATCTGGGGGCTGCAGGCTTTCCTGCTGCCTTCAGCCTCAAAACCACCCTTTCCCACTTGGCGCCGCGCCAGGCACAAAAATGGCCATATGTCTGGAGATGGGTCCCACGCCCAAAGAGCCAGCAGGGAAAACTATGCCTTGTTCTAAAGCTCTTTGGGAACCGCTTGTGTAGCCCCACAGACCTGGGGGCTGCAGGCTTTCCTGCTGCCTTCAGCCTCAAAACCACCCTTTCCCACTTGGCGCCGCGCCAGGCACAAAAATGGCCATATGTCTGGAGATTGGTCCCACGCCCAAAGAGCCAGCAGGGAAAACCATGCCTTGTTGTAAAGCTCTTTGGGAACCGCTTGCGTAGCCCCACACACCTGGGGGCTGCAGGCTTTCCTGCTGCCTTCAGCCTCAAAACCACCCTTTCCCACTTGGTGCAGCGCCAGGCACAAAAATGGCCATATGTCTGGAGATTGGTCGTATGCGGAAAGAGCCAGCAGGGAAAACTATGCCTTGTTCTAAAGCTCTTTGGGAACGGCTTGCGTAGCCCCACACACCTGGGGGCTGCAGGCTTTCCTGCTGCCTTCAGCCTCAAAACCACCCTTTCCCACTTGGTGCAGCGCCAGGCACAAAAATGGCCATATGTCTGGAGATTGGTCCCATGCCCAAAGAGCCAGCAGGGAAAACTATGCCTTGTTCTAAAGCTTTTTTGGATCCGCTTGCGTAGTGCCACAGACCTGGGAGCTGCAGGCCTTCCTGCTGCCTTCAACCTCAAAACCACCCTTTCCCACTTGGCGCCGCGCCAGGCACAAAAATGGCAATATGTCTGGAGATGGGTGCCACGCCCAAAGAGCCAGCAGGGAAAACTATGCCTTGTTGTAAAGCTCTTTGGGAACCGCTTGCGTAGCCCCACACACCTGGGGGCTGCAGGCTTTCCTGCTGCCTTCAGCCTCAAAACCACCCTTCCCACTTGGCGCCGCGCCAGCCTCCAAAATCTACATATGTCTGGAGACTGGTCCCACACCCAAAGAGCCAGCAGGGAAAACTATGCCTTTTTCTAAAGCTCTTTGGGAACCGCTTGCGTAGCCCCACAGACCTGGGGGCTGCAGGCTTTCCTGCTGCCTTCAGCCTCAAAACCACCCTTTCCCACTTGGCGCCGCACCAGACACAAAAATGGCCATATATCTGGAGATTGGTCCCACGCCCAAAGAGCCAGCAGGGAAAACTATGCCTTGTTCTAAAGCTCTTTGGGAACCGCTTGCGTAGCCCCACACACCTGCGGGCTGCAGGCTTTCCTGCTGCCTTCAGACTCAAAACCACGCATTCCCACTTGGCGCCGCGCCAGGAACAAAAATGGCCATATGTCTGGAGATTGGTCCCATGAGCAAAGAGCCAGGAGGGAAAACTATGCCTCGTTCTAAAGCTCTTTGGGAACCGCTTGCGTAGCCCCACAGACCTGGGGGCTGCAGGCTTTCCTGCTGCCTTCAGCCTCAAAACCACCCTTTCCCACTTGGCGCCGCGCCAGGCACAAAAATGGCCATATGGCTGGTGATGGGTCCCACGCCCAAAGAGCCAGGAGGGAAAACTATGCCTTGTTCTAAAGCTCTTTGGGAACCGCTTGCATAGTCCCACAGACCTGGGGGCTGCAGGCCTTCCTGCTGCCTTCAGCCTCAAAACCACCCTTTCCCACTTGGTGCAGCGCAAGGCACAAAAATGGCCATATGTCTGGAGATTGGTCCCATGCCCAAAGAGCCAGCAGGGAAAACTATGCCTTGTTCTAAAGCTCTTTGGGAACCGCTTACGTAGCCCCACAGACCTGGGGGCTGCAGGCTTTCCTGCTGCCTTCAGCCTCAAAACCACCCTTTCCCACTTGGTGCAGCGCAAGGCACAAAAATGGCCATATGTCTGGAGATTGGTCCCACGCCCAAAGAGCCAGCAGGGAAAACTATGCCTTGTTCTAAAGCTCTTTGGGAACCGCTTGCATAGTCCCACAGACCTGGGGGCTGCAGGCCTTCCTGCTGCCTTCAACCTCAAAACCACCCTTTCCCACTTGGCGCCGCGCCAGGCACAAAAATGGCCATATGGCTGGAGACTGGTCCCACGCCCAAAGAGCCAGCAGGGAAAACTATGCCTTTTTGTAAAGCTCTTAGGGAACCGCTTGCGTAGCCCCACACACCTGCGGGCTGCAGGCTTTCCTGCTGCCTTCAGCCTCAAAACCACCCTTTACAACTTGGCGTGGCGCCAGCCTCCAAAATCTAAATATGTCTGGAGACTGGTCCCACACCCAAAGAGCCAGCAGGGAAAACTATGCCTTGTTCTAAAGCTCTTTGTGAACCGCTTGCGTAGCCTCACACACCAGGGGGCTGCTCTGTCTGGCGACTGGTCCCACGCCCAAAGAGCCAGCAGGGAAAACTATGCCTTGTTGTAAAGCTCTTTGGGAACTTCTTGCTTAGCCCCACGGACCTGGGGGCTGCAGGCTTTGCTGCTGCCTTCAGACTCAAAACCACCCTTTCCCACTTGGCGCCACGCCAGGCACAAAAATGGCCATATGTCTGGTGATGGGTCCCATGCGCAAAGAGCCAGCAGGGAAAACTATGCCTTGTTCCAAAGCTCTTTGGGAACCGCTTGCGTAGCCCCACGGACCTGGGGGCTGCAGGCTTTCCTGCTGCCTTCAGCCTCAAAAACCACCCTTTCCCACTTGGTGCCGCGCCAGGCACAAAAATGGCCATATGTCTGGAGATTGGTCCCACGCCCAAAGAGCCAGCAGGGAAAACTATGCCTTGTTCTAAAGCTCTTTGGGAACCGCTTGCGTAGTCTCACAGACCTGGGGGCTGCAGGCTTTCCTGCTGCCTTCAGCCTCAAAACGACCCTTTCCACATGGCGCCACCCCAGGCACAAAAAAGGATATATGTCTGGAGATTGGTCCCACGCCCAAAGAGCCAGCAGGGAAAACTATGCCTTGTTCTAAAGCTCTTTGGGAACCGCTTGCGTAGCCCCACACACCTGGGGGCTGCAGGCTTTCCTGCTGCCTTCAGCCTCAAAACCACCCTTTCCCACTTGGCGCCGCGCTAGGAACAAAAATGGCCATATGGCTGGTGATGGGTCCCATGCCCAAAGAGCCAGGAGGGAAAACTATGCCTTGTTCTAAAGCTCTTTGGGAACCGATTGCATAGCCCCACACACCTGGGGGCTGCAGGCTTTCCTGCTGCCTTCAGCCTCAAAACCACCCTTTCCCACTTGGTGCAGCGCCAGGCACAAAAATGGCCATATGTCTGGAGATTGGTCCCATGCCCAAAGAGCCAGCAGGGAAAACTATGCCTTCTTCTAAAGCTCTTTGGGAACCGCTTGCGTAGCCCCACACACCTGGGGGCTGCAGGCTTTCCTGCTGCCTTCAGACTCAAAACCACCCTTTCCCACTTGGTGCAGCGCCAGGCACAAAAATGGCCATATGCCTGGAGATTGGTCCCATGCGCAAAGAGCCAGCAGGGAAAACTATGCATTGTTGTAAAGCTCTTTGGGAACCGCTTGCGTAGCCCCACACACCTGGGGGCTGCAGGCTTTCCTGCTGCCTTCAGCCTCAAAACCACCCTTCCCACTTGGCGCCGCACCAGACACAAAAATGGCCATATGTCTGGAGATTGGTCCCACGCCCAAAGAGCCAGCAGGGAAAACTATGCCTTGTTCTAAAGCTCTTTGGGAACTGCTTGCTTAGCCCCACGGACCTGGGGGCTGCAGGCTTTCCTGCTGCCTTCAGCCTCAAAACCACCCTTTCCCACTTGGCGCCGCGCCATGCACAAAAATGGCCATATGTCTGGTGATGGGTCCCATGCCCAAAGAGCCAGCAGGGAAAACTATGCCTTGTTCTAAAGCTCGTTGGGAACCGCTTGCGTAGCCCCACAGACCTGGGGGCTGCAGGCTTTCCTGCTGCCTTCAGCCTCAAAACCACCCTTTCCCACTTGGCGCCGCACCAGGCACAAAAATGGCCATATATCTGGAGATTGGTCCCACGCCCAAAGAGCCAGCAGGGAAAACTATGCCTTGTTCTAAAGCTCTTTGGGAACCGCTTGCGTAGCCCCACACACCTGGGGGCTGCAGGCTTTCCTGCTGCCTTCAGACTCAAAACCACGCATTCCCACTTGGCGCCGCGCCAGGAACAAAAATGGCCATATGTCTGGAGATTGGTCCCATGAGCAAAGAGCCAGGAGGGAAAACTATGCCTCGTTCTAAAGCTCTTTGGGAACCGCTTGCGTAGCCCCACAGACCTGGGGGCTGCAGGCTTTCCTGCTGCCTTCAGCCTCAAAACCACCCTTTCCCACTTGGCGCCGCTGCAGGCACAAAAATGGCCATATGGCTGGTGATGGGTCCCACGCCCAAAGAGCCAGGAGGGAAAACTATGCCTTGTTCTAAAGCTCTTTGGGAACCGCTTGCATAGTCCCACAGACCTGGGGGCTGCAGGCTTTCCTGCTGCCTTCAGCCTCAAAACCACCCTTTCCCACTTGGTGCAGCGCAAGGCACAAAAATGGCCATATGTCTGGAGATTGGTCCCATGCCCAAAGAGCCAGCAGGGAAAACTATGCCTTGTTCTAAAGCTCTTTGGGAACCGCTTGCGTAGCCCCACAGACCTGGGGGCTGCAGGCTTTCCTGCTGCCTTCAGCCTCAAAACCACCCTTTCCCACTTGGTGCAGCGCCAGGCACAAAAATGGCCATATGTCTGGAGATTGGTCCCACGCCCAAAGAGCCAGCAGGGAAAACTATGCCTTGTTCTAAAGCTCTTTGGGAACCGCTTGCATAGTCCCACAGACCTGGGGGCTGCAGGCCTTCCTGCTGCCTTCAACCTCAAAACCACCCTTTCCCACTTGGCGCCGCGCCAGGCACAAAAATGGCCATATGGCTGGAGACTGGTCCCACGCCCAAAGAGCCAGCAGGGAAAACTATGCCTTTTTGTAAAGCTCTTAGGGAACCGCTTGCGTAGCCCCACACACCTGCGGGCTGCAGGCTTTCCTGCTGCCTTCAGCCTCAAAACCACCCTTTACAACTTGGCGTGGCGCCAGCCTCCAAAATCTAAATATGTCTGGAGACTGGTCCCACACCCAAAGAGCCAGCAGGGAAAACTATGCCTTGTTCTAAAGCTCTTTGTGAACCGCTTGCGTAGCCTCACACACCAGGGGGGCTGCTCTCTCTGGCGACTGGTCCCACGCCCAAAGAGCCAGCAGGGAAAACTATGCCTTGTTCTAAAGCTCTTTGGGAACTTCTTGCTTAGCCCCACGGACCTGGGGGCTGCAGGCTTTGCTGCTGCCTTCAGCCTCAAAACGACCCTTTCCACATGGCGCCACCCCAGGCACAAAAATGGCCATATGTCTGGAGATTGGTCCCACGCCCAAAGAGCCAGCAGGGAAAACTATGCCTTGTTCCAAAGCTCTTTGGGAACCGCTTGCGTAGCCCCACGGACCTGGGGGCTGCAGGCTTTCCTGCTGCCTTCAGCCTCAAAAACCACCCTTTCCCACTTGGCGCCGCGCTAGGAACAAAAATGGCCATATGGCTGGTGATGGGTCCCATGCCCAAAGAGCCAGCAGGGAAAACTATGCCTTGTTCTAAAGCTCTTTGGGAACCGCTTGCGTAGCCCCACAGACCTGGGGGCTGCAGGCTTTCCTGCTGCCTTCAGACTCAAAACCACCCTTTCCCACTTGGTGCAGCGCCAGGCACAAAAATGGCCATATGCCTGGAGATTGGTCCCATGCGCAAAGAGCCAGCAGGGAAAACTATGCCTTGTTGTAAAGCTCTTTGGGAACCGCTTGCGTAGCCCCACACACCTGGGGGCTGCAGGCTTTCCTGCTGCCTTCAGCCTCAAAACCACCCTTCCAACTTGGCGCCGCACCAGACACAAAAATGGCCATATGTCTGGAGATTGGTCCCACGCCCAAAGAGCCAGCAGGGAAAACTATGCCTTGTTCTAAAGCTCTTTGGGAACTGCTTGCTTAGCCCCACGGACCTGGGGGCTGCAGGCTTTCCTGCTGCCTTCAGACTCAAAACCACCCTTTCCCACTTGGCGCCGCGCCATGCACAAAAATGGCCATATGTCTGGTCATGGGTCCCATGCCCAAAGAGCCAGCAGGGAAAACTATGCCTTGTTCTAAAGCTCGTTGGGAACCGCTTGCGTAGCCCCACACACCTGGGGGCTGCAGGCTTTCCTGCTGCCTTCAGCCTCAAAACCACCCTTCCCATTTGGCGCCGCGCCAGGCACAAAAATGGCCATATGGCTGGTGATGGGTCCCACGCCCAAAGAGCCAGCAGGGAAAACTATGCCTTGTTCTAAAGCTCGTTGGGAACTGCTTGCTTAGCCCCACGGACCTGGGGGCTGCAGGCTTTCCTGCTGCCTTCAGCCTCAAAACCACCCTTCCCACTTGGCGCCGCACCAGACACAAAAATGGCCATATATCTGGAGATTGGTCCCACGCCCAAAGAGCCAGCAGGGAAAACTATGCCTTGTTCTAAAGCTCTTTGGGAACTGCTTGCTTAGCCCCACGGACCTGGGGGCTGCAGGCTTTCCTGCTGCCTTCAGACTCAAAACCACCCTTTCCCACTTGGCGCCGCGCCATGCACAAAAATGGCCATATGTCTGGTCATGGGTCCCATGCCCAAAGAGCCAGCAGGGAAAACTATGCCTTGTTCTAAAGCTCGTTGGGAACCGCTTGCGTAGCCCCACACACCTGGGGGCTGCAGGCTTTCCTGCTGCCTTCAGCCTCAAAACCACCCTTTCCCACTTGGCGCCGCACCAGGCACAAAAATGGCCATATGTCTGGTGATGGGTCCCACGCCCAAAGAGCCAGCAGGGAAAACTATGCCTTGTTCTAAAGCTCTTTGGGAACTGCTTGCTTAGCCCCACGGACCTGGGGGCTGCAGGCTTTCCTGCTGCCTTCAGCCTCAAAACCACCCTTCCCACTTGGCGCCGCACCAGACACAAAAATGGCCATATATCTGGAGATTGGTCCCACGCCCAAAGAGCCAGCAGGGAAAACTATGCCTTGTTCTAAAGCTCTTTGGGAACTGCTTGCTTAGCCCCAAGGACCTGGGGGCTGCAGGCTTTCCTGCTGCCTTCAGACTCAAAACCACCCTTCCCACTTGGCGCCGCGCCAGGCACAAAAATGGCCATATATCTGGTGATGGGTCCCACGCCCAAAGAGCCAGGAGGGAAAACTATGCCTTGTTATAAAGCTCTTTGGGAACCGCTTGCGTAGCCCCACAGACCTGGGGGCTGCAGGCTTTCCTGCTGCCTTCAGCCTCAAAACCACCCTTTCCCACTTGGCCCCACGCCAGGCACAAAAATGGCCATTTGTCTGGAGATTGGTCCCATGCACAAAGAGCCAGCAGGGAAAACTATGCCTTGTTCTAAAGCTCTTTGAGAACCGATTGCGTAGCCCCACAGACCTGGGGGCTGCAGGCTTTCCTGCTGCCTTCAGCCTCAAAACCACACTTTCCCACTTGGCGCCGCGCCAGGCACAAAAATGGCCGTATGTTTGGAGACTGGTCCCACGCCCAAAGAGCCAGCAGGGAAAACTATGCCTTGTTCTAAAGCTCTTTGGGAACCACTTGCGTAGCCCCACACACCTGCGGGCTGCAGGCTTTCCTGGCGCCTTCAGCCTCAAAACCACCCTTTTCCACTTGGCGATGCGCCAGCCTCCAAAATCTACATATGTCTGGAGACTGGTCCCACGCCCAAAGAGCCAGGAGGGAAAACTATGCCTTGTTCTAAAGCTCTTTGGGAACTGCTTGCTTAGCCCCACGGACCTGGGGGCTGCAGGCTTTCCTGCTGCCTTCAGCCTCAAAACCACCCTTCCCACTTGGCGCCGCACCAGACACAAAAATGGCCATATATCTGGAGATTGGTCCCACGCCCAAAGAGCCAGCAGGGAAAACTATGCCTTGTTCTAAAGCTCTTTGGGAACTGCTTGCTTAGCCCCAAGGACCTGGGGGCTGCAGGCTTTCCTGCTGCCTTCAGACTCAAAACCACCCTTCCCACTTGGCGCCGCGCCAGGCACAAAAATGGCCATATATCTGGTGATGGGTCCCACGCCCAAAGAGCCAGCAGGGAAAACTATGCCTTGTTCTAAAGCTCTTTGGGAACCGCTTGCGTAGCCCCACAGACCTGGGGGCTGCAGGCTTTCCTGCTGCCTTCAGCCTCAAAACCACCCTTTCCCACTTGGCCCCACGCCAGGCACAAAAATGGCCATTTGTCTGGAGATTGGTCCCATGCACAAAGAGCCAGCAGGGAAAACTATGCCTTGTTCTAAAGCTCTTTGAGAACCGATTGCGTAGCCCCACAGACCTGGGGGCTGCAGGCTTTCCTGCTGCCTTCAGCCTCAAAACCACACTTTCCCACTTGGCGCCGCGCCAGGCACAAAAATGGCCGTATGTTTGGAGACTGGTCCCACGCCCAAAGAGCCAGCAGGGAAAACTATGCCTTGTTCTAAAGCTCTTTGGGAACCACTTGCGTAGCCCCACACACCTGCGGGCTGCAGGCTTTCCTGGCGCCTTCAGCCTCAAAACCACCCTTTTCCACTTGGCGATGCGCCAGCCTCCAAAATCTACATATGTCTGGAGACTGGTCCCACGCCCAAAGAGCCAGGAGGGAAAACTATGCCTTGTTCTAAAGCTCTTTGGGAACCGCTTGCGTAGCCCCACAGACGTGGGGGCTGCAGGCTTTCCTGCTGCCTTCAGCCTCAAAACCACCCTTTCCCACTTGGTGCAGCGCCAGGCACAAAAATCTGCATATGTCTGGAGACTGGTCCCACACCCAAAGAGCCAGCAGGGAAAACTATGCCTTGTTCTAAAGCTCTTTGGGAACCGCTTGCGTAGCCCCACACACCTGGGGGCTGCAGGCTTTCCTGCTGCCTTCAGCCTCAAAACCATCCTGTCCCACTTGGCGCCGCGGCAGGCACAAAAATGGCCATATGTCTGGAGATTGGTCCCACGCCCAAAGAGCCAGCAGGGAAAACTATGCCTTGTTCTAAAGCTCTTTGGCAACCGCTTGCGTAGCCCCACACACCTGGGGGCTGCAGGCTTTCCTGCTGCCTTCAGCCTCAAAACCACCCTTTCCCACTTGGCGCCGCGCCAGGCACAAAAATGGCCATATGTCTGGTGATGGGTCCCACGCCCAAAGAGCCAGCAGGGAAAACTATGCCTTGTTCTAAAGCTCTTTGGGAACCGCTTGCGTAGCCCCACGGACCTGGGGGCTGCAGGCTTTCCTGCTGCCTTCAGCCTCAAAACCACCCTTCCCACTTGGCGCCGCACCAGACACAAAAATGGCCATATATCTGGAGATTGGTCCCACGCCCAAAGAGCCAGCAGGGAAAACTATGCCTTGTTCTAAAGCTCTTTGGGAACTGCTTGCTTAGCCCCAAGGACCTGGGGGCTGCAGGCTTTCCTGCTGCCTTCAGACTCAAAACCACCCTTCCCACTTGGCGCCGCGCCAGGCACAAAAATGGCCATATATCTGGTGATGGGTCCCACGCCCAAAGAGCCAGGAGGGAAAACTATGCCTTGTTATAAAGCTCTTTGGGAACCGCTTGCGTAGCCCCACAGACCTGGGGGCTGCAGGCTTTCCTGCTGCCTTCAGCCTCAAAACCACCCTTTCCCACTTGGCCCCACGCCAGGCACAAAAATGGCCATTTGTCTGGAGATTGGTCCCATGCACAAAGAGCCAGCAGGGAAAACTATGCCTTGTTCTAAAGCTCTTTGAGAACCGATTGCGTAGCCCCACAGACCTGGGGGCTGCAGGCTTTCCTGCTGCCTTCAGCCTCAAAACCACACTTTCCCACTTGGCGCCGCGCCAGGCACAAAAATGGCCGTATGTTTGGAGACTGGTCCCACGCCCAAAGAGCCAGCAGGGAAAACTATGCCTTGTTCTAAAGCTCTTTGGGAACCACTTGCGTAGCCCCACACACCTGCGGGCTGCAGGCTTTCCTGGCGCCTTCAGCCTCAAAACCACCCTTTTCCACTTGGCGATGCGCCAGCCTCCAAAATCTACATATGTCTGGAGACTGGTCCCACGCCCAAAGAGCCAGGAGGGAAAACTATGCCTTGTTCTAAAGCTCTTTGGGAACTGCTTGCTTAGCCCCACGGACCTGGGGGCTGCAGGCTTTCCTGCTGCCTTCAGCCTCAAAACCACCCTTCCCACTTGGCGCCGCACCAGACACAAAAATGGCCATATATCTGGAGATTGGTCCCACGCCCAAAGAGCCAGCAGGGAAAACTATGCCTTGTTCTAAAGCTCTTTGGGAACTGCTTGCTTAGCCCCAAGGACCTGGGGGCTGCAGGCTTTCCTGCTGCCTTCAGACTCAAAACCACCCTTCCCACTTGGCGCCGCGCCAGGCACAAAAATGGCCATATATCTGGTGATGGGTCCCACGCCCAAAGAGCCAGCAGGGAAAACTATGCCTTGTTCTAAAGCTCTTTGGGAACCGCTTGCGTAGCCCCACAGACCTGGCGGCTGCAGGCTTTCCTGCTGCCTTCAGCCTCAAAACCACCCTTTCCCACTTGGCCCCACGCCAGGCACAAAAATGGCCATTTGTCTGGAGATTGGTCCCATGCACAAAGAGCCAGCAGGGAAAACTATGCCTTGTTCTAAAGCTCTTTGAGAACCGATTGCGTAGCCCCACAGACCTGGGGGCTGCAGGCTTTCCTGCTGCCTTCAGCCTCAAAACCACACTTTCCCACTTGGCGCCGCGCCAGGCACAAAAATGGCCGTATGTTTGGAGACTGGTCCCACGCCCAAAGAGCCAGCAGGGAAAACTATGCCTTGTTCTAAAGCTCTTTGGGAACCACTTGCGTAGCCCCACACACCTGCGGGCTGCAGGCTTTCCTGGCGCCTTCAGCCTCAAAACCACCCTTTTCCACTTGGCGATGCGCCAGCCTCCAAAATCTACATATGTCTGGAGACTGGTCCCACGCCCAAAGAGCCAGGAGGGAAAACTATGCCTTGTTCTAAAGCTCTTTGGGAACCGCTTGCGTAGCCCCACAGACGTGGGGGCTGCAGGCTTTCCTGCTGCCTTCAGCCTCAAAACCACCCTTTCCCACTTGGTGCAGCGCCAGGCACAAAAATCTGCATATGTCTGGAGACTGGTCCCACACCCAAAGAGCCAGCAGGGAAAACTATGCCTTGTTCTAAAGCTCTTTGGGAACCGCTTGCGTAGCCCCACACACCTGGGGGCTGCAGGCTTTCCTGCTGCCTTCAGCCTCAAAACCATCCTGTCCCACTTGGCGCCGCGGCAGGCACAAAAATGGCCATATGTCTGGAGATTGGTCCCACGCCCAAAGAGCCAGCAGGGAAAACTATGCCTTGTTCTAAAGCTCTTTGGCAACCGCTTGCGTAGCCCCACACACCTGGGGGCTGCAGGCTTTCCTGCTGCCTTCAGCCTCAAAACCACTCTTTCCCACTTGGCACCGCGCCAGGCACAAAAATGGCCATATGTCTGGAGATTGGTCCCATGCCCAAAGAGCCAGCAGGGAAAACTATGCCTTCTTCTAAAGCTCTTTGGGAACCACTTGCGTAGCCCCACACACCTGGGGGCTGCAGGCTTTCCTGCTGCCTTCAGCCTCAAAACCACCCTTTCCCACTTGGCGCCACGCCAGGCACAAAAATGGCCATATGTCTGGAGATCGGTCCCATGCGCAAAGAGCCAGCAGGGAAAACTATGCCTTGTTCTAAAGCTCTTTGGGGACCGCTTACGTAGCCCCACAGACCTGGGGGCTGCAGGCTTTCCTGCTGCCTTCAGCCTCAAAACCACCCTTTCCCACTTGGCGCCGCACCAGGCACAAAAATGGCTATATGTCTGGAGATTGGTCCCACGCCGAAAGAGCCAGCAGGGAAAACTTGCCTGGTTCTAAAGCTCTTTGGGAACCACTTGCGTAGCACCACAGACCTGGGGGCTGCAGGCTTTCCTGCTGCCTTCAGCCTCAGAACCACCCTTTCCCACTTGGCGCCGCGCCAGGCACAAAATTGGCCATATGTCTGGTAATTGGTCCCATGCGCAAAGAGCCAGCAGGGAAAACTATGCCTTGTTCTAAAGCTCTTTGGGAACCGCTTGCGTAGCCCCACACACCTGGGGGCTGCAGGCTTTCCTGCTGCCTTCAGCCTCAAAACCACCCTTTCCCACTTGGCGCCGCGCCAGGCACAAAAATGGCAATATGTCTGGAGATGGGTGCCACGCTCAAAGAGCCAGCAGGGAAAACTATGCCTTGTTGTAAAGCTCTTTGGGAACCGCTTGCGTAGCCCCACACACCTGGGGGCTGCAGGCTTTCCTGCTGCCTTCAGCCTCAAAACCACCCTTTCCCACTTGGCGCCGCACCAGACACAAAAATGGCCATATATCTGGAGATTGGTCCCATGAGCAAAGAGCCAGGAGGGAAAACTATGCCTTGTTCTAAAGCTCTTTGGGAACCGCTTGCGTAGCCCCACAGACGTGGGGGCTGCAGGCTTTCCTGCTGCCTTCAGCCTCAAAACCACCCTTTCCCACTTGGCGCCGCGCCAGGCACAAAAATGGCCATATGGCTGGTGATGGGTCCCACGCCCAAAGAGCCAGGAGGGAAAACTATGCCTTGTTCTAAAGCTCTTTGGGAACCGCTTGCATAGTCCCACAGACCTGGGGGCTGCAGGCCTTCCTGCTGCCTTCAGCCTCAAAACCACCCTTTCCCACTTGGTGCAGCGCAAGGCACAAAAATGGCCATATGTCTGGAGATTGGTCCCATGCCCAAAGAGCCAGCAGGGAAAACTATGCCTTGTTCTAAAGCTCTTTGGGAACCGCTTACGTAGCCCCACAGACCTGGGGGCTGCAGGCTTTCCTGCTGCCTTCAGCCTCAAAACCACCCTTTCCCACTTGGTGCAGCGCCAGGCACAAAAATGGCCATATGTCTGGAGATTGGTCCCACGCCCAAAGAGCCAGCAGGGAAAACTATGCCTTGTTCTAAAGCTCTTTGGGAACCGCTTGCATAGTCCCACAGACCTGGGGGCTGCAGGCCTTCCTGCTGCCTTCAACCTCAAAACCACCCTTTCCCACTTGGCGCCGCGCCAGGCACAAAAATGGCCATATGGCTGGAGACTGGTCCCACGCCCAAAGAGCCAGCAGGGAAAACTATGCCTTTTTGTAAATCTCTTTGGGAACCGCTTGCGTAGCCCCACACACCTGCGGGCTGCAGGCTTTCCTGCTGCCTTCAGCCTCAAAACCACCCTTTACAACTTGGCGTGGCGCCAGCCTCCAAAATCTAAATATGTCTGGAGACTGGTCCCACACCCAAAGAGCCAGCAGGGAAAACTATGCCTTGTTCTAAAGCTCTTTGTGAACCGCTTGCGTAGCCTCACACACCAGGGGGGCTGCTCTGTCTGGCGACTGGTCCCACGCCCAAAGAGCCAGCAGGGAAAACTATGCCTTGTTGTAAATCTCTTTGGGAACTTCTTGCTTAGCCCCACGGACCTGGGGGCTGCAGGCTTTGCTGCTGCCTTCAGCCTCAAAACCACCCTTTCCCACTTGGCGCCACGCCAGGCACAAATTGGCCATATGTCTGGTGATGGGTCCCATGCGCAAAGAGCCAGCAGGGAAAACTATGCCTTGTTCCAAAGCTCTTTGGGAACCGCTTGCGTAGCCCCACGGACCTGGGGGCTGCAGGCTTTCCTGCTGCCTTCAGCCTCAAAACCACCCTTTCCCACTTGGTGCCGCGCCAGGCACAAAAATGGCCATATGTCTGGAGATTGGTCCCACGCCCAAAGAGCCAGCAGGGAAAACTATGCCTTGTTCTAAAGCTCTTTGGGAACCGCTTGCGTAGTCTCACAGACCTGGGGGCTGCAGGCTTTCCTGCTGCCTTCAGCCTCAAAACGACCCTTTCCACATGGCGCCACCCCAGGCACAAAAAAGGATATATGTCTGGAGATTGGTCCCACGCCCAAAGAGCCAGCAGGGAAAACTATGCCTTGTTCTAAAGCTCTTTGGGAACCGCTTGCGTAGCCCCACACACCTGGGGGCTGCAGGCTTTCCTGCTGCCTTCAGCCTCAAAACCACCCTTTCCCACTTGGCGCCGCGCTAGGAACAAAAATGGCCATATGGCTGGTGATGGGTCCCATGCCCAAAGAGCCAGGAGGGAAAACTATGCCTTGTTCTAAAGCTCTTTGGGAACCGATTGCATAGCCCCACACACCTGGGGGCTGCAGGCTTTCCTGCTGCCTTCAGCCTCAAAACCACCCTTTCCCACTTGGTGCAGCGCCAGGCACAAAAATGGCCATATGTCTGGAGATTGGTCCCATGCCCAAAGAGCCAGCAGGGAAAACTATGCCTTGTTCTAAAGCTCTTTGGGAACCGCTTGCGTAGCCCCACAGACCTGGGGGCTGCAGGCTTTCCTGCTGCCTTCAGACTCAAAACCACCCTTTCCCACTTGGTGCAGCGCCAGGCACAAAAATGGCCATATGCCTGGAGATTGGTCCCACGCCCAAAGAGCCAGCAGGGAAAACTATGCCTTGTTGTAAAGCTCTTTGGGAACCGCTTGCGTAGCCCCACACACCTGGGGGCTGCAGGCTTTCCTGCTGCCTTCAGCCTCAAAACCACCCTTCCCACTTGGCGCCGCACCAGACGCAAAAATGGCCATATGTCTGGAGATTGGTCCCACGCCCAAAGAGCCAGCAGGGAAAACTATGCCTTGTTCTAAAGCTCTTTGGGAACTGCTTGCTTAGCCCCACGGACCTGGGGGCTGCAGGCTTTCCTGCTGCCTTCAGACTCAAAACCACCCTTTCCCACTTGGCGCCGCGCCATGCACAAAAATGGCCATATGTCTGGTCATGGGTACCATGCCCAAAGAGCCAGCAGGGAAAACTATGCCTTGTTCTAAAGCTCGTTGGGAACCGCTTGCGTAGCCCCACACAGCTGGGGGCTGCAGGCTTTCCTGCTGCCTTCAGCCTCAAAACCACCCTTCCCACTTGGCGCCGCGCCAGGCACAAAAATGGCCATATGGCTGGTGATGGGTCCCACGCCCAAAGAGCCAGCAGGGAAAACTATGCCTTGTTCTAAAGCTCGTTGGGAACTGCTTGTTTAGCCCCAAGGACCTGGGGGCTGCAGGCTTTCCTGCTGCCTTCAGACTCAAAACCACCCTTCCCACTTGGCGCCGCGCCAGGCACAAAAATGGCCATATATCTGGTGATGGGTCCCACGCCCAAAGAGCCAGGAGGGAAAACTATGCCTTGTTCTAAAGCTCTTTGGGAACCGCTTGCGTAGCCCCACAGACCTGGCGGCTGCAGGCTTTCCTGCTGCCTTCAGCCTCAAAACCACCCTTTCCCACTTGGCCCCACGCCAGGCACAAAAATGGCCATTTGTCTGGAGATTGGTCCCATGCACAAAGAGCCAGCAGGGAAAACTATGCCTTGTTCTAAAGCTCTTTGAGAACCGATTGCGTAGCCCCACAGACCTGGGGGCTGCAGGCTTTCCTGCTGCCTTCAGCCTCAAAACCACACTTTCCCACTTGGCGCCGCGCCAGGCACAAAAATGGCCGTATGTTTGGAGACTGGTCCCACGCCCAAAGAGCCAGCAGGGAAAACTATGCCTTGTTCTAAAGCTCTTTGGGAACCACTTGCGTAGCCCCACACACCTGCGGGCTGCAGGCTTTCCTGGCGCCTTCAGCCTCAAAACCACCCTTTTCCACTTGGCGATGCGCCAGCCTCCAAAATCTACATATGTCTGGAGACTGGTCCCACGCCCAAAGAGCCAGGAGGGAAAACTATGCCTTGTTCTAAAGCTCTTTGGGAACCGCTTGCGTAGCCCCACACACCTGGGGGCTGCAGGCTTTCCTGCTGCCTTCAGCCTCAAAACCACCCTTTCCCACTTGGTGCAGCGCCAGGCACAAAAATCTGCATATGTCTGGAGACTGGTCCCACACCCAAAGAGCCAGCAGGGAAAACTATGCCTTGTTCTAAAGCTCTTTGGGAACCACTTGCGTAGCCCCACACACCTGGGGGCTGCAGGCTTTCCTGCTGCCTTCAGCCTCAAAACCACCCTTTCCCACTTGGCGCCACGCCAGGCACAAAAATGGCCATATGTCTGGAGATCGGTCCCATGCCCAAAGAAGCAGCAGGGAAAACTATGACTCGTTGTAAAGCTCTTTGGGAAACGCTTGCGTAGCCCCACACACCTGGGGGCTGCAGGCTTTCCTGCTGCCTTCAACCTCAAAACCACCCTTTCCCACTTGGTGCAGCGCAAGGCACAAAAATGGCCATATGTCTGGAGATTGGTCCCATGCCCAAAGAGCCAGCAGGGAAAACTATGCCTTGTTCTAAAGCTCTTTGGGAACCGCTTACGTAGCCCCACAGACCTGGGGGCTGCAGGCTTTCCTGCTGCCTTCAGCCTCAAAACCACCCTTTCCCACTTGGTGCAGCGCCAGGCACAAAAATGGCCATATGTCTGGAGATTGGTCCCATGCCCAAAGAGCCAGCAGGGAAAACTATGCCTTGTTCTAAAGCTCTTTGGGAACCGCTTGCATAGTCCCACAGACCTGGGGGCTGCAGGCCTTCCTGCTGCCTTCAACCTCAAAACCACCCTTTCCCACTTGGCGCCGCGCCAGGCACAAAAATGGCCATATGGCTGGAGACTGGTCCCACGCCCAAAGAGCCAGCAGGGAAAACTATGCCTTTTTGTAAAGCTCTTAGGGAACCGCTTGCGTAGCCCCACACACCTGGGGGCTGCAGGCTTTCCTGCTGCCTTCAGCCTCAAAACCACCCTTTACAACTTGGCGTGGCGCCAGCCTCCAAAATCTAAATATGTCTGGAGATTGGTCCCACACCCAAAGAGCCAGCAGGGAAAACTATGCCTTGTTCTAAAGCTCTTTGTGAACCGCTTGCGTAGCCTCACACACCAGGGGGACTGCTCTGTCTGGTGACTGGTCCCACGCCCAAAGAGCCAGCAGGGAAAACTATGCCTTGTTCTAAAGCTCTTTGGGAACTTCTTGCTTAGCCCCACGGACCTGGGGGCTGCAGGCTTTGCTGCTGCCTTCAGACTCAAAACCACCCTTTCCAACTTGGCGCCACCCCAGGCACAAAAATGGATATATGTCTGGAGATTGGTCCCACGCCCAAAGAGCCAGCAGGGAAAACTATGCCTTGTTCTAAAGCTCTTTGGGAACCGCTTGCGTAGCCCCACACACCTGGGGGCTGCAGGCTTTCCTGCTGCCTTCAGCCTCAAAACCACCCTTTCCCACTTGGCGCCGCGCTAGGAACAAAAATGGCCATATGGCTGGTGATGGGTCCCATGCCCAAAGAGCCAGGAGGGAAAACTATGCCTTGTTCTAAAGCTCTTTGGGAACCGATTGCATAGCCCCACACACCTGGGGGCTGCAGGCTTTCCTGCTGCCTTCAGCCTCAAAACCACCCTTTCCCACTTGGTGCAGCGCCAGGCACAAAAATGGCCATATGTCTGGAGATTGGTCCCATGCCCAAAGAGCCAGCAGGGAAAACTATGCCTTGTTCTAAAGCTCTTTGGGAACCGCTTGCGTAGCCCCACACACCTGGGGGCTGCAGGCTTTCCTGCTGCCTTCAGACTCAAAACCACCCTTTCCCACTTGGTGCAGCGCCAGGCACAAAAATGGCCATATGTCTGGAGATTGGTCCCATGCGCAAAGAGCCAGCAGGGAAAACTATGCCTTGTTGTAAAGCTCTTTGGGAACCGCTTGCGTAGCCCCACACACCTGGGGGCTGCAGGCTTTCCTGCTGCCTTCAGCCTCAAAACCACCCTTCCCACTTGGCGCCGCACCAGACACAAAAATGGCCATATATCTGGAGATTGGTCCCACGCCCAAAGAGCCAGCAGGGAAAACTATGCCTTGTTCTAAAGCTCTTTGGGAACTGCTTGCTTAGCCCCACGGACCTGGGGGCTGCAGGCTTTCCTGCTGCCTTCAGACTCAAAACCACCCTTTCCCACTTGGCGCCGCGCCACGCACAAAAATGGCCATATGTCTGGTCATGGGTCCCATGCCCAAAGAGTCAGCAGGGAAAACTATGCCTTGTTCTAAAGCTCGTTGGGAACCGCTTGCGTAGCCCCACACACCTGGGGGCTGCAGGCTTTCCTGCTGCCTTCAGCCTCAAAACCACCCTTCCCACTTGGCGCCGCGCCAGGCACAAAAATGGCCATATGGCTGGTGATGGGTCCCACGCCCAAAGAGCCAGGAGGGAAAACTATGCCTTGTTCTAAAGCTCTTTGGGAACCGCTTGCGTAGCCCCACAGACCTGGCGGCTGCAGGCTTTCCTGCTGCCTTCAGCCTCAAAACCACCCTTTCCCACTTGGTGCAGCGCCAGGCACAAAAATGGCCATTTGTCTGGAGATTGGTCCCATGCACAAAGAGCCAGCAGGGAAAACTATGCCTTGTTCTAAAGCTCTTTGAGAACCGATTGCGTAGCCCCACAGACCTGGGGGCTGCAGGCTTTCCTGCTGCCTTCAGCCTCAAAACCACACTTTCCCACTTGGCGCCGCGCCAGGCACAAAAATGGCCGTATGTTTGGAGACTGGTCCCACGCCCAAAGAGCCAGCAGGGAAAACTATGCCTTGTTCTAAAGCTCTTTGGGAACCACTTGCGTAGCCCCACACACCTGCGGGCTGCAGGCTTTCCTGGCGCCTTCAGCCTCAAAACCACCCTTTTCCACTTGGCGATGCGCCAGCCTCCAAAATCTACATATGTCTGGAGACTGGTCCCACGCCCAAAGAGCCAGGAGGGAAAACTATGCCTTGTTCTAAAGCTCTTTGGGAACCGCTTGCGTAGCCCCACAGACGTGGGGGCTGCAGGCTTTCCTGCTGCCTTCAGCCTCAAAACCACCCTTTCCCACTTGGTGCAGCGCCAGGCACAAAAATCTGCATATGTCTGGAGACTGGTCCCACACCCAAAGAGCCAGCAGGGAAAACTATGCCTTGTTCTAAAGCTCTTTGGGAACCGCTTGCGTAGCCCCACACACCTGGGGGCTGCAGGCTTTCCTGCTGCCTTCAGCCTCAAAACCATCCTGTCCCACTTGGCGCCGCAGCAGGCACAAAAATGGCCATATGTCTGGAGATTGGTCCCACGCCCAAAGAGCCAGCAGGGAAAACTATGCCTTGTTCTAAAGCTCTTTGGCAACCGCTTGCGTAGCCCCACACACCTGGGGGCTGCAGGCTTTCCTGCTGCCTTCAGCCTCAAAACCACTCTTTCCCACTTGGCACCGCGCCAGGCACAAAAATGGCCATATGTCTGGAGATTGGTCCCATGCCCAAAGAAGCAGCAGGGAAAACTATGACTCGTTGTAAAGCTCTTTGGGAAACGCTTGCGTAGCCCCACACAGCTGGGGGCTGCAGGCTTTCCTGCTGCCTTCAACCTCAAAACCACCCTTTCCCACTTGGCGCCACGCCAGGCACAAAAATGGCCATATGTCTGGAGATTGGTCCCATGCCCAAAGAGTCAGCAGGGAAAACTATGCCTTCTTCTAAAGCTCTTTGGGAACCACTTGCGTAGCCCCACGGACCTGGGGGCTGCAGGCTTTCCTGCTGCCTTCAGCCTCAAAACCACCCTTCCCACTTGGCGCCGCGCCAGGCACAAAAATGGCCATATGGCTGGAGATGGGTCCCACGCCCAAAGAGCCAGCATGGAAAAATATGCCTTGTTCTAAAGCTCTTTGGGAACTGCTTGCTTAGCCCCACGGACCTGGGGGCTGCAGGCTTTCCTGCTGCCTTCAGCCTCAAAACCACCCTTCCCACTTGGCGCCGCACCAGACACAAAAATGGCCATATATCTGGAGATTGGTCCCACGCCCAAAGAGCCAGCAGGGAAAACTATGCCTTGTTCTAAAGCTCTTTGGGAACTGCTTGCTTAGCCCCACGGACCTGGGGGCTGCAGGCTTTCCTGCTGCCTTCAGCCTCAAAACCACCCTTCCCACTTGGCGCCGCGCCAGGCACAAAAATGGCCATATGGCTGGTGATGGGTCCCACGCCCAAAGAGCCAGCAGGGAAAACTATGCCTTGTTCTAAAGCTCTTTGGGAACCGCTTGCGTAGCCCCACAGACCTGGCGGCTGCAGGCTTTCCTGCTGCCTTCAGCCTCAAAACCACCCTTTCCCACTTGGTGCAGCGCCAGGCACAAAAATGGCCATTTGTCTGGAGATTGGTCCCACGCCCAAAGAGCCAGCAGGGAAAACTATGCCTTGTTCTAAAGCTCTTTGAGAACCGATTGCGTAGCCCCACAGACCTGGGGGCTGCAGGCTTTCCTGCTGCCTTCAGCCTCAAAACCACACTTTCCCACTTGGCGCCGCGCCAGGCACAAAAATGGCCGTATGTTTGGAGACTGGTCCCACGCCCAAAGAGCCAGCAGGGAAAACTATGCCTTGGTCTGAAGCTCTTTGGGAACCACTTGCGTAGCCCCACACACCTGCGGGCTGCAGGCTTTCCTGGCGCCTTCAGCCTCAAAACCACCCTTTTCCACTTGGCGATGCGCCAGCCTCCAAAATCTACATATGTCTGGAGACTGGTCCCACGCCCAAAGAGCCAGGAGGGAAAACTATGCCTTGTTCTAAAGCTCTTTGGGAACCGCTTGCGTAGTCCCACAGACCTGGGGGCTGCAGGCTTTCCTGCTGCCTTCAGCCTCAAAACCACCCTTTCCCACTTGGTGCAGCGCCAGGCACAAAAATCTGCATATGTCTGGAGACTGGTCCCACACCCAAAGAGCCAGCAGGGAAAACTATGCCTTGTCCTAAAGCTCTTTGGGAACCGCTTGCGTAGCCCCACACACCTGGGGGCTGCAGGCTTTCCTGCTGCCTTCAGCCTCAAAACCATCCTGTCCCACTTGGCGCCGCGGCAGGCACAAAAATGGCCATATGTCTGGAGATTGGTCCCACGCCCAAAGAGCCAGCAGGGAAAACTATGCCTTGTTCTAAAGCTCTTTGGGAACCGCTTGCGTAGCCCCAGAGACGTGGGGGCTGCAGGCTTTCCTGCTGCCTTCAGCCTCAAAACCACTCTTTCCCACTTGGTGCAGCGCCAGGCACAAAAATGGCCATATGTCTGGAGATTGGTCCCATGCCCAAAGAGCCAGCAGGGAAAACTATGCCTTGTTCTAAAGCTCTTTGGGAACCACTTGCGTAGCCCCACACACCTGGGGGCTGCAGGCTTTCCTGCTGCCTTCAGCCTCAAAACCACCCTTTCCCACTTGGCGCCACGCCAGGCACAAAAATGGCCATATGTCTGGAGATTGGTCCCACGCCCAAAGAGCCAGCAGGGAAAACTATGCCTTCTTCTAAAGCTCTTTGGGAACCACTTGCGTAACCCCACACAGCTGGGGGCTGCAGGCTTTCCTGCTGCCTTCAGCCTCAAAACCACCCTTTCCCACTTGGCCCCACGCCAGGCACAAAAATGGCCATTTGTCTGGAGATTGGTCCCATGCACAAAGAGCCAGCAGGGAAAACTATGCCTTGTTCTAAAGCTCTTTGGGAACGGCTTGCGTAGCCCCACAGACGTGGGGGCTGCAGGCTTTCCTGCTGCCTTCAGCCTCAAAACCACCCTTTCCCACTTGGTGCAGCGCCAGGCACAAAAATGGCCATATGTCTGGAGATTGGTCCCATGCCCAAAGAGCCAGCAGGGAAAACTATGCCTTGTTCTAAAGCTCTTTGGGAACCACTGCGTAGCCCCACACACCTGGGGGCTGCAGGCTTTCCTGCTGCCTTCAGCCTCAAAACCACCCTTTCCCACTTGGCGCCACGCCAGGCACAAAAATGGCCAGATGTCTGGAGATTGGTCCCACGCCCAAAGAGCCAGCAGGGAAAACTATGCCTTCTTCTAAAGCTCTTTGGGAACCACTTGCGTAACCCCACACACCTGGGGGCTGCAGGCTTTCCTGCTGCCTTCAGCCTCAAAACCACCCTTTCCCACTTGGCCCCACGCCAGGCACAAAAATGGCCATTTGTCTGGAGATTGGTCCCATGCACAAAGAGCCAGCAGGGAAAACTATGCCTTGTTCTAAAGCTCTTTGGGAACGGCTTGCGTAGCCCCACAGACGTGGGGGCTGCAGGCTTTCCTGCTGCCTTCAGCCTCAAAACCACCCTTTCCCACTTGGTGCAGCGCCAGGCACAAAAATGGCCATATGTCTGGTGATGGGTCCCACGCCCAAAGAGCCAGCAGGGAAAACTATGCCTTGTTGTAAAGCTCTTTGGGAACCGCTTGCGTAGACCCACACACCTGGGAGCTGCAGGCTTTCCTGCTGCCTTCAGCCTCAAAACCACCCTTTCCCACTTGGCGCCGCGCCAGGCACAAAAATGGCCATATGTCTGGAGATTGGTCCCATGCCCAAAGAGCCAGCAGGGAAAAATATGCCTTGTTGTAAAGCTGTTTGGGCACCGCTTGCGTAGCCGCACACACCTGGGGGCTGCAGGCTTTCCTGCTGCCTTCAGCCTCAAAACCACCCTTTCCCACTTGGTGCAGCGCCAGGCACAAAAATGGCCATATGTCTTGAGATTGGTCCCACGCGCAAAGAGCGAGGAGGGAAAACTATGCCTTGTTCTAAAGCTCTTTGGGAATCGCTTGCGTAGCCCCACAGACGTGGGGGCTGCAGGCTTTCCTGCTGCCTTCAGCCTCAAAACCATCCTGTCCCACTTGGCGCCGCGCTAGGCACAAAAATGGCCATATGTCTGGAGATTGGTCCCACGCCCAAAGAGCCAGCAGGGAAAACTATGCCTTGTTCTAAAGCTCTTTGGGAACCGATTGCGTAGCCCCACAGACCTGGGAGCTGCAGGCTTTCCTGCTGCCTTCAGCCTCAAAACCACCCTTTCCCACTTGGTGCAGCGCCAGGCACAAAAATGGCCGTATGTTTGGAGACTGGTCCCACGCCCAAAGAGCCAGCAGGGAAAAATATGCCTTGGTCTGAAGCTCTTTGGGAACCACTTGCGTAGCCCCACACACCTGCGGGCTGCAGGCTTTCCTGGCGCCTTCAGCCTCAAAACCACCCTTTTCCACTTGGCGATGCGCCAGCCTCCAAAATCTACATATGTCTGGAGACTGGTCCCACGCCCAAAGAGCCAGGAGGGAAAACTATGCCTTGTTCTAAAGCTCTTTGGGAACCGCTTGCGTAGTCCCACAGACCTGGGGGCTGCAGGCTTTCCTGCTGCCTTCAGCCTCAAAACCACCCTTTCCCACTTGGTGCAGCGCCAGGCACAAAAATCTGCATATGTCTGGAGACTGGTCCCACACCCAAAGAGCCAGCAGGGAAAACTATGCCTTGTCCTAAAGCTCTTTGGGAACCGCTTGCGTAGCCCCACACACCTGGGGGCTGCAGGCTTTCCTGCTGCCTTCAGCCTCAAAACCATCCTGTCCCACTTGGCGCCGCGGCAGGCACAAAAATGGCCATATGTCTGGAGATTGGTCCCACGCCCAAAGAGCCAGCAGGGAAAACTATGCCTTGTTCTAAAGCTCTTTGGGAACCGCTTGCGTAGCCCCAGAGACGTGGGGGCTGCAGGCTTTCCTGCTGCCTTCAGCCTCAAAACCACTCTTTCCCACTTGGTGCAGCGCCAGGCACAAAAATGGCCATATGTCTGGAGATTGGTCCCATGCCCAAAGAGCCAGCAGGGAAAACTATGCCTTGTTCTAAAGCTCTTTGGGAACCACTTGCGTAGCCCCACACACCTGGGGGCTGCAGGCTTTCCTGCTGCCTTCAGCCTCAAAACCACCCTTTCCCACTTGGCGCCACGCCAGGCACAAATATGGCCATATGTCTGGTGATGGGTCCCACGCCCAAAGAGCCAGCAGGGAAAACTATGCCTTGTTGTAAAGCTCTTTGGGAACCGCTTGCGTAGCCCCACAGACCTGGGAGGTGCAGGCTTTCCTGCTGCCTTCAGCCTCAAAACCACCCTTTTCCACTTGGTGCCGCGCCAGGCACACAAATGGCCATATGTCTGGAGATTGGTCCCATGCCCAAAGAGCCAGCAGGGAAACATATGCGTTGTTGTAAAGCTGTTTGGGAACCGCTTGCGTAGCCCCACACACCTGGGGGCTGCAGGCTTTCCTGCTGCCTTCAGCCTCAAAACCACCCTTTCCCACTTGGTGCAGCGCCAGGCACAAAAATGGCCATATGTCTGGAGATTGGTCCCACGCCCAAAGAGCCAGCACGGAAAACTATGCCTTGTTCTAAAGCTCTTTGGGAACCGCTTGCGTAGCCCCACACACCTGGGGGCTGCAGGCTTTCCTGCTGCCTTCAGCCTCAAAACCACACTTTCCCACTTGGCGCCACACCAGGCAAAAAAATGGCCATATGTCTGGAGACTGGTCCCACGCCCAAAGAGCCAGCAGGGAAAACTATGCCTTGTTCTGAAGCTCTTTGGGAACCACTGGCGTAGCCCCACACACCTGCGGGCTGCAGGCTTTCCTGGCGCCTTCAGCCTCAAAACCACCCTTTTCCACTTGGCGATGCGCCAGCCTCCAAAATCTACATATGTCTGGAGACTGGTCCCACACCCAAAGAGCCAGCAGGGAAAACTATGCCTTGTTCTAAAGCTCTTTGGGAACCGCTTGCGTAGCCCCACAGACGTGGGGGCTGCAGGCTTTCCTGCTGCCTTCAGCCTCAAAACCACCCTTTCCCACTTGGCCCCACACCAGGCACAAAAATGGCCATATGTCTGGTGATGGGTCCCACGCCCAAAGAGCCAGCAGGGAAAAATATGCCTTGTTGTAAAGCTGTTTGGGAACCGCTTGCGTAGCCCCACAGACGTGGGGGCTGCAGGCTTTCCTGCTGCCTTCAGCCTCAAAACCACCCTTTCCCACTTGGTGCAGCGCAAGGCACAAAAATGGCCATATGTCTTGAGATTGGTCTCACGCCCAAAGAGCCAGCAGGGAAAACTATGCCTTGTTCTAAAGCTCTTTGGCAACCGCTTGCGTAGCCCCACAGACCTGGGGGCTGCAGGCTTTCCTGCTGCCTTCAGCCTCAAAACCACACTTTCCCACTTGGCGCCACACCAGGCAAAAAAATGGCCATATGGCTGGAGACTGGTCCCACGCCCAAAGAGCCAGCAGGGAAAACTATGCCTTGTTCTAAAGCTCTTTGGGAACCACTTGCGTAGCCCCACACACCTGGGGGCTGCAGGCTTTCCTGCTGCCTTCAGCCTCAAAACCACCCTTTCCCACTTGGCCCCACGCCAGGCACAAATATGGCCATTTGTCTGGAGATTGGTCCCACACCCAAAGAGCCAGCAGGGAAAACTATGCCTTGTTCTAAAGCTCTTTGGCAACCGCTTGCCTAGCCCCAGAGACGTGGGGGCTGCAGGCTTTCCTGCTGCCTTCAGCCTCAAAACCACTCTTTCCCACTTGGTGCAGCGCCAGGCACAAAAATGGCCATATGTCTGGAGATTGGTCCCACGCCCAAAGAGCCAGCAGGGAAAACTATGCCTTGTTCTAAAGCTCTTTGGGAACCGCTTGCGTAGCCCCACACAGCTGGGGGCTGCAGGCTTTCCTGCTGCCTTCAGCCTCAAAACCACCCTTTCCCACTTGGTGCCGCGCCAGGCACAAAAATGGCCATATGTCTGGAGATTGGTCCCACGCCCAAAGATGTCGTAGGTCTCTGGGCAATGCAAGCGTCTTAGCAGAGATGTAGCCGGGGTCATGAGAACAATTCTGAGATACACTGGGAATAAGCCCTAGAATTCCCTCCTGGCACTTTCCATGTTGGAGACACAGCAAGATGATTTTTTGATTGTTTTGCACCTATCTCTTTGAAGAATGTAGCCAAGGAGATAACTAGGTGACTTGAAGCAGATCCTATCGAGTCTAAGAACGGTCCCCATTTTTCCCTGCTGGCACTTTCCGTGTGGGAGATATGTCAAGATGTGTGTTCGTTTTGAGGGCAACTCCCTGGAGAGAATGTTAGCAAAGACTTAGCCAGGAGAGTAGAAAGCAGTATTCAAAGATAGGCAGAGCAAGTCCTATATTTCCCTCCTGACACTTTCCATTTAGGACATATAACGGGATGCTTATTGGTTTTGAGGAAATCACCCTGGAGACTGTAGGCAGGAAAGTTTCTGGCACATTTAATGCCATTCTTGGAGGCACTGCGATGAATTCTTCAATTCTCTCCTGGCACTTTACATGTTGGAGATAGCGCAAGATTTTTGTGTATATAGGGCACAGCGCTCTGCAGGGTGAGAGACACTGAGAACAAGATCGACAATTCCCTCTTGGCACTTTCCTTGTAGGAGATACCGCAAGACATTTCTGTATATTGGGCACTGCGCTCTGCAGGGTGTTAGCAGAGACTTTCGCGGGACAGTGAAACCCTATGTCAGAGACACTGAGAAGAAGCCCCAACGTTCCTTCCAGGCATTTTCAGTGTGGGTGCCTTCTACACATGGTTCCTGGTTTCACTGCAGCTCTGAAGAGAATGTTAGCAAAGAGGTAACCGGGACAGTGAAAACAGTACTCAAAGACAGGGAGAGCAAGCTCTCTCTTGGCACTTTGGATGTGGGACATACAGCGAGATGTTTGCTGCTTTTGCGTTTGGCTGTTGGGAGATTTACAGCACAAAGATATCTAGTTGATTTGAAGCAGTTCCGAGAAAGTCTAAGCATAATCCTCACTTTTCCCTCCTGGCACTTTCCATGTGGGAGATATAGCAGGATGTATCTTGGTTTTGAGGACAACTCAATGGACAGTGTAGGGAGAAAAGTTCCTGGCTCCTTGAATGCCGTTTCTGGAGACACTGCGATCAATGTGGGAGATATGTCAAGATGTGTGTTTGTTTTGAGGACGGCTCTCTGGAGAGTCTTAGCAAAGAGGTCACAGGGATAATCAGAGCAATTCTCAGAGACACTGAGAACAAGATTGACAATTCCTCCTGGCACTTTCCCTGTAGGAGATACAGCAAGACGTTTCTGTATATTGGGCACAGCGCTCTGCAGGGTGTTAGCAGAGACTTTCCCGGGACAGTGAAACCCTATGTCAGAGACACTGAGAAGAAGCCCCAACGTTCCTTCCAGTCATTTTCAGTGTGGGTGCCTTCTCCACGTGGTTCCTGGTTTCACTGCAGCTCTGAAGAGAATGTAAGCAAAGAGGTAACTGCGACAGTGAAAACAGTACTCAAAGACAGGGAGAGCAAGCTCTCTCTTGGCACTTTGGATGTGGGACATACAGCGAGATGTTTGCTGCTTTTGCGTTTGGCTGTTGGGAGATTTACAGCACAAAGATATCTAGTTGATTTGAAGCAGTTCTGAGAAAGTCTAAACATAATCCCCACTTCTCCCTCCTGGCATTTTCCATGTGGGAGATATAGCAGGATGTATATTGGTTTTAAGGACCTGTCCCCGGAGAGTGTGGGCAGAAAAGTTCCTGGCTCCTTGAATGCCGTTCCTGGAGACACTGCGATCAATGAGGGAGATATGTCAAGATGTGTGTTGGTTTTGAGGACGGCTCTCTGGAGAGTCTTAGCAAAGAGGTCACACGGATAATCAGAGCAATTCTCAGAGACACTGAAAACAAGATCGACAATTCCCTCCTGGCACTTTCCCTGTAGGAGATACGGCAAGACGTTTCTGTATATTGGGCACAGCGCTCTGCAGGGTGTTAGCAGAGACTTTCGCGGGACAGTGAAGCCCTATGTCAGAGACACTGAGAAGAAGCCCCAACGTTCCTTCCAGGCATTTTCAGTGTGGGTGCCTTCTCCACGTGGTTCCTGGTTTCACTGCAGCTCTGAAGAGAATGTTAGCAAAGAGGTAACCGGGACACTGAAAACAGTACTCAAAGACAGGCAGAGCAAGCTCTCTCTTGGCACTTTGGATGTGGGACATACAGCGAGATGTTTGCTGCTTTTGCGTTTGGCTGTTGGGAGATTTACAGCGCAAAGATATCTAGTTGATTTGAAGCAGTTCTGAGAAAGTCTAAACATAATCCCCACTTCTCCCTCCTGGCATTTTCCATGTGGGAGATATAGCAGGATGTATATTGGTTTTAAGGACCTGTCCCCGGAGAGTTTGGGCAGAAAAGTTCCTGGCTCCTTGAATGCCGTTTCTGGAGACACTGCGATCAATGAGGGAGATATGTCAAGATGTGTGTTGGTTTTGAGGACGGCTCTCTGGAGAGTCTTCGCAAAGAGGTCACACGGATAATCAGAGCAATTCTCAGAGACACTGAGAACAAGATTGACAATTCCCTCCTGGCACTTTCCCTGTAGGAGATACCGCAAGACGTTTCTGTATATTGGGCACTGCGCTCTGCAGGGTGTTAGCAGAGACTATCCCGGGACAGTGAAACCCTATGTCAGAGACACTGAGAAGAAGCCCCAACGTTCCTTCCAGGCATTTTCAGTGTGGGTGCCTTCTCCACATGGTTCCTGGTTTCACTGCAGCTCTGAAGAGAATGTTAGCAAAGAGGTAATCGGGACAGTGAAAACAGTACTCAAAGACAGGGAGAGCAAGCTCTACATTACTCTCTTGGCACTTTGGATGTGGGACATACAGCGAGATGTTTGCTGCTTTTGCGTTTGGCTGTTGGGAGATTTACAGCACAAAGATATCTAGTTGATTTGAAGCAGTTCTGAGAAAGTCTAAGCATAATTCCCACTTTTTCCTCCTGGCACTTTCCATGTGGGAGATATAGCAGGATGTATATTGGTTTTAAGGAACTGTCCCCGGAGACTGTAGGGAGAAAAGTTCCTGGCTCCTTGAATGCCGTTTCTGGAGACACTGCGATCAATGTGGGAGATATGTCAAGATGTGTGTTGGTTTTGAGGACGGCTCTCTGGAGAGTCTTAGCAAAGAAGTCACACAGATAATCAGAGCAATTCCCACACACTGAGACCAAGCTCGACAATTCCTCCTGGCACTTTCCCTGTAGGAGATACCGCAAGACGTTTCTGTATATTGGGCACAGCGCTCTGCAGGGTGTTAGCAGAGACTTTCGCGGGACAGTGAAACCCTATGTCAGAGACACTGAGAAGAAGCCCCAACGTTCCTTCCAGGCATTTTCAGTGTGGGTGCCTTCTCCACGTGGTTCCTGGTTTCACTGCAGCTCTGAAGAGAATGTTAGCAAAGAGGTAACCGGGACAGTGAAAACAGTACTCAAAGACAGGGAGAGCAAGCTCTCTCTTGGCACTTTGGATGTGGGACATACAGCGAGATGTTTGCTGCTTTTGCGTTTGGCTGTTGGGAGATTTACAGCGCAAAGATATCTAGTTGATTTGAAGCAGTTCTGAGAAAGTCTAAACATAATCCCCACTTCTCCCTCCTGGCATTTTCCATGTGGGAGATATAGCAGGATGTATATTGGTTTTAAGGAACTGTCCCCGGAGAGTTTGGGCAGAAAAGTTCCTGGCTCCTTGAATGCCGTTTCTGGAGACACTGCGATCAATGAGGGAGATATGTCAAGATGTGTGTTGGTTTTGAGGACGGCTCTCTGGAGAGTCTTCGCAAAGAGGTCACACGGATAATCAGAGCAATTCTCAGAGACACTGAGAACAAGATTGACAATTCCCTCCTGGCACTTTCCCTGTAGGAGATACCGCAAGACGTTTCTGTATATTGGGCACTGCGCTCTGCAGGGTGTTAGCAGAGACTATCCCGGGACAGTGAAACCCTATGTCAGAGACACTGAGAAGAAGCCCCAACGTTCCTTCCAGGCATTTTCAGTGTGGGTGCCTTCTCCACATGGTTCCTGGTTTCACTGCAGCTCTGAAGAGAATGTTAGCAAAGAGGTAATCGGGACAGTGAAAACAGTACTCAAAGACAGGGAGAGCAAGCTCTACATTACTCTCTTGGCACTTTGGATGTGGGACATACAGCGAGATGTTTGCTGCTTTTGCGTTTGGCTGTTGGGAGATTTACAGCACAAAGATATCTAGTTGATTTGAAGCAGTTCTGAGAAAGTCTAAGCATAATTCCCACTTTTTCCTCCTGGCACTTTCCATGTGGGAGATATAGCAGGATGTATATTGGTTTTAAGGAACTGTCCCCGGAGACTGTAGGGAGAAAAGTTCCTGGCTCCTTGAATGCCGTTTCTGGAGACACTGCGATCAATGTGGGAGATATGTCAAGATGTGTGTTGGTTTTGAGGACGGCTCTCTGGAGAGTCTTAGCAAAGAAGTCACACAGATAATCAGAGCAATTCTCACACACTGAGACCAAGCTCCACAATTCCTCCTGGCACTTTCCCTGTAGGAGATACCGCAAGACGTTTCTGTATATTGGGCACAGCGCTCTGCAGGGTGTTAGCAGAGACTTTCCCGGGACAGTGAAACCCTATGTCAGAGACACTGAGAAGAAGCCCCAATGTTCCTTCCAGGCATTTTCAGTGTGGGTGCCTTCTCCACGTGGTTCCTGGTTTCACTGCAGCTCTGAAGAGAATGTTAGCAAAGAGGTCATCGGGACAGTGAAAACAGTACTCAAAGACAGGGAGAGCAAGCTCTCTCTTGGCACTTTGGATGTGGGACATACAGCGAGATGTTTGCTGCCTTTGCGTTTGGCTGTTGGGAGATTTACAGCACAAAGATATCTAGTTGATTTGAAGCAGTTCTGAGAAAGTCTAAACATAATCCCCACTTCTCCCTCCTGGCATTTTCCATGTGGGAGATATAGCAGGATGTATATTGGTTTTAAGGAACTGTCCCCGGAGAGTGTGGGCAGAAAAGTTCCTGGCTCCTTGAATGCCGTTCCTGGAGACACTGCGATCAATGAGGGAGATATGTCAAGATGTGTGTTGGTTTTGAGGACGGCTCTCTGGAGAGTCTTAGCAAAGAGGTCACACGGATAATCAGAGCAATTCTCAGAGACACTGAAAACAAGATCGACAATTCCCTCCTGGCACTTTCCCTGTAGGAGATACCGCAAGACGTTTCTGTATATTGGGCACAGCGCTCTGCAGGGTGTTAGCAGAGACTTTCGCGGGACAGTGAAACCCTATGTCAGACACAGTGAGAAGAAGCCCCAACGTTCCTTCCAGTCATTTACAGTATGGGTGCCTTCTCCACGTGGTTCCTGGTTTCACTGCAGCTCTGAAGAGAATGTTAGCAAAGAGGTAACCGGGACAGTGAAAACAGTACTCAAAGACAGGGAGAGCAAGATCTCTCTTGGCACTTTGGATGTGGGACATACAGCGAGATGTTTGCTGCTTTTGCGTTTGGCTGTTGGGAGATTTACAGCACAAAGATATCTAGTTGATTTGAAGCAGTTCTGAGAAAGTCTAAGCATAATTCCCACTTTTTCCTCCTGGCACTTTCCATGTGGGAGATATAGCAGGATGTATATTGGTTTTGAGGACAACTCAATGGACAGTGTAGGGAGAAAAGTTCCTGGCTCCTTGAATGCCGTTCCTGGAGACACTGCGATCAATGTGGGAGATATGTCAAGATGTGTGTTGGTTTTGAGGACGTCTCTCTGGAAAGTCTTCGCAAAGAGGTCACACGGATAATCAGAGCAATTCTCAGAGACACTGAGAACAAGATTGACAATTCCTCCTGGCACTTTCCCTGTAGGAGATACCGCAAGACGTTTCTGTATATTGGGCACAGCGCTCTGCAGGGTGTTAGCAGAGACTTTCGCGGGACAGTGAAACCCTATGTCAGAGACACTGAGAAGAAGCCCCAACGTTCCTTCCAGGCATTTTCAGTGTGGGTGCCTTCTCCACGTGGTTCCTGGTTTCACTGCAGCTCTGAAGAGAATGTTAGCAAAGAGGTAACTGCGACAGTGAAAACAGTACTCAAAGACAGGGAGAGCAAGCTCTCTCTTGGCACTTTGGATGTGGGACATACAGCGAGATGTTTGCTGCTTTTACGTTTGGCTGTTGGGAGATTTACAGCACAAAGATATCTAGTTGATTTGAAGCAGTTCCGAGAAAGTCTGAGCATAATCCCCACTTTTCCCTCCTGGCACTTTCCATGTGGGAGATATAGCAGGCTGTATATTGGTTTTAAGGAACTGTCCCCGGACAGTGTGGGCAGAAAAGTTCCTGGCTCCTTGAATGCCGTTCCTGGAGACACTGCGATCAATGAGGGAGATATGTCAAGATGTGTGTTGGTTTTGAGGACGGCTCTCTGGAGAGTCTTCGCAAAGAGGTCACACGGATAATCAGAGCAATTCTCAGAGACACTGAGAACAAGATTGACAATTCCCTCCTGGCACTTTCCCTGTAGGAGATACCGCAAGACGTTTCTGTATATTGGGCACAGCGCTCTGCAGGGTGTTAGCAGAGACTTTCCCGGGACAGTGAAACCCTATGTCAGAGACACTGAGAAGAAGCCCCAACGTTCCTTCCAGGCATTTTCAGTGTGGGTGCCTTCTCCACATGGTTCCTGGTTTCACTGCAGCTCTGAAGAGAATGTTAGCAAAGAGGTAACCGGGACACTGAAAACAGTACTCAAAGACAGGGAGAGCAAGCTCTACATTACTCTCTTGGCACTTTGGATGTGGGACATACAGCGAGATGTTTGCTGCTTTTGCGTTTGGCTGTTGGGAGATTTATAGCGCAAAGATATCTAGTTGATTTGAAGCAGTTCTGAGAAAGTCTAAGCATAATTCCCACTTTTTCCTCCTCGCACTTTCCATGTGGGAGATATAGCAGGATGTATATTGGTTTTAAGGAACTGTACTCGGACAGTGTAGGGAGAAAAGTTCCTGGCTCCTTGAATGCCGTTCCTGGAGACACTGCGATCAATGTGGGAGATATGTCAAGATGTGTGTTGCTTTTGAGGACGTCTCTCTGGAGAGTCTTAGCAAAGAGGTCACAGGGATAATCAGAGCAATTCTCAGAGACACTGAGAACAAGCTCCACAATTCCTCCTGGCACTTTCCCTGTAGGAGATACCGCAAGACGTTTCTGTATATTGGGCACAGCGCTCTGCAGGGTGTTAGCAGAGACTTTCCCGGGACAGTGAAACCCTATGTCAGAGACACTGAGAAGAAGCCCCAACGTTCCTTCCAGGCATTTTCAGTGTGGGTGCCTTCTCCACGTGGTTCCTGGTTTCACTGCAGCTCTGAAGAGAATGTTAGCAAAGAGGTCATCGGGACAGTGAAAACAGTACTCAAAGACAGGGAGAGCAAGCTCTCTCTTGGCACTTTGGATGTGGGACATACAGCGAGATGTTTGCTGCCTTTGCGTTTGGCTGTTGGGAGATTTACAGCGCAAAGATATCTAGTTGATTTGAAGCAGTTCTGAGAAAGTCTAAGCATAATCCTCACTTTTCCCTCCTGGCACTTTCCATGTGGGAGATATAGCAGGATGTATATTGGTTTTGAGGACAACTCAAAGGAGAGTGTAGGGAGAAAAGTTCCTGGCTCCTTGAATGCCGTTTCTGGAGACACTGCGATCAATGAGGGAGATATGTCAAGATGTGTGTTGGTTTTGAGGACGTCTCTCTGGAGAGTCTTAGCAAAGAGGTCACACGGATAATCAGAGCAATTCTCAGAGACACTGAAAACAAGATCGACAATTCCTCCTGGCACTTTCCCTGTAGGAGATACAGCAAGACGTTTCTGTATATTGGGCACTGCGCTCTGCAGGGTGTTAGCAGAGACTTTCCCGGGACAGTGAAACCCTATGTCAGAGACAGTGAGAAGAAGCCCCAACGTTCCTTCCAGTCATTTTCAGTGTGGGTGCCTTCTCCACGTGGTTCCTGGTTTCACTGCAGCTCTGAAGAGAATGTTAGCAAAGAGGTAACTGGGACAGTGAAAACAGTACTCAAAGACAGGGAGAGCAAGCTCTCTCTTGGCACTTTGGATGTGGGACATACAGCGAGATGTTTGATGCTTTTGCGTTTGGCTGTTGGGAGATTTACAGCACAAAGATATCTAGTTGATTTGAAGCAGTTCTGAGAAAGTCTAAACATAATCCCCACTTCTCCCTCCTGGCATTTTCCATGTGGGAGATATAGCAGGATGTATATTGGTTTTAAGGAACTGTCCCCGGACAGTGTGGGCAGAAAAGTTCCTGGTTCCTTGAATGCCATTCCTGGAGACACTGCGATCAATGAGGGAGATATGTCAAGATGTGTGTTGGTTTTGAGGACGGCTCTCTGGAGAGTCTTCGCAAAGAGGTCACACGGATAATCAGAGCAATTCTCAGAGACACTGAGAACAAGATTGACAATTCCCTCCTGGCACTTTCCCTGTAGGAGATACCGCAAGACGTTTCTGTATATTGGGCACAGCGCTCTGCAGGGTGTTAGCAGAGACTTTCCCGGGACAGTGAAACCCTATGTCAGAGACACTGAGAAGAAGCCCCAACGTTCCTTCCAGGCATTTTCAGTGTGGGTGCCTTCTCCACATGGTTCCTGGTTTCACTGCAGCTCTGAAGAGAATGTTAGCAAAGAGGTAATCGGGACACTGAAAACAGTACTCAAAGACAGGGAGAGCAAGCTCTACATTACTCTCTTGGCACTTTGGATGTGGGACATACAGCGAGATGTTTGCTGCTTTTGCGTTTGGCTGTTGGGAGATTTATAGCGCAAAGATATCTAGTTGATTTGAAGCAGTTCTGAGAAAGTCTAAGCATAATTCCCACTTTTTCCTCCTGGCACTTTCCATGTGGGAGATATAGCAGGATGTATATTGGTTTTAAGGAACTGTACTCGGACAGTGTAGGGAGAAAAGTTCCTGGCTCCTTGAATGCCGTTTCTGGAGACACTGCGATCAATGAGGGAGATATGTCAAGATGTGTGTTGGTTTTGAGGACGGCTCTCTGGAGAGTCTTAGCAAAGAGGTCACAGGGATAATCAGAGCAATTCTCAGAGACACTGAGAACAAGTTCCACAATTCCTCCTGGCACTTTCCCTGTAGGAGATACCGCAAGACGTTTCTGTATATTGGGCACAGCGCTCTGCACGGTGTTAGCAGAGACTTTCGCGGGACAGTGAAACCCTATGTCAGAGACACTGAGAAGAAGCCCCAACGTTCCTTCCAGGCATTTTCAGTGTGGGTGCCTTCTCCACGTGGTTCCTGGTTTCACTGCAGCTCTGAAGAGAATGTTAGCAAAGAGGTCATCGGGACAGTGAAAACAGTACTCAAAGACAGGGAGAGCAAGCTCTCTCTTGGCACTTTGGATGTGGGACATACAGCGAGATGTTTGCTGCCTTTGCGTTTGGCTGTTGGGAGATTTACAGCGCAAAGATATCTAGTTGATTTGAAGCAGTTCTGAGAAAGTCTAAGCATAATCCTCACTTTTCCCTCCTGGCATTTTCCATGTGGGAGATATAGCAGGATGTATATTGGTTTTAAGGAACTGTCCCCGGAGAGTGTAGGGAGAAAAGTTCCTGGCTCCTTGAATGCCGTTTCTGGAGACACTGCGATCAATGAGGGAGATATGTCAAGATGTGTGTTGGTTTTGAGGACGGCTCTCTGGAGAGTCTTAGCAAAGAGGTCACACGGATAATCAGAGCAATTCTCAGAGACACTGAAAACAAGATCGACAATTCCTCCTGGCACTTTCCCTGTAGGAGATACCGCAAGACGTTTCTGTATATTGGGCACAGCGCTCTGCAGGGTGTTAGCAGAGACTTTCCCGGGACAGTGAAACCCTATGTCAGAGACACTGAGAAGAAGCCCCAATGTTCCCTCCAATCACTTCCAGTGTGGGTGCCTTCTCCACGTGGTTCCTGGTTTCACTGCAGCTCTGAAGAGAATGTTAGCAAAGAGGTAACCGGGACAGTGAAAACAGTACTCAAAGACAGGGAGAGCAAGCTCTACATTACTCTCTTGGCACTTTCGATGTGGGACATACAGCGAGATGTTTGCTGCTTTTGCGTTTGGCTGTTGGGAGATTTACAGCACAAAGATATCTAGTTGATTTGAAGGAGTTCTGAGAAAGTCTAAGCATAATCCTCACTTTTCCCTCCTGGCACTTTCCATGTGGGAGATATAGCAGGATGTATCTTGGTTTTGAGGACAACTCAATGGACAATGTAGAGAGAAAAGGTCCTGGCTCCTTGAATGCCGTTTCTGGAGACACTGCGATCAATGTGGGAGATATGTCAAGATGTGTGTTTGTTTTGAGGACGGCTCTCTGGAGAGTCTTCGCAAAGAGGTCACACGGATAATCAGAGCAATTCTCAGAGACACTGAGAACAAGATCGACAATTCCCTCCTGGCACTTTCCTTGTAGGAGATACCGCAAGACGTTTCTGTATATTGGGCACAGCGCTCTGCAGGGTGTTAGCAGAGACTTTCCCGGGACAGTAAAACCCGACATCAGAGACACTGAGAAGAAGCCCCAGTGTTCCTTAAAGTCATTTTCAGTGTGGGTGCCTTCTCCACGTGGTTCCTGGTTTCACTGCAGCTCTGAAGAGAATATTGGCAAAGAGGTAACCGGGACACTGAAAACAGTACTCAAAGACAGGGAGAGCAAGCTCTCTCTTGGCACTTTGGATGTGGGACATACAGCGAGAGGTTTGCTGCTTTTGCGTTTGGCTGTTGGGAGATTTACAGCACAAAGATATCTAGTTGATTTGAAGCAGTTCCGAGAAAGTCTAAACATAATCCTCACTTTTCCCTCCTGGCACTTTCCATGTGGGAGATATAGCAGGATGTATCTTGGTTTTGAGGACAACTCAATGGACAGTGTAGAGAGAAAAGGTCCTGGCTCCTTGAATGCCGTTCCTGGAGACACTGCGATCAATGAGGGAGATATGTCAAGATGTGTGTTGGTTTTGAGGACGTCTCTCTGGAGAGTCTTAGCAAAGAGGTCACACGGATAATCAGAGCAATTCTCAGAGACACTGAGAACAAGCTCGACAATTCCCTCCTGGCACTTTCCCTGTAGGAGATACCGCAAGACGTTTCTGTATATTGGGCACAGCGCGCTGCACGGTGTTAGCAGAGACTTTCCTGTGACAGTGAAACCCTATGTCAGAGACACTGAGAAGAAGCCCCAACGTTCCTTCCAGTCATTTTCAGTGTGGGTGCCTTCTCCACGTGGTTCCTGGTTTCACTGCAGCTCTGAAGAGAATGTTAGCAAAGAGGTAATCGGGACAGTGAAAACAGTACTCAAAGACAGGGAGAGCAAGCTCTACATTACTCTCTTGGCACTTTGGATGTGGGACATACAGCGAGATGTTTGCTGCTTTTGCGTTTGGCTGTTGGGAGATTTACAGCACAAAGATATCTAGTTGATTTGAAGCAGTTCCGAGAAAGTCTAAGCATAATCCTCACTTTTCCCTCCTGGCACTTTCCATGTGGGAGATATAGCAGGATGTATCTTGGTTTTGAGGACAACTCAATGGAGAGTGTAGGGAGAAAAGTTCCTGGCTCCTTGAATGCCGTTTCTGGAGACACTGCGATCAATGTGGGAGATATGTCAAGATGTGTGTTGGTTTTGAGGACGGCTCTCTGGAGAGTCTTAGCAAAGAGGTCACACGGATAATCAGAGCAATTCTCAGAGACACTGAGAACAAGCTCCACAATTCCTCCTGGCACTTTCCCTGTAGGAGATACCGCAAGACGTTTCTGTATATTGGGCACAGCGCTCTGCAGGGTGTTAGCAGAGACTTTCCCGGGACAGTGAAACCCTACATCAGAGACACTGAGAAGAAGCCCCAATGTTCTCTCCAGGCATTTTCAGTGTGGGTGCCTTCTCCACGTGGTTCCTGGTTTCACTGCAGCTCTGAAGAGAATGTTAGCAAAGAGGTAACCGGGACACTGAAAACAGTACTCAAAGACAGGGAGAGCAAGCTCTCTCTTGGCACTTTGGATGTGGGACATACAACGAGATGTTTGCTGCTTTTACATTTGGCTGTTTTGAGATTTACAGCACAAAGATATCTGGTTGATTTGAAGCAGTTCCGAGAAAGTCTAAACATAATCCCCACTTCTCCCTCCTGGCACTTTCCATGTGGGAGATATAGCAGGATGTATATTGGTTTTAAGGAACTGTCCCCGGAGAGTGTGGGCAGAAAAGTACCTGGCTCCTTGAATACCGTTCCTGGAGACACTGCGATCAATGTGGGAGATATGACAAGATGTGTGTTGGTTTTGAGGACGGCTCTCTGGAGAGTCTTAGCAAAGAGGTCACACGGATAATCAGAGGAATTCTCAGAGACACCGAGAACAAGATGGACAATTCCTCCTGGCACTTTCCCTGTAGGAGATACCGCAAGACGTTTCTGTATATTGGGCACTGCGCTCTGCAGGGTGTTAGCAGAGACTTTCCTGGGACAGTGAAACCCTATGTCAGAGACACTGAGAAGAAGCCCCAATGTTCCTTCCAGTCATTTTCAGTGTGGGTGCCTTCTCCACGTGGTTCCTGGTTTCACTGCAGCTCTGAAGAGAATGTTAGAAAGAGGTAATTGGGACAGTGAAAACAGTACTCAAAGACAGGGAGAGCAAGCTCTACATTACTCTCCTGGCACTTTGGATGTGGGACATACAGCGAGATGTTTGCTGCTTTTACGTTTGGCTGTTGGGAGATTTACAGCACAAAGATATCTAGTTGATTTGAAGCAGTTCCGAGAAAGCCTAAACATAATCCCCACTTCTCCCTCCTGGCATTTTCCATGTGGGAGATATAGCAGGATGTATATTGGTTTTGAGGACAACTCAATGGACAGTGTAGGGAGAAAAGTTCCTGGCTCCTTGAATGCCGTTCCTGGAGACACTGCGATCAATGTGGGAGATATGTCAAGATGTGTGTTGGTTTTGAGGACGTCTCTCTGGAGAGTCTTAGCAAAGAGGTCACAGGGATAATCAGAGCAATTCTCAGAGACACTGAGAACAAGCTCCACAATTCCTCCTGGCACTTTCCCTGTAGGAGATACAGCAAGACCTTTCTGTATATGGGGCACTGCGCTCTGCAGGGTGTTAGCAGAGACTTTCGCGGGACAGTGAAACCCTATGTCAGAAACACTGAGAAGAAGCCCCAACGTTCCCTCCAATCACTTCCAGTGTGGGTGCCTTCTCCACGTGGTTCCTGGTTTCACTGCAGCTCTGAAGAGAATGTTAGCAAAGAGGTAACCGGGACACTGAAAACAGTACTCAAAGACAGGGAGAGCAAGCTCTCTCTTGGCACTTTGGATGTGGGACATACAGCGAGATGTTTGATGCTTTTGCGTTTGGCTGTTGGGAGATTTACAGCACAAAGATATCTAGTTGATTTGAAGCAGTTCCGAGAAAGTCTAAACATAATCCTCACTTTTCCCTCCTGGCACGTTCCATGTGGGAGATATAGCAGGATGTATATTGGTTTTAAGGAACAGTCCCCGGAGAGTGTGGGCAGAAAAATTCCTGGCTCCTTGAATGCCGTTCCTGGAGACACTGCGATCAATGAGGGAGATATGTCAAGATGTGCGTTGGTTTTGAGGACAGCTCTCTGGAGAGTCTTAGCAAAGAGGTCACACGGATAATCAGAGCAATTCTCAGAGACACTGAAAACAAGATCGACAATTCCTCCTGGCACTTTCCCTGTAGGAGATACCGCAAGACGTTTCTGTATATTGGGCACAGCGCTCTGCAGGGTGTTAGCAGAGACTTTCCCGGGACAGTGAAACCCTATGTCAGAGACACTGAGAAGAAGCCCCAATGTTCCCTCCAATCACTTCCAGTGTGGGTGCCTTCTCCACGTGGTTCCTGGTTTCACTGCAGCTCTGAAGAGAATGTTAGCAAAGAGGTAACCGGGACACTGAAAACAGTACTCAAAGACAGGGAGAGCAAGCTCTACATTACTCTCTTGGCACTTTCGATGTGGGACATACAGCGAGATGTTTGCTGCTTTTGCGTTTGGCTGTTGGGAGATTTACAGCACAAAGATATCTAGTTGATTTGAAGGAGTTCTGAGAAAGTCTAAGCATAATCCCCACTTTTCCCTCCTGGCACTTTCCATGTGGGAGATATAGCAGGATGTATCTTGGTTTTGAGGACAACTCAATGGACAATGTAGAGAGAAAAGGTCCTGGCTCCTTGAATGCCGTTTCTGGAGACACTGCGATCAATGTGGGAGATATGTCAAGATGTGTGTTTGTTTTGAGGACGGCTCTCTGGAGAGTCTTCGCAAAGAGGTCACACGGATAATCAGAGCAATTCTCAGAGACACTGAGAACAAGATCGACAATTCCCTCCTGGCACTTTCCTTGTAGGAGATACCGCAAGACGTTTCTGTATATTGGGCACAGCGCTCTGCAGGGTGTTAGCAGAGACTTTCCCGGGACAGTAAAACCCGACATCAGAGACACTGAGAAGAAGCCCCAGTGTTCCTTAAAGTCATTTTCAGTGTGGGTGCCTTCTCCACGTGGTTCCTGGTTTCACTGCAGCTCTGAAGAGAATATTAGCAAAGAGGTAACCGGGACACTGAAAACAGTACTCAAAGACAGGGAGAGCAAGCTCTCTCTTGGCACTTTGGATGTGGGACATACAGCGAGAGGTTTGCTGCTTTTGCGTTTGGCTGTTGGGAGATTTACAGCACAAAGATATCTAGTTGATTTGAAGCAGTTCCGAGAAAGTCTAAACATAATCCTCACTTTTCCCTCCTGGCACGTTCCATGTGGGAGATATAGCAGGATGTATATTGGTTTTAAGGAACAGTCCCCGGAGAGTGTGGGCAGAAAAATTCCTGGCTCCTTGAATGCCGTTCCTGGAGACACTGCGATCAATGAGGGAGATATGTCAAGATGTGCGTTGGTTTTGAGGACAGCTCTCTGGAGAGTCTTAGCAAAGAGGTCACACGGATAATCAGAGCAATTCTCAGAGACACTGAGAACAAGCTCGACAATTCCCTCCTGGCATTTTCCCTGTAGGAGATACCGCAAGACGTTTCTGTATATTGGGCACAGCGCTCTGCACGGTGTTAGCAGAGACTTTCCTGGGACAGTGAAACCCTATGTCAGAGACACTGAGAAGAAGCCCCAACGTTCCTTCCAGGCATTTTCAGTGTGGGTGCCTTCTCCACGTGGTTCCTGGTTTCACTGCAGCTCTGAAGAGAATGTTAGCAAAGAGGTAATCGGGACAGTGAAAACAGTACTCAAAGACAGGGAGAGCAAGCTCTACATTACTATCTTGGCACTTTGGATGTGGGACATACAGCGAGATGTTTGCTGCTTTTGCGTTTGGCTGTTGGGAGATTTACAGCACAAAGATATCTAGTTGATTTGAAGCAGTTCCGAGAAAGTCTAAGCATAATCCTCACTTTTCCCTCCTGGCACTTTCCATGTGGGAGATATAGCAGGATGTATATTGGTTTTGAGGACAACTCAATGGAGAGTGTAGGGAGAAAAGTTCCTGGCTCCTTGAATGCCGTTTCTGGAGACACTGCGATCAATGTGGGAGATATGTCAAGATGTGTGTTGGTTTTGAGGACGTCTCTCTGGAGAGTCTTAGCAAAGAGGTCACAGGGATAATCAGAGCAATTCTCAGAGACACTGAGAACAAGCTCGACAATTCCTCCTGGCACTTTCCCTGTAGGAGATACCGCAAGACCTTTCTGTATATTGGGCACAGCGCTCTGCAGGGTGTTAGCAGAGACTTTCCCGGGACAGTGAAACCCGACATCAGAGACACTGAGAAGAAGCCCCAATGTTCCCTCCAGGCATTTTCAGTGTGGGTGCCTTCTCCACGTGGTTCCTGGTTTCACTGCAGCTCTGAAGAGAATGTTAGCAAAGAGGTAACCGGGACAGTGAAAACAGTACTCAAAGACAGGGAGAGCAAGCTCTCTCTTGGCACTTTGGATGTCGGACATACAACGAGATGTTTGCTGCTTTTACATTTGGCTGTTTTGAGATTTACAGCACAAAGATATCTGGTTGATTTGAAGCAGTTCTGAGAAAGTCTAAACATAATCCCCACTTCTCCCTCCTGGCATTTTCCATGTGGGAGATATAGCAGGATGTATATTGGTTTAAAGGAACTGTCCCCGGACAGTGTGGGCAGAAAAGTTCCTAGCTCCTTGAATGCCGTTTCTGGAGACACTGCGATCAATGTGGGAGATATGTCAAGATGTGTGTTTTTTTTGAGGACGGCTCTCTGGAGAGTCTTCGCAAAGAGGTCTCAGGGATAATCAGAGGAATTCTCAGAGACACTGAGAACAAGATCGACAATTCCTCCTGGCACTTTCCCTGTAGGAGATACCGCAAGACGTTTCTGTATATTGGGCACAGCGCTCTGCAGGGTGTTAGCAGAGACTTTCGCGGGACAGTGAAACCCTATGTCAGAGACACTGAGAAGAAGCCCCAACGTTCCTTCCAGGCATTTTCAGTGTGGGTGCCTTCTCCACGTGGTTCCTGGTTTCACTGCAGCTCTGAAGAGAATGTTAGCAAAGAGGTAATCGGGACAGTGAAAACAGTACTCAAAGACAGGGAGAGCAAGCTCTACATTACTCTCTTGGCACTTTGGATGTGGGACATACAGCGAGATGTTTGCTGCTTTTGCGTTTGGCTGTTGGGAGATTTACAGCACAAAGATATCTAGTTCATTTGAAGCAGTTCCGAGAAAGTCTAAGCATAATCCTCACTTTTCCCTCCTGGCACTTTCCATGTGGGAGATATAGCAGGATGTATCTTGGTTTTGAGGACAACTCAATGGAGAGTGTAGGGAGAAAAGTTCCTGGCTCCTTGAATGCCGTTTCTGGAGACACTGCGATCAATGTGGGAGATATGTCAAGATGTGTGTTGGTTTTGAGGACGGCTCTCTGGAGAGTCTTAGCAAAGAGGTCACACGGATAATCAGAGCAATTCTCAGAGACACTGAGAACAAGCTCCACAATTCCTCCTGGCACTTTCCCTGTAGGAGATACCGCAAGACGTTTCTGTATATTGGGCACAGCGCTCTGCAGGGTGTTAGCAGAGACTTTCCCGGGACAGTGAAACCCTACATCAGAGACACTGAGAAGAAGCCCCAATGTTCTCTCCAGGCATTTTCAGTGTGGGTGCCTTCTCCACGTGGTTCCTGGTTTCACTGCAGCTCTGAAGAGAATGTTAGCAAAGAGGTAACCGGGACACTGAAAACAGTACTCAAAGACAGGGAGAGCAAGCTCTCTCTTGGCACTTTGGATGTCGGACATACAACGAGATGTTTGCTGCTTTTACATTTGGCTGTTTTGAGATTTACAGCACAAAGATATCTGGTTGATTTGAAGCAGTTCCGAGAAAGTCTAAACATAATCCCCACTTCTCCCTCGTGGCACTTTCCATGTGGGAGATATAGCAGGATGTATATTGGTTTTAAGGAACTGTCCCCGGAGAGTGTGGGCAGAAAAGTTCCTGGCTCCTTGAATACCGTTCCTGGAGACACTGCGATCAATGTGGGAGATATGACAAGATGTGTGTTGGTTTTGAGGACGGCTCTCTGGAGAGTCTTAGCAAAGAGGTCACACGGATAATCAGAGGAATTCTCAGAGACACCGAGAACAAGATGGACAATTCCTCCTGGCACTTTCCCTGTAGGAGATACCGCAAGACGTTTCTGTATATTGGGCACTGCGCTCTGCAGGGTGTTAGCAGAGACTTTCCTGGGACAGTGAAACCCTATGTCAGAGACACTGAGAAGAAGCCCCAATGTTCCTTCCAGTCATTTTCAGTGTGGGTGCCTTCTCCACGTGGTTCCTGGTTTCACTGCAGCTCTGAAGAGAATGTTAGAAAGAGGTAATTGGGACAGTGAAAACAGTACTCAAAGACAGGGAGAGCAAGCTCTACATTACTCTCCTGGCACTTTGGATGTGGGACATACAGCGAGATGTTTGCTGCTTTTACGTTTGGCTGTTGGGAGATTTACAGCACAAAGATATCTAGTTGATTTGAAGCAGTTCCGAGAAAGCCTAAACATAATCCCCACTTCTCCCTCCTGGCATTTTCCATGTGGGAGATATAGCAGGATGTATATTGGTTTTGAGGACAACTCAATGGACAGTGTAGGGAGAAAAGTTCCTGGCTCCTTGAATGCCGTTCCTGGAGACACTGCGATCAATGTGGGAGATATGTCAAGATGTGTGTTGGTTTTGAGGACGTCTCTCTGGAGAGTCTTAGCAAAGAGGTCACAGGGATAATCAGAGCAATTCTCAGAGACACTGAGAACAAGCTCCACAATTCCTCCTGGCACTTTCCCTGTAGGAGATACAGCAAGACCTTTCTGTATATGGGGCACTGCGCTCTGCAGGGTGTTAGCAGAGACTTTCGCGGGACAGTGAAACCCTATGTCAGAAACACTGAGAAGAAGCCCCAACGTTCCCTCCAATCACTTCCAGTGTGGGTGCCTTCTCCACGTGGTTCCTGGTTTCACTGCAGCTCTGAAGAGAATGTTAGCAAAGAGGTAACCGGGACACTGAAAACAGTACTCAAAGACAGGGAGAGCAAGCTCTCTCTTGGCACTTTGGATGTGGGACATACAGCGAGATGTTTGATGCTTTTGCGTTTGGCTGTTGGGAGATTTACAGCACAAAGATATCTAGTTGATTTGAAGCAGTTCCGAGAAAGTCTAAACATAATCCTCACTTTTCCCTCCTGGCACGTTCCATGTGGGAGATATAGCAGGATGTATATTGGTTTTAAGGAACAGTCCCCGGAGAGTGTGGGCAGAAAAATTCCTGGCTCCTTGAATGCCGTTCCTGGAGACACTGCGATCAATGAGGGAGATATGTCAAGATGTGCGTTGGTTTTGAGGACAGCTCTCTGGAGAGTCTTAGCAAAGAGGTCACACGGATAATCAGAGCAATTCTCAGAGACACTGAGAACAAGCTCGACAATTCCCTCCTGGCACTTTCCCTGTAGGAGATACCGCAAGACGTTTCTGTATATTGGGCACAGCGCTCTGCACGGTGTTAGCAGAGACTTTCCTGGGACAGTGAAACCCTATGTCAGAGACACTGAGAAGAAGCCCCAACGTTCCTTCCAGGCATTTTCAGTGTGGGTGCCTTCTCCACGTGGTTCCTGGTTTCACTGCAGCTCTGAAGAGAATGTTAGCAAAGAGGTAATCGGGACAGTGAAAACAGTACTCAAAGACAGGGAGAGCAAGCTCTACATTACTATCTTGGCACTTTGGATGTGGGACATACAGCGAGATGTTTGCTGCTTTTGCGTTTGGCTGTTGGGAGATTTACAGCACAAAGATATCTAGTTGATTTGAAGCAGTTCCGAGAAAGTCTAAGCATAATCCTCACTTTTCCCTCCTGGCACTTTCCATGTGGGAGATATAGCAGGATGTATCTTGGTTTTGAGGATAACTCAAAGGAGAGTGTAGGGAGAAAAGTTCCTGGCTCCTTGAATGCCGTTTCTGGAGACACTGCGATCAATGTGGGAGATATGTCAAGATGTGTGTTGGTTTTGAGGACGTCTCTCTGGAGAGTCTTAGCAAAGAGGTCACAGGGATAATCAGAGCAATTCTCAGAGACACTGAGAACAAGCTCGACAATTCCTCCTGGCACTTTCCCTGTAGGAGATACCGCAAGACGTTTCTGTATATTGGGCACAGCGCTCTGCAGGGTGTTAGCAGAGACTTTCCCGGGACAGTGAAACCCGACATCAGAGACACTGAGAAGAAGCCCCAATGTTCCCTCCAGGCATTTTCAGTGTGGGTGCCTTCTCCACGTGGTTCCTGGTTTCACTGCAGCTCTGAAGAGAATGTTAGCAAAGAGGTAACCGGGACAGTGAAAACAGTACTCAAAGACAGGGAGAGCAAGCTCTCTCTTGGCACTTTGGATGTCGGACATACAACGAGATGTTTGCTGCTTTTACATTTGGCTGTTTTGAGATTTACAGCACAAAGATATCTGGTTGATTTGAAGCAGTTCTGAGAAAGTCTAAACATAATCCCCACTTCTCCCTCCTGGCATTTTCCATGTGGGAGATATAGCAGGATGTATATTGGTTTAAAGGAACTGTCCCCGGAGAGTGTGGGCAGAAAAGTTCCTAGCTCCTTGAATGCCGTTTCTGGAGACACTGCGATCAATGTGGGAGATATGTCAAGATGTGTGTTTTTTTTGAGGACGGCTCTCTGGAGAGTCTTCGCAAAGAGGTCTCAGGGATAATCAGAGGAATTCTCAGAGACACTGAGAACAAGATCGACAATTCCTCCTGGCACTTTCCCTGTAGGAGATACCGCAAGACGTTTCTGTATATTGGGCACAGCGCTCTGCAGGGTGTTAGCAGAGACTTTCCTGGGACAGTAAAACCCGACGTCAGGGACACTGAGAAGAAGCCCCAACGTTCCTTCCAGGCATTTTCAGTGTGGGTGCCTTCTCAACATGGATCCTGGTTTCACTGCAGCTCTGAAGAGAATGTTAGCAAAGAGGTCATCGGGACAGTGAAAACAGTACTCAAAGACAGGGAGAGCAAGCTCTACATTACTCTCTTGGCACTTTCGATGTGGGACATACAGCGAGATGTTTGCTGCTTTTGCGTTTGGCTGTTGGGAGATTTACAGCACAAAGATATCTAGTTGATTTGAAGCAGTTCTGAGAAAGTCTAAGCATAATCCCCACTTTTCCCTCCTGGCAATTTCCATGTGGGAGATATAGCAGGATGTATATTGGTTTTAAGGAACTGTCCCCGGAGAGTGTGGGCAGAAAAGATCCTGGCTCCTTGAATGCCGTTCCTGGAGACACTGCGATCAATGTGGGAGATATGTCAAGATGTGTGTTGGTTTTGAGGACGGCTCTCTGGAGAGTCTTAGCAAAGAGGTCACAGGGATAATCAGAGCAATTCTCAGAGACACTGAGACCAAGATCGACAATTCCCTCCTGGCATGTTCCCTGTAGGAGATACCGCAAGACGTTTCTGTATATTGGGCACAGCGCTCTGCAGGGTGTTAGCAGAGACTTTCGTGGGACAGTGAAACCCTATGTCAGAGACACTGAGAAGAAGCCCCAACGTTCCTTCCAGGCATTTTCAGTGTGGGTGCCTTCTCCACGTGGTTCCTGGTTTCACTGCAGCTCTGAAGAGAATGTTAGCAAAGAGGTAACCGGGACAGTGAAAACAGTACTCAAAGACAGGGAGAGCAAGCTCTACATTACTCTCTTGGCACTTTCGATGTGGGACATACAGCGAGATGTTTGCTGCTTTTACGTTTGGCTGTTGGGAGATTTACAGCACAAAGATATCTAGTTGATTTGAAGCAGTTCCGAGAAAGTCTAAACATAATCCCCACTTCTCCCTCCTGGCATTTTCCATGTGGGAGATATAGCAGGATGTATATTGGTTTTAAGGAACTGTCCCCGGAGAGTGTAGGGAGAAAAGTTCCTGGCTCCTTGAATGCCGTTCCTGGAGACACTGCGATCAATGTGGGAGATATGTCAAGATGTGTGTTGGTTTTGAGGACGGCTCTCTGGAGAGTCTTAGCAAAGAGGTCACAGGGATAATCAGAGCAATTCTCAGAGACACTGAAAACAAGATCGACAATTCCTCCTGGCACTTTCCCTGTAGGAGATACAGCAAGACGTTTCTGTATATTGGGCACAGCGCTCTGCAGGGTGTTAGCAGAGACTTTCCCGGGACAGTGAAACCCTATGTCAGAGACACTGAGAAGAAGCCCCAATGTTCCCTCCAATCACTTCCAGTGTGGGTGCCTTCTCCACGTGGTTCCTGGTTTCACTGCAGCTCTGAAGAGAATGTTAGCAAAGAGGTAACCGGGACAGTGAAAACAGTACTCAAAGACAGGGAGAGCAAGCTCTACATTACTCTCTTGGCACTTTGGATGTGGGACATACAGCGAGATGTTTGCTGCTTTTGCGTTTGGCTGTTGGGAGATTTACAGCACAAAGATATCTAGTTGATTTGAAGGAGTTCTGAGAAAGTCTAAGCATAATCCTCACTTTTCCCTCCTGGCACTTTCCATGTGGGAGATATAGCAGGATGTATCTTGGTTTTGAGGACAACTCAATGGACAATGTAGAGAGCAAAGGTCCTGGCTCCTTGAATGTCGTTTCTGGAGACACTGCGATCAATGTGGGAGATATGTCAAGATGTGTGTTTGTTTTGAGGACGGCTCTCTGGAGAGTCTTAGCAAAGAGGTCACACGGATAATCAGAGCAATTCTCAGAGACACTGAGAACAAGCTCGACAATTCCCTCCTGGCATTTTCCCTGTAGGAGATACCGCAAGACGTTTCTGTATATTGGGCACAGCGCTCTGCACGGTGTTAGCAGAGACTTTCCTGGGACAGTGAAACCCTATGTCAGAGACACTGAGAAGAAGCCCCAACGTTCCTTCCAGGCATTTTCAGTGTGGGTGCCTTCTCCACGTGGTTCCTGGTTTCACTGCAGCTCTGAAGAGAATGTTAGCAAAGAGGTAATCGGGACAGTGAAAACAGTACTCAAAGACAGGGAGAGCAAGCTCTACATTACTATCTTGGCACTTTGGATGTGGGACATACAGCGAGATGTTTGCTGCTTTTGCGTTTGGCTGTTGGGAGATTTACAGCACAAAGATATCTAGTTGATTTGAAGCAGTTCCGAGAAAGTCTAAGCATAATCCTCACTTTTCCCTCCTGGCACTTTCCATGTGGGAGATATAGCAGGATGTATATTGGTTTTGAGGACAACTCAATGGAGAGTGTAGGGAGAAAAGTTCCTGGCTCCTTGAATGCCGTTTCTGGAGACACTGCGATCAATGTGGGAGATATGTCAAGATGTGTGTTGGTTTTGAGGACGTCTCTCTGGAGAGTCTTAGCAAAGAGGTCACAGGGATAATCAGAGCAATTCTCAGAGACACTGAGAACAAGCTCGACAATTCCTCCTGGCACTTTCCCTGTAGGAGATACCGCAAGACCTTTCTGTATATTGGGCACAGCGCTCTGCAGGGTGTTAGCAGAGACTTTCCCGGGACAGTGAAACCCGACATCAGAGACACTGAGAAGAAGCCCCAATGTTCCCTCCAGGCATTTTCAGTGTGGGTGCCTTCTCCACGTGGTTCCTGGTTTCACTGCAGCTCTGAAGAGAATGTTAGCAAAGAGGTAACCGGGACAGTGAAAACAGTACTCAAAGACAGGGAGAGCAAGCTCTCTCTTGGCACTTTGGATGTCGGACATACAACGAGATGTTTGCTGCTTTTACATTTGGCTGTTTTGAGATTTACAGCACAAAGATATCTGGTTGATTTGAAGCAGTTCTGAGAAAGTCTAAACATAATCCCCACTTCTCCCTCCTGGCATTTTCCATGTGGGAGATATAGCAGGATGTATATTGGTTTAAAGGAACTGTCCCCGGACAGTGTGGGCAGAAAAGTTCCTAGCTCCTTGAATGCCGTTTCTGGAGACACTGCGATCAATGTGGGAGATATGTCAAGATGTGTGTTTTTTTTGAGGACGGCTCTCTGGAGAGTCTTCGCAAAGAGGTCTCAGGGATAATCAGAGGAATTCTCAGAGACACTGAGAACAAGATCGACAATTCCTCCTGGCACTTTCCCTGTAGGAGATACCGCAAGACGTTTCTGTATATTGGGCACAGCGCTCTGCAGGGTGTTAGCAGAGACTTTCGCGGGACAGTGAAACCCTATGTCAGAGACACTGAGAAGAAGCCCCAACGTTCCTTCCAGGCATTTTCAGTGTGGGTGCCTTCTCCACGTGGTTCCTGGTTTCACTGCAGCTCTGAAGAGAATGTTAGCAAAGAGGTAATCGGGACAGTGAAAACAGTACTCAAAGACAGGGAGAGCAAGCTCTACATTACTCTCTTGGCACTTTGGATGTGGGACATACAGCGAGATGTTTGCTGCTTTTGCGTTTGGCTGTTGGGAGATTTACAGCACAAAGATATCTAGTTGATTTGAAGCAGTTCCGAGAAAGTCTAAGCATAATCCTCACTTTTCCCTCCTGGCACTTTCCATGTGGGAGATATAGCAGGATGTATCTTGGTTTTGAGGACAACTCAATGGAGAGTGTAGGGAGAAAAGTTCCTGGCTCCTTGAATGCCGTTTCTGGAGACACTGCGATCAATGTGGGAGATATGTCAAGATGTGTGTTGGTTTTGAGGACGGCTCTCTGGAGAGTCTTAGCAAAGAGGTCACACGGATAATCAGAGCAATTCTCAGAGACACTGAGAACAAGCTCCACAATTCCTCCTGGCACTTTCCCTGTAGGAGATACCGCAAGACGTTTCTGTATATTGGGCACAGCGCTCTGCAGGGTGTTAGCAGAGACTTTCCCGGGACAGTGAAACCCTACATCAGAGACACTGAGAAGAAGCCCCAATGTTCTCTCCAGGCATTTTCAGTGTGGGTGCCTTCTCCACGTGGTTCCTGGTTTCACTGCAGCTCTGAAGAGAATGTTAGCAAAGAGGTAACCGGGACACTGAAAACAGTACTCAAAGACAGGGAGAGCAAGCTCTCTCTTGGCACTTTGGATGTCGGACATACAACGAGATGTTTGCTGCTTTTACATTTGGCTGTTTTGAGATTTACAGCACAAAGATATCTGGTTGATTTGAAGCAGTTCCGAGAAAGTCTAAACATAATCCCCACTTCTCCCTCGTGGCACTTTCCATGTGGGAGATATAGCAGGATGTATATTGGTTTTAAGGAACTGTCCCCGGAGAGTGTGGGCAGAAAAGTTCCTGGCTCCTTGAATACCGTTCCTGGAGACACTGCGATCAATGTGGGAGATATGACAAGATGTGTGTTGGTTTTGAGGACGGCTCTCTGGAGAGTCTTAGCAAAGAGGTCACACGGATAATCAGAGGAATTCTCAGAGACACCGAGAACAAGATGGACAATTCCTCCTGGCACTTTCCCTGTAGGAGATACCGCAAGACGTTTCTGTATATTGGGCACTGCGCTCTGCAGGGTGTTAGCAGAGACTTTCCTGGGACAGTGAAACCCTATGTCAGAGACACTGAGAAGAAGCCCCAATGTTCCTTCCAGTCATTTTCAGTGTGGGTGCCTTCTCCACGTGGTTCCTGGTTTCACTGCAGCTCTGAAGAGAATGTTAGAAAGAGGTAATTGGGACAGTGAAAACAGTACTCAAAGACAGGGAGAGCAAGCTCTACATTACTCTCCTGGCACTTTGGATGTGGGACATACAGCGAGATGTTTGCTGCTTTTACGTTTGGCTGTTGGGAGATTTACAGCACAAAGATATCTAGTTGATTTGAAGCAGTTCCGAGAAAGCCTAAACATAATCCCCACTTCTCCCTCCTGGCATTTTCCATGTGGGAGATATAGCAGGATGTATATTGGTTTTGAGGACAACTCAATGGACAGTGTAGGGAGAAAAGTTCCTGGCTCCTTGAATGCCGTTCCTGGAGACACTGCGATCAATGTGGGAGATATGTCAAGATGTGTGTTGGTTTTGAGGACGTCTCTCTGGAGAGTCTTAGCAAAGAGGTCACAGGGATAATCAGAGCAATTCTCAGAGACACTGAGAACAAGCTCCACAATTCCTCCTGGCACTTTCCCTGTAGGAGATACAGCAAGACCTTTCTGTATATGGGGCACTGCGCTCTGCAGGGTGTTAGCAGAGACTTTCGCGGGACAGTGAAACCCTATGTCAGAAACACTGAGAAGAAGCCCCAACGTTCCCTCCAATCACTTCCAGTGTGGGTGCCTTCTCCACGTGGTTCCTGGTTTCACTGCAGCTCTGAAGAGAATGTTAGCAAAGAGGTAACCGGGACACTGAAAACAGTACTCAAAGACAGGGAGAGCAAGCTCTCTCTTGGCACTTTGGATGTGGGACATACAGCGAGATGTTTGATGCTTTTGCGTTTGGCTGTTGGGAGATTTACAGCACAAAGATATCTAGTTGATTTGAAGCAGTTCCGAGAAAGTCTAAACATAATCCTCACTTTTCCCTCCTGGCACGTTCCATGTGGGAGATATAGCAGGATGTATATTGGTTTTAAGGAACAGTCCCCGGAGAGTGTGGGCAGAAAAATTCCTGGCTCCTTGAATGCCGTTCCTGGAGACACTGCGATCAATGAGGGAGATATGTCAAGATGTGCGTTGGTTTTGAGGACAGCTCTCTGGAGAGTCTTAGCAAAGAGGTCACACGGATAATCAGAGCAATTCTCAGAGACACTGAGAACAAGCTCGACAATTCCCTCCTGGCACTTTCCCTGTAGGAGATACCGCAAGACGTTTCTGTATATTGGGCACAGCGCTCTGCACGGTGTTAGCAGAGACTTTCCTGGGACAGTGAAACCCTATGTCAGAGACACTGAGAAGAAGCCCCAACGTTCCTTCCAGGCATTTTCAGTGTGGGTGCCTTCTCCACGTGGTTCCTGGTTTCACTGCAGCTCTGAAGAGAATGTTAGCAAAGAGGTAATCGGGACAGTGAAAACAGTACTCAAAGACAGGGAGAGCAAGCTCTACATTACTATCTTGGCACTTTGGATGTGGGACATACAGCGAGATGTTTGCTGCTTTTGCGTTTGGCTGTTGGGAGATTTACAGCACAAAGATATCTAGTTGATTTGAAGCAGTTCCGAGAAAGTCTAAGCATAATCCTCACTTTTCCCTCCTGGCACTTTCCATGTGGGAGATATAGCAGGATGTATCTTGGTTTTGAGGATAACTCAAAGGAGAGTGTAGGGAGAAAAGTTCCTGGCTCCTTGAATGCCGTTTCTGGAGACACTGCGATCAATGTGGGAGATATGTCAAGATGTGTGTTGGTTTTGAGGACGTCTCTCTGGAGAGTCTTAGCAAAGAGGTCACAGGGATAATCAGAGCAATTCTCAGAGACACTGAGAACAAGCTCGACAATTCCTCCTGGCACTTTCCCTGTAGGAGATACCGCAAGACCTTTCTGTATATTGGGCACAGCGCTCTGCAGGGTGTTAGCAGAGACTTTCCCGGGACAGTGAAACCCGACATCAGAGACACTGAGAAGAAGCCCCAATGTTCCCTCCAGGCATTTTCAGTGTGGGTGCCTTCTCCACGTGGTTCCTGGTTTCACTGCAGCTCTGAAGAGAATGTTAGCAAAGAGGTAACCGGGACAGTGAAAACAGTACTCAAAGACAGGGAGAGCAAGCTCTCTCTTGGCACTTTGGATGTCGGACATACAACGAGATGTTTGCTGCTTTTACATTTGGCTGTTTTGAGATTTACAGCACAAAGATATCTGGTTGATTTGAAGCAGTTCTGAGAAAGTCTAAACATAATCCCCACTTCTCCCTCCTGGCATTTTCCATGTGGGAGATATAGCAGGATGTATATTGGTTTAAAGGAACTGTCCCCGGAGAGTGTGGGCAGAAAAGTTCCTAGCTCCTTGAATGCCGTTTCTGGAGACACTGCGATCAATGTGGGAGATATGTCAAGATGTGTGTTTTTTTTGAGGACGGCTCTCTGGAGAGTCTTCGCAAAGAGGTCTCAGGGATAATCAGAGGAATTCTCAGAGACACTGAGAACAAGATCGACAATTCCTCCTGGCACTTTCCCTGTAGGAGATACCGCAAGACGTTTCTGTATATTGGGCACAGCGCTCTGCAGGGTGTTAGCAGAGACTTTCCTGGGACAGTAAAACCCGACGTCAGGGACACTGAGAAGAAGCCCCAACGTTCCTTCCAGGCATTTTCAGTGTGGGTGCCTTCTCAACATGGATCCTGGTTTCACTGCAGCTCTGAAGAGAATGTTAGCAAAGAGGTCATCGGGACAGTGAAAACAGTACTCAAAGACAGGGAGAGCAAGCTCTACATTACTCTCTTGGCACTTTCGATGTGGGACATACAGCGAGATGTTTGCTGCTTTTGCGTTTGGCTGTTGGGAGATTTACAGCACAAAGATATCTAGTTGATTTGAAGCAGTTCTGAGAAAGTCTAAGCATAATCCCCACTTTTCCCTCCTGGCAATTTCCATGTGGGAGATATAGCAGGATGTATATTGGTTTTAAGGAACTGTCCCCGGAGAGTGTGGGCAGAAAAGATCCTGGCTCCTTGAATGCCGTTCCTGGAGACACTGCGATCAATGTGGGAGATATGTCAAGATGTGTGTTGGTTTTGAGGACGGCTCTCTGGAGAGTCTTAGCAAAGAGGTCACAGGGATAATCAGAGCAATTCTCAGAGACACTGAGACCAAGATCGACAATTCCCTCCTGGCATGTTCCCTGTAGGAGATACCGCAAGACGTTTCTGTATATTGGGCACAGCGCTCTGCAGGGTGTTAGCAGAGACTTTCGTGGGACAGTGAAACCCTATGTCAGAGACACTGAGAAGAAGCCCCAACGTTCCTTCCAGGCATTTTCAGTGTGGGTGCCTTCTCCACGTGGTTCCTGGTTTCACTGCAGCTCTGAAGAGAATGTTAGCAAAGAGGTAACCGGGACAGTGAAAACAGTACTCAAAGACAGGGAGAGCAAGCTCTACATTACTCTCTTGGCACTTTCGATGTGGGACATACAGCGAGATGTTTGCTGCTTTTACGTTTGGCTGTTGGGAGATTTACAGCACAAAGATATCTAGTTGATTTGAAGCAGTTCCGAGAAAGTCTAAACATAATCCCCACTTCTCCCTCCTGGCATTTTCCATGTGGGAGATATAGCAGGATGTATATTGGTTTTAAGGAACTGTCCCCGGAGAGTGTAGGGAGAAAAGTTCCTGGCTCCTTGAATGCCGTTCCTGGAGACACTGCGATCAATGTGGGAGATATGTCAAGATGTGTGTTGGTTTTGAGGACGGCTCTCTGGAGAGTCTTAGCAAAGAGGTCACAGGGATAATCAGAGCAATTCTCAGAGACACTGAAAACAAGATCGACAATTCCTCCTGGCACTTTCCCTGTAGGAGATACAGCAAGACGTTTCTGTATATTGGGCACAGCGCTCTGCAGGGTGTTAGCAGAGACTTTCCCGGGACAGTGAAACCCTATGTCAGAGACACTGAGAAGAAGCCCCAATGTTCCCTCCAATCACTTCCAGTGTGGGTGCCTTCTCCACGTGGTTCCTGGTTTCACTGCAGCTCTGAAGAGAATGTTAGCAAAGAGGTAACCGGGACAGTGAAAACAGTACTCAAAGACAGGGAGAGCAAGCTCTACATTACTCTCTTGGCACTTTGGATGTGGGACATACAGCGAGATGTTTGCTGCTTTTGCGTTTGGCTGTTGGGAGATTTACAGCACAAAGATATCTAGTTGATTTGAAGGAGTTCTGAGAAAGTCTAAGCATAATCCTCACTTTTCCCTCCTGGCACTTTCCATGTGGGAGATATAGCAGGATGTATCTTGGTTTTGAGGACAACTCAATGGACAATGTAGAGAGCAAAGGTCCTGGCTCCTTGAATGTCGTTTCTGGAGACACTGCGATCAATGTGGGAGATATGTCAAGATGTGTGTTTGTTTTGAGGACGGCTCTCTGGAGAGTCTTCGCAAAGAGGTCACACGGATAATCAGAGCAATTCTCAGAGACACTGAGAACAAGATCGACAATTCCCTCCTGGCACTTTCCTTGTAGGAGATACCGCAAGACGTTTCTGTATATTGGGCACAGCGCTCTGCAGGGTGTTAGCAGAGACTTTCGTGGGACAGTGAAACCCTATGTCAGAGACACTGAGAAGAAGCCCCAACGTTCCTTCCAGGCATTTTCAGTGTGGGTGCCTTCTCCACGTGGTTCCTGGTTTCACTGCAGCTCTGAAGAGAATATTAGCAAAGAGGTAACCGGGACACTGAAAACAGTACTCAAAGACAGGGAGAGCAAGCTCTCTCTTGGCACTTTGGATGTGGGACATACAGCGAGAGGTTTGCTGCTTTTGCGTTTGGCTGTTGGGAGATTTACAGCACAAAGATATCTAGTTGATTTGAAGCAGTTCCGAGAAAGTCTAAACATAATCCTCACTTTTCCCTCCTGGCACTTTCCATGTGGGAGATATAGCAGGATGTATATTGGTTTTGAGGACAACTCAACGTCTCTCTGGAGAGTCTTAGCAAAGAGGTCACACGGATAATCAGAGCAATTCTCAGAGACACTGAGAACAAGCTCGACAATTCCCTCCTGGCACTTTCCCTGTAGGAGATACCGCAAGACGTTTCTGTATATTGGGCACAGCGCGCTGCACGGTGTTAGCAGAGACTTTCGCGGGACAGTGAAACCCTATGTCAGAGACACTGAGAAGAAGCCCCAACGGTCCTTCCAGGCATTTTCAGTGTGGGTGCCTTCTCCACGTGGTTCCTGGTTTCACTGCAGCTCTGAAGAGAATGTTAGCAAAGAGGTCATCGGGACAGTGAAAACAGTACTCAAAGACAGGGAGAGCAAGCTCTCTCTTGGCACTTTGGATGTGGGACATACAGCGAGATGTTTGCTGCTTTTACATTTGGCTGTTGGGAGATTTACAGCACAAAGATATCTAGTTCATTTGAAGCAGTTTCGAGAATGTCTAAACATAATCCCCACTTCTCCCTCCTGGCATTTTCCATGTGGGAGATATAGCAGGATGTATATTGGTTTTGAGGACAACTGAAAGGAGAGTGTAGGGAGAAAAGGTCCTGGCTCCTTGAATGCCGTTTCTGGAGACACTGCGATCAATGAGGGAGATATGTCAAGATGTGTCTTGGTTTTGAGGACGTCTCTCTGGAGAGTCTTAGCAAAGAAGTCACACGGATAATCAGAGCAATTCTCAGAGACACTGAGAACAAGCTCCACAATTCCTCCTGGCACTTTCCCTGTAGGAGATACCGCAAGACGTTTCTGTATATTGGGCACAGCGCTCTGCAGGGTGTTAGCAGAGACTTTCGCGGGACAGTGAAACCCTATGTCAGAGACACTGAGAAGAAGCCCCAACGTTCCTTCCAGGCATTTTCAGTGTGGGTGCCTTCTCCACGTGGTTCCTGGTTTCACTGCAGCTCTGAAGAGAATGTTAGCAAAGAGGTCATCGGGACAGTGAAAACAGTACTCAAAGACAGGGAGAGCAAGCTCTCTCTTGGCACTTTGGATGTGGGACATACAGCGAGATGTTTGCTGCTTTTGCGTTTGGCTGTTGGGAGATTTACAGCGCAAAGATATCTAGTTGATTTGAAGCAGTTCTGAGAAAGTCTAAGCATAATCCTCACTTTTCCCTCCTGGCACTTTCCATGTGGGAGATATAGCAGGATGTATATTGGTTTTAAGGAACTGTCCCCGGAGAGTGTAGGGAGAAAAGTTCCTGGCTCCTTGAATGCCGTTCCTGGAGACACTGCGATCAATGAGGGAGATATGTCAAGATGTGTCTTGGTTTTGAGGACGTCTCTCTGGAGAGTCTTAGCAAAGAAGTCACACGGATAATCAGAGCAATTCTCAGAGACACTGAGAACAAGCTCCACAATTCCTCCTGGCACTTTCCCTGTAGGAGATACCGCAAGACGTTTCTGTATATTGGGCACAGCGCTCTGCAGGGTGTTAGCAGAGACTTTCCCGGGACAGTGAAACCCTATGTCAGAGACACTGAGAAGAAGCCCCAATGTTCCCTCCAATCACTTCCAGTGTGGGTGCCTTCTCCACGTGGTTCCTGGTTTCACTGCAGCTCTGAAGAGAATGTTAGCAAAGAGGTAACCGGGACAGTGAAAACAGTACTCAAAGACAGGGAGAGCAAGCTCTACATTACTCTCTTGGCACTTTGGATGTGGGACATACAGCGAGATGTTTGCTGCTTTTGCGTTTGGCTGTTGGGAGATTTACAGCACAAAGATATCTAGTTGATTTGAAGGAGTTCTGAGAAAGTCTAAGCATAATCCTCACTTTTCCCTCCTGGCACTTTCCATGTGGGAGATATAGCAGGATGTATCTTGGTTTTGAGGACAACTCAATGGACAATGTAGAGAGCAAAGGTCCTGGCTCCTTGAATGTCGTTTCTGGAGACACTGCGATCAATGTGGGAGATATGTCAAGATGTGTGTTTGTTTTGAGGACGGCTCTCTGGAGAGTCTTCGCAAAGAGGTCACACGGATAATCAGAGCAATTCTCAGAGACACTGAGAACAAGATCGACAATTCCCTCCTGGCACTTTCCTTGTAGGAGATACCGCAAGACGTTTCTGTATATTGGGCACAGCGCTCTGCAGGGTGTTAGCAGAGACTTTCGTGGGACAGTGAAACCCTATGTCAGAGACACTGAGAAGAAGCCCCAACGTTCCTTCCAGGCATTTTCAGTGTGGGTGCCTTCTCCACGTGGTTCCTGGTTTCACTGCAGCTCTGAAGAGAATATTAGCAAAGAGGTAACCGGGACACTGAAAACAGTACTCAAAGACAGGGAGAGCAAGCTCTCTCTTGGCACTTTGGATGTGGGACATACAGCGAGATGTTTGCTGCTTTTGCGTTTGGCTGTTGGGAGATTTACAGCACAAAGATATCTAGTTGATTTGAAGCAGTTCCGAGAAAGTCTAAACATAATCCTCACTTTTCCCTCCTGGCACTTTCCATGTGGGAGATATAGCAGGATGTATATTGGTTTTGAGGACAACTCAACGTCTCTCTGGAGAGTCTTAGCAAAGAGGTCACACGGATAATCAGAGCAATTCTCAGAGACACTGAGAACAAGCTCGACAATTCCCTCCTGGCACTTTCCCTGTAGGAGATACCGCAAGACGTTTCTGTATATTGGGCACAGCGCGCTGCACGGTGTTAGCAGAGACTTTCCTGGGACAGTGAAACCCTATGTCAGAGACACTGAGAAGAAGCCCCAACGTTCCTTCCAGTCATTTTCAGTGTGGGTGCCTTCTCCACGTGGTTCCTGGTTTCACTGCAGCTCTGAAGAGAATGTTAGCAAAGAGGTAATCGGGACAGTGAAAACAGTACTCAAAGACAGGGAGAGCAAGCTCTACATTACTCTCTTGGCACTTTGGATGTGGGACATACAGCGAGATGTTTGCTGCTTTTGCGTTTGGCTGTTTTGAGATTTACAGCACAAAGATATCTGGTTGATTTGAAGCAGTTCCGAGAAAGTCTAAACATAATCCCCACTTCTCCCTCCTGGCACTTTCCATGTGGGAGATATAGCAGGATGTATATTGGTTTTAAGGAACTGTCCCCGGAGAGTGTGGGCAGAAAAGTTCCTGGCTCCTTGAATACCGTTTCTGGAGACACTGCGATCAATGTGGGAGATATGACAAGATGTGTGTTGGTTTTGAGGACGGCTCTCTGGAGAGTCTTAGCAAAGAGGTCACACGGATAATCAGAGGAATTCTCAGAGACACCGAGAACAAGATGGACAATTCCTCCTGGCACTTTCCCTGTAGGAGATACCGCAAGACGTTTCTGTATATTGGGCACAGCGCTCTGCAGGGTGTTAGCAGAGACTTTCCTGGGACAGTGAAACCCTATGTCAGAGACAGTGAGAAGAAGCCCCAATGTTCCTTCCAGTCATTTTCAGTGTGGGTGCCTTCTCCACGTGGTTCCTGGTTTCACTGCAGCTCTGAAGAGAATGTTAGAAAGAGGTAATTGGGACAGTGAAAACAGTACTCAAAGACAGGGAGAGCAAGCTCTACATTACTCTCCTGGCACTTTGGATGTGGGACATACAGAGAGATGTTTGCTGCTTTTACGTTTGGCTGTTGGGAGATTTACAGCACAAAGATATCTAGTTGATTTGAAGCAGTTCCGAGAAAGCCTAAACATAATCCCCACTTCTCCCTCCTGGCATTTTCCATGTGGGAGATATAGCAGGATGTATATTGGTTTTGAGGACAACTCAAAGGAGAGTGTAGGGAGAAAAGTTCCTGGCTCCTTGAATGCCGTTCCTGGAGACACTGCGATCAATGTGGGAGATATGACAAGATGTGTGTTGGTTTTGAGGACGTCTCTCTGGAGAGTCTTAGCAAAGAGGTCACAGGGATAATCAGAGCAATTCTCAGAGACACTGAGAACAAGCTCCACAATTCCTCCTGGCACTTTCCCTGTAGGAGATACAGCAAGACCTTTCTGTATATTGGGCACTGCGCTCTGCAGGGTGTTAGCAGAGACTTTCGCGGGACAGTGAAACCCTATGTCAGAAACACTGAGAAGAAGCCCCAACGTTCCTTCCAATCACTTCCAGTGTGGGTGCCTTCTCCACGTGGTTCCTGGTTTCACTGCAGCTCTGAAGAGAATGTTAGCAAAGAGGTAACCGGGACACTGAAAACAGTACTCAAAGACAGGGAGAGCAAGCTCTCTCTTGGCACTTTGGATGTGGGACATACAGCGAGATGTTTGCTGCTTTTGCGTTTGGCTGGTGGGAGATTTACAGCACAAAGATATCTAGTTGATTTGAAGCAGTTCCGAGAAAGTCTAAACATAATCCTCACTTTTCCCTCCTGGCACGTTCCATGTGGGAGATATAGCAGGATGTATATTGGTTTTGAGGACAACTCAAAGGAGAGTGTAGGGAGAAAAGTTCCTGGCTCCTTGAATGCCGTTCCTGGAGACACTGCGATCAATGTGGGAGATATGTCAAGATGTGTGTTGGTTTTGAGGACGTCTCTCTGGAGAGTCTTAGCAAAGAGGTCACAGGGATAATCAGAGCAATTCTCAGAGACACTGAGAACAAGCTCCACAATTCCTCCTGGCACTTTCCCTGTAGGAGATACCGCAAGACGTTTCTGTATGTTAAGCACTGCGCTCTGCAGGGTGTTAGCAGAGACTTTCGCGGGACAGTGAAACCCTATGTCAGAGACACTGAGAAGAAGCCCCAACGTTCCTTCCAGGCATTTTCAGTGTGGGTGCCTTCTCCACGTGGTTCCTGGTTTCACTGCAGCTCTGAAGAGAATGTTAGCAAAGAGGTAACCGGGACACTGAAAACAGTACTCAAAGACAGGGAGAGCAAGCTCTACATTACTCTATTGGCACTTTGGATGTGGGACATACAGCGAGATGTTTGCTGCTTTTACGTTTGGCTGTTGGGAGATTAACAGCACAATGATATCTAGTTGATTTGAAGCAGTTCCGAGAAAGCCTAAACATAATCCCCACTTCTCCCTCCTGGCATTTTCCATGTGGGAGATATAGCAGGATGTATATTGGTTTTGAGGACAACTCAAAGGAGAGTGTAGGGAGAAAAGTTCCTGGCTCCTTGAATGCCGTTCCTGGAGACACTGCGATCAATGTGGGAGATATGTCAAGATGTGTGTTTGTTTTGAGGACGTCTCTCTGGAGAGTCTTAGCAAAGAGGTCACAGGGATAATCAGAGCAATTCTCAGAGACACTGAGACCAAGATCGACAATTCCCTCCTGGCACTTTCCCTGTAGGAGATACCGCAAGACGTTTCTGTATATTGGGCACAGCGCTCTGCAGGGTGTTAGCAGAGACTTTCGCGGGACAGTGAAACCCTATGTCAGAGACACTGAGAAGAAGCCGCAACGTTCCTTCCAGGCATTTTCAGTGTGGGTGCCTTCTCCACGTGGTTCCTGGTTTCACTGCAGCTCTGAAGAGAATGTTAGCAAAGAGGTCATCGGGACAGTGAAAACAGTACTCAAAGACAGGGAGAGCAAGCTCTCTCTTGGCACTTTGGATGTGGGACATACAGCGAGATGTTTGCTGCTTTTACGTTTGGCTGTTGGGAGATTTACAGCACAAAGATATCTAGTTCATTTGAAGCAGTTCCGAGAAAGCCTAAACATAATCCCCACTTCTCCCTCCTGGCATTTTCCATGTGGGAGATATAGCAGGATGTATATTGATTTTAAGGAACTGTCCCCGGACAGTGTGGGCAGAAAAGTTCCTGGCTCCTTGAATGCCGTTCCTGGAGACACTGCGATCAATGTGGGAGATATGTCAAGATGTGTCTTGGTTTTGAGGACGTCTCTCTGGAGAGTCTTAGCAAAGAGGTCACAGGGATAATCAGAGCAATTCTCAGAGACACTGAGAACAAGCTCCACAATTCCTCCTGGCACTATCCCTGTAGGAGGTACAGCAAGACGTTTCTGTATATTGGGCACTGCGCTCTGCAGGGTGTTAGCAGAGACTTTCCCGGGACAGTGAAACCCTATGTCAGAGACACTGAGAAGAAGCCCCAACGTTCCTTCCAGGCATTTTCAGTGTGGGTGCGTTCTCCACGTGGTTCCTGGTTTCACTGCAGCTCTGAAGAGAATGTTAGCAAAGAGGTAACCGGGACAGTGAAAACAGTACTCAAAGACAGGGAGAGCAAGCTCTACATTACTCTCTTGGCACTTTGGATGTGGGACATACAGCGAGATGTTTGCTGCTTTTGCGTTTGGCTGTTGGGAGATTTACAGCACAAAGATATCTAGTTGATTTGAAGCAGTTCCGAGAAAGTCTAAACATAATCCCCACTTCTCCCTCCTGGCATTTTCCATGTGGGAGATATAGCAGGATGTATATTGGTTTTGAGGACAACTCAAAGGAGAGTGTAGGGAGAAAAGTTCCTGGCTCCTTGAATGCCGTTTCTGGAGACACTGCGATCAATGTGGGAGATATGTCAAGATGTGTGTTGGTTTTGAGGACGGCTCTCTGGAGAGTCTTAGCAAAGAGGTCACAGGGATAATCAGAGCAATTCTCAGAGACACTGAGAACAAGATCGACAATTCCCTCCTGGCACTTTCCCTGTAGGAGATACCGCAAGACGTTTCTGTATGTTAAGCACTGCGCTCTGCAGGGTGTTAGCAGAGACTTTCCCGGGACAGTGAAACCCTATGTCAGGGACACTGAGAAGAAGCCCCAACGTTCCTTCCAGGCATTTTCAGTGTGGGTGCCTTCTCCACGTGGTTCCTGGTTTCACTGCAGCTCTGAAGAGAATGTTAGCAAAGAGGTAACCGGGACAGTGAAAACAGTACTCAAAGACAGGGAGAGCAAGCTTTCTCTTGGCACTTTGGATGTGGGACATACAGCGAGATGTTTGCTGCTTTTACATTTGGCTGTTGGGAGATTTACAGCACAAAGATATCTAGTTGATTTGAAGCAGTTCCGAGAAAGTCTAAACATAATCCCCACTTCTCCCTCCTGGCATTTTCCATGTGGGAGATATAGCAGGATGTATATTGGTTTTAAGGAACTGTCCCCGGAGAGTGTGGGCAGAAAAGCTCCTGGCTCCTTGAATGCCGTTCCTGGAGACACTGCGATCAATGTGGGAGATATGTCAAGATGTGTGTTGGTTTTGAGGACGTCTCTCTGGAGAGTGTTAGCAAAGAGGTCACACGGATAATCAGAGCAATTCTCAGAGACACTGAGACCAAGCTCCACAATTCCTCCTGGCACTTTCCCTGTAGGAGATACCGCAAGACGTTTCTGTATATTGGCACTGCGCCCTGCAGGGTGTTAGCAGAGACTTTCCCGGGACAGTGAAACCCTATGTCAGAGACACTGAGAAGAAGCCCCAACGTTCCTTCCAGGCATTTTCAGTGTGGGTGCCTTCTCCACGTGGTTCCTGGTTTCACTGCAGCTCTGAAGAGAATGTTAGCAAAGAGGTCATCGGGACAGTGAAAACAGTACTCAAAGACAGGGAGAGCAAGCTCTACATTACTCTATTGGCACTTTGGATGTGGGACATACAGCGAGATGTTTGCTGCTTTTGCGTTTGGCTGTTGGGAGATTTACAGCACAAAGATATCTAGTTGATTTGAAGCAGTTCCGAGAAAGCCTAAACATAATCCCCACTTCTCCCTCCTGGCATTTTCCATGTGGGAGATATAGCAGGATGTATATTGGTTTTGAGGACAACTCAAAGGAGAGTGTAGGGAGAAAAGTTCCTGGCTCCTTGAATGCCGTTCCTGGAGACACTGCGATCAATGTGGGAGATATGTCAAGATGTGTGTTTGTTTTGAGGACGTCTCTCTGGAGAGTCTTAGCAAAGAGGTCACAGGGATAATCAGAGCAATTCTCAGAGACACTGAGACCAAGATCGACAATTCCCTCCTGGCACTTTCCCTGTAGGAGATACCGCAAGACGTTTCTGTATATTGGGCACAGCGCTCTGCAGGGTGTTAGCAGAGACTTTCGCGGGACAGTGAAACCCTATGTCAGAGACACTGAGAAGAAGCCCCAACGGTCCTTCCAGGCATTTTCAGTGTGGGTGCCTTCTCCACGTGGTTCCTGGTTTCACTGCAGCTCTGAAGAGAATGTTAGCAAAGAGGTCATCGGGACAGTGAAAACAGTACTCAAAGACAGGGAGAGCAAGCTCTCTCTTGGCACTTTGGATGTGGGACATACAGCGAGATGTTTGCTGCTTTTACGTTTGGCTGTTGGGAGATTTACAGCACAAAGATATCTAGTTCATTTGAAGCAGTTCCGAGAAAGCCTAAACATAATCCCCACTTCTCCCTCCTGGCATTTTCCATGTGGGAGATATAGCAGGATGTATATTGATTTTAAGGAACTGTCCCCGGACAGTGTGGGCAGAAAAGTTCCTGGCTCCTTGAATGCCGTTCCTGGAGACACTGCGATCAATGAGGGAGATATGTCAAGATGTGTCTTGGTTTTGAGGACGTCTCTCTGGAGAGTCTTAGCAAAGAGGTCACAGGGATAATCAGAGCAATTCTCAGAGACACTGAGAACAAGCTCCACAATTCCTCCTGGCACTATCCCTGTAGGAGATACCGCAAGACGTTTCTGTATATTGGGCACTGCGCTCTGCAGGGTGTTAGCAGAGACTTTCCCGGGACAGTGAAACCCTATGTCAGAGACACTGAGAAGAAGCCCCAACGTTCCTTCCAGGCATTTTCAGTGTGGGTGCGTTCTCCACGTGGTTCCTGGTTTCACTGCAGCTCTGAAGAGAATGTTAGCAAAGAGGTAACCGGGACAGTGAAAACAGTACTCAAAGACAGGGAGAGCAAGCTCTACATTACTCTCTTGGCACTTTGGATGTGGGACATACAGCGAGATGTTTGCTGCTTTTGCGTTTGGCTGTTGGGAGATTTACAGCACAAAGATATCTAGTTGATTTGAAGCAGTTCCGAGAAAGTCTAAACATAATCCCCACTTCTCCCTCCTGGCATTTTCCATGTGGGAGATATAGCAGGATGTATATTGGTTTTGAGGACAACTCAAAGGAGAGTGTAGGGAGAAAAGTTCCTGGCTCCTTGAATGCCGTTTCTGGAGACACTGCGATCAATGTGGGAGATATGTCAAGATGTGTGTTGGTTTTGAGGACGGCTCTCTGGAGAGTCTTAGCAAAGAGGTCACAGGGATAATCAGAGCAATTCTCAGAGACACTGAGAACAAGCTCCACAATTCCCTCCTGGCACTTTCCCTGTAGGAGATACCGCAAGACGTTTCTGTATGTTAAGCACTGCGCTCTGCAGGGTGTTAGCAGAGACTTTCCCGGGACAGTGAAACCCTATGTCAGGGACACTGAGAAGAAGCCCCAACGTTCCTTCCAGGCATTTTCAGTGTGGGTGCCTTCTCCACGTGGTTCCTGGTTTCACTGCAGCTCTGAAGAGAATGTTAGCAAAGAGGTAACCGGGACAGTGAAAACAGTACTCAAAGACAGGGAGAGCAAGCTTTCTCTTGGCACTTTGGATGTGGGACATACAGCGAGATGTTTGCTGCTTTTACATTTGGCTGTTGGGAGATTTACAGCACAAAGATATCTAGTTGATTTGAAGCAGTTCCGAGAAAGTCTAAACATAATCCCCACTTCTCCCTCCTGGCATTTTCCATGTGGGAGATATAGCAGGATGTATATTGGTTTTAAGGAACTGTCCCCGGAGAGTGTGGGCAGAAAAGCTCCTGGCTCCTTGAATGCCGTTCCTGGAGACACTGCGATCAATGTGGGAGATATGTCAAGATGTGTGTTGGTTTTGAGGACGTCTCTCTGGAGAGTGTTAGCAAAGAGGTCACACGGATAATCAGAGCAATTCTCAGAGACACTGAGACCAAGCTCCACAATTCCTCCTGGCACTTTCCCTGTAGGAGATACCGCAAGACGTTTCTGTATATTGGCACTGCGCCCTGCAGGGTGTTAGCAGAGACTTTTCCGGGACAGTGAAACCCTATGTCAGAGACACTGAGAAGAAGCCCCAACGTTCCTTCCAGGCATTTTCAGTGTGGGTGCCTTCTCCACGTGGTTCCTGGTTTCACTGCAGCTCTGAAGAGAATGTTAGCAAAGAGGTCATCGGGACAGTGAAAACAGTACTCAAAGACAGGGAGAGCAAGCTCTACATTACTCTCTTGGCACTTTGGATGTGGGACATACAGCGAGATGTTTGCTGCTTTTGCGTTTGGCTGTTGGGAGATTTACAGCACAAAGATATCTAGTTGATTTGAAGCAGTTCCGAGAAAGCCTAAACATAATCCCCACTTCTCCCTCCTGGCATTTTCCATGTGGGAGATATAGCAGGATGTATATTGGTTTTGAGGACAACTCAAAGGAGAGTGTAGGGAGAAAAGTTCCTGGCTCCTTGAATGCCGTTCCTGGAGACACTGCGATCAATGTGGGAGATATGTCAAGATGTGTGTTGGTTTTGAGGACAGCTCTCTGGAGAGTCTTAGCAAAGAGGTCACAGGGATAATCAGAGCAATTCTCAGAGACACTGAGAACAAGCTCCACAATTCCTCCTGGCACTTTCCCTGTAGGAGATACCGCAAGACGTTTCTGTATATTGGGCACAGCGCTCTGCAGGGTGTTAGCAGAGACTTTCGCGGGACAGTGAAACCCTATGTCAGAGACACTGAGAAGAAGCCCCAACGTTCCTTCCAGGCATTTTCAGTGTGGGTGCCTTCTCCACGTGGTTCCTGGTTTCACTGCAGCTCTGAAGAGAATGTTAGCAAAGAGGTAACCGGGACAGTGAAAACAGTACTCAAAGACAGGGAGAGCAAGCTCTACATTACTCTCTTGGCACTTTGGATGTGGGACATACAGCGAGATGTTTGCTGCTTTTACATTTGGCTGTTGGGAGATTTACAGCACAAAGATATCTAGTTGATTTGAAGCAGTTCCGAGAAAGTCTAAACATAATCCCCACTTCTCCCTCCTGGCATTTTCCATGTGGGAGATATAGCAGGATGTATATTGGTTTTGAGGACAACTCAAAGGAGAGTGTAGGGAGAAAAGTTCCTGGCTCCTTGAATGCCGTTCCTGGAGACACTGCGATCAATGTGGGAGATATGTCAAGATGTGTGTTGGTTTTGAGGACGTCTCTCTGGAGAGTCTTAGCAAAGAGGTCACAGGGATAATCAGAGCAATTCTCAGAGACACTGAGAACAAGCTCCACAATTCCTCCTGGCACTTTCCCTGTAGGAGATACAGCAAGACGTTTCTGTATATTGGCACAGCGCTCTGCAGGGTGTTAGCAGAGACTTTCGCGGGACAGTGAAACCCTATGTCAGAGACACTGAGAAGAAGCCCCAACGTTCCTTCCAGGCATTTTCAGTGTGGGTGCCTTCTCCACGTGGTTCCTGGTTTCACTGCAGCTCTGAAGAGAATGTTAGCAAAGCGGTCATCGGGACAGTGAAAACAGTACTCAAAGACAGGGAGAGCAAGCTCTACATTACTCTCTTGGCATTTTGGATGTGGGACATACAGCGAGATGTTTGCTGCTTTTGCGTTTGGCTGTTGGGAGATTTACAGCACAAAGATATCTAGTTGATTTGAAGCAGTACCGAGAAAGTCTAAGCATAATCCCCACTTCTCCCTCCTGGCACTTTCCATGTGGGAGATATAGCAGGATGTATCTTGATTTTGAGGACAACTCAATGGACAGTGTAGGGAGAAAAGGTCCTGGCTCCTTGAATGCCGTTTCTGGAGACACTGCGATCAATGTGGGAGATATGTCAAGATGTGTGTTGGTTTTGAGGACGTCTCTCTGGAGAGTCTTAGCAAAGAGGTCACAGGGATAATCAGAGCAATTCTCAGAGACACTGAGAACAAGCTCGACAATTCCCTCCTGGCACTTTCCCTGTAGGAGATACCGCAAGACGTTTCTGTATGTTAAGCACTGCGCTCTGCAGGGTGTTAGCAGAGACTTTCCCGGGACAGTGAAACCCTATGTCAGGGACACTGAGAAGAAGCCGCAACGTTCCTTCCAGGCATTTTCAGTGTGGGTGCCTTCTCCACGTGGTTCCTGGTTTCACTGCAGCTCTGAAGAGAATGTTAGCAAAGAGGTAACCGGGACACTGAAAACAGTACTCAAAGACAGGGAGAGCAAGCTCTCTCTTGGCACTTTGGATGTGGGACATACAGCGAGATGTTTGCTTCTTTTACCTTTGGCTGTTGGGAGATTTACAGCACAAAGATATCTAGTTCATTTGAAGCAGTTCCGAGAAAGTCTAAACATAATCCCCACTTCTCCCTCCTGGCATTTTCCATGTGGGAGATATAGCAGGATGTATATTGGTTTTAAGGAACTGTCCCCGGAGAGTGTGGGCAGAAAAGATCCTGGCTCCTTGAATGCCGTTCCTGGAGACACTGCGATCAATGTGGGAGATATGTCAAGATGTGTGTTGGTTTTGAGGACGGCTCTCTGGAGAGTCTTAGCAAAGAGGTCACAGCGATAATCAGAGCAATTCTCAGAGACACTGAGAACAAGCTCCACAATTCCTCCTGGCACTTTCCCTGTAGGAGATACAGCAAGACGTTTCTGTATATTGGGCACTGCGCTCTGCAGGGTGTTAGCAGAGACTTTCCCGGGACAGTGAAACCCTATGTCAGAGACACTGAGAAGAAGCCCCAATGTTCCTTCCAGGCATTTTCAGTGTGGGTGCCTTCTCCACGTGGTTCCTGGTTTCACTGCAGCTCTGAAGAGAATGTTAGCAAAGAGGTAACCGGGACAGTGAAAACAGTGCTCAAAGACAGGGAGAGCAAGCTCTACATTACTCTCTTGGCACTTTGGATGTGGGACATACAGCGAGATGTTTGCTGCTTTTACGTTTGGCTGTTGGGAGATTTACAGCACAAAGATATCTAGTTGATTTGAAGCAGTTCCGAGAAAGCCTAAACATAATCCCCACTTCTCCCTCCTGGCATTTTCCATGTGGGAGATATAGCAGGATGTATATTGGTTTTGAGGACAACTCAAAGGAGAGTGTAGGGAGAAAAGTTCCTGGCTCCTTGAATGCCGTTCCTGGAGACACTGCGATCAATGTGGGAGATATGTCAAGATGTGTGTTGGTTTTGAGGACGGCTCTCTGGAGAGTCTTAGCAAAGAGGTCACAGGGATAATCAGAGCAATTCTCAGAGACACTGAGACCAAGATCGACAATTCCCTCCTGGCATGTTCCCTGTAGGAGATACCGCAAGACGTTTCTGTATATTGGGCACAGCGCTCTGCAGGGTGTTAGCAGAGACTTTCGTGGGACAGTGAAACCCTATGTCAGAGACACTGAGAAGAAGCCCCAACGTTCCTTCCAGGCATTTTCAGTGTGGGTGCCTTCTCCACGTGGTTCCTGGTTTCACTGCAGCTCTGAAGAGAATGTTAGCAGAGAGGTCATCGGGACAGTGAAAACAGTACTCAAAGACAGGGAGAGCAAGCTCTACATTACTCTCTTGGCACTTTGGATGTGGGACATACAGCGAGATGTTTGCTGCTTTTGCGTTTGGCTGTTGGGAGATTTACAGCACAAAGATATCTAGTTGATTTGAAGCAGTTCCGAGAAAGTCTAAACATAATCCCCACTTCTCCCTCCTGGCATTTTCCATGTGGGAGATATAGCAGGATGGATATTGGTTTTAAGGAACTGTCCCCGGAGAGTGTGGGCAGAAAAGTTCCTGGCTCCTTGAATGCCGTTCCTGGAGACACTGCGATCAGTGTGGGAGATATGTCAAGATGTGTGTTTGTTTTGAGGACGTCTCTCTGGAGAGTCTTAGCAAAGAGGTCACAGGGATAATCAGAGCAATTCTCAGAGACACTGAGAACAAGCTCCACAATTCCTCCTGGCACTTTCACTGTAGGAGATACAGCAAGACGTTTCTGTATGTTAAGCACTGCGCTCTGCAGGGTGTTAGCAGAGACTTTCGCGGGACAGTGAAACCCTATGTCAGAGACACTGAGAAGAAGCCCCAACGTTCCTTCCAGGCATTTTCAGTGTGGGTGCCTTCTCCACGTGGTTCCTGGTTTCACTGCAGCTCTGAAGAGAATGTTAGCAAAGAGGTAACCGGGACACTGAAAACAGTACTCAAAGACAGGGAGAGCAAGCTCTCTCTTGGCACTTTGGATGTGGGACATACAGCGAGATGTTTGCTGCTTTTACGTTTGGCTGTTGGGAGATTTACAGCACAAAGATATCTAGTTGATTTGAAGCAGTTCCGAGAAAGTCTAAACATAATCCCCACTTCTTCCTCCTGGCATTTTCCATGTGGGAGATATAGCAGGATGTATATTGGTTTTAAGGAACTGTCCCCGGAGAGTGTGGGCAGAAAAGTTCCTGGCTCCTTGAATGCCGTTCCTGGAGACACTGCGATCAATGTGGGAGATATGTCAAGATGTGTGTTGGTTTTGAGGACGGCTCTCTGGAGAGTCTTAGCAAAGAGGTCACAGGGATAATCAGAGCAATTCTCAGAGACACTGAGAACAAGCTCCACAATTCCTCCTGGCACTTTCCCTGTAGGAGATACCGCAAGACGTTTCTGTATATTGGGCACAGCGCTCTGCAGGGTGTTAGCAGAGACTTTCGCGGGACAGTGAAACCCTATGTCAGAGACACTGAGAAGAAGCCCCAACGTTCCTTCCAGGCATTTTCAGTGTGGGTGCCTTCTCCACGTGGTTCCTGGTTTCACTGCAGCTCTGAAGAGAATGTTAGCAAAGAGGTAACCGGGACAGTGAAAACAGTACTCAAAGACAGGGAGAGCAAGCTCTACATTACTCTCTTGGCACTTTGGATGTGGGACATACAGCGAGATGTTTGCTGCTTTTACATTTGGCTGTTGGGAGATTTACAGCACAAAGATATCTAGTTGATTTGAAGCAGTTCCGAGAAAGTCTAAACATAATCCCCACTTCTCCCTCCTGGCATTTTCCATGTGGGAGATATAGCAGGATGTATATTGGTTTTGAGGACAACTCAAAGGAGAGTGTAGGGAGAAAAGTTCCTGGCTCCTTGAATGCCGTTCCTGGAGACACTGCGATCAATGTGGGAGATATGTCAAGATGTGTGTTGGTTTTGAGGACGTCTCTCTGGAGAGTCTTAGCAAAGAGGTCACAGGGATAATCAGAGCAATTCTCAGAGACACTGAGAACAAGCTCCACAATTCCTCCTGGCACTTTCCCTGTAGGAGATACAGCAAGACGTTTCTGTATATTGGCACAGCGCTCTGCAGGGTGTTAGCAGAGACTTTCCCGGGACAGTGAAACCCTATGTCAGAGACACTGAGAAGAAGCCCCAACGTTCCTTCCAGGCATTTTCAGTGTGGGTGCCTTCTCCACGTGGTTCCTGGTTTCACTGCAGCTCTGAAGAGAATGTTAGCAAAGCGGTCATCGGGACAGTGAAAACAGTACTCAAAGACAGGGAGAGCAAGCTCTACATTACTCTCTTGGCATTTTGGATGTGGGACATACAGCGAGATGTTTGCTGCTTTTGCGTTTGGCTGTTGGGAGATTTACAGCACAAAGATATCTAGTTGATTTGAAGCAGTTCCGAGAAAGTCTAAGCATAATCCCCACTTCTCCCTCCTGGCACTTTCCATGTGGGAGATATAGCAGGATGTATCTTGATTTTGAGGACAACTCAATGGACAGTGTAGGGAGAAAAGTTCCTGGCTCCTTGAATGCCGTTTCTGGAGACACTGCGATCAATGTGGGAGATATGTCAAGATGTGTGTTGGTTTTGAGGACGTCTCTCTGGAGAGTCTTAGCAAAGAGGTCACAGGGATAATCAGAGCAATTCTCAGAGACACTGAGAACAAGCTCGACAATTTCCTCCTGGCACTTTCCCTGTAGGAGATACCGCAAGACGTTTCTGTATGTTAAGCACTGCGCTCTGCAGGGTGTTAGCAGAGACTTTCCCAGGACAGTGAAACCCTATGTCAGGGACACTGAGAAGAAGCCGCAACGTTCCTTCCAGGCATTTTCAGTGTGGGTGCCTTCTCCACGTGGTTCCTGGTTTCACTGCAGCTCTGAAGAGAATGTTAGCAAAGAGGTAACTGGGACACTGAAAACAGTACTCAAAGACAGGGAGAGCAAGCTCTCTCTTGGCACTTTGGATGTGGGACATACAGCGAGATGTTTGCTTCTTTTACCTTTGGCTGTTGGGAGATTTACAGCACAAAGATATCTAGTTCATTTGAAGCAGTTCCGAGAAAGTCTAAACATAATCCCCACTTCTCCCTCCTGGCATTTTCCATGTGGGAGATATAGCAGGATGTATATTGGTTTTAAGGAACTGTCCCCGGAGAGTGTGGGCAGAAAAGATCCTGGCTCCTTGAATGCCGTTCCTGGAGACACTGCGATCAGTGTGGGAGATATGTCAAGATGTGTGTTTGTTTTGAGGACGTCTCTCTGGAGAGTCTTAGCAAAGAGGTCACAGGGATAATCAGAGCAATTCTCAGAGACACTGAGAACAAGCTCCACAATTCCTCCTGGCACTTTCACTGTAGGAGATACAGCAAGACGTTTCTGTATGTTAAGCACTGCGCTCTGCAGGGTGTTAGCAGAGACTTTCGCGGGACAGTGAAACCCTATGTCAGAGACACTGAGAAGAAGCCCCAACGTTCCTTCCAGGCATTTTCAGTGTGGGTGCCTTCTCCACGTGGTTCCTGGTTTCACTGCAGCTCTGAAGAGAATGTTAGCAAAGAGGTAACCGGGACAGTGAAAACAGTACTCAAAGACAGCGAGAGCAAGCTCTCTCTTGGCACTTTGGATGTGGGACATACAGCGAGATGTTTGCTGCTTTTACGTTTGGCTGTTGGGAGATTTACAGCACAAAGATATCTAGTTGATTTGAAGCAGTTCCGAGAAAGTCTAAACATAATCCCCACTTCTTCCTCCTGGCATTTTCCATGTGGGAGATATAGCAGGATGTATATTGGTTTTAAGGAACTGTCCCCGGAGAGTGTGGGCAGAAAAGTTCCTGGCTCCTTGAATGCCGTTCCTGGAGACACTGCGATCAATGTGGGAGATATGTCAAGATGTGTGTTGGTTTTGAGGACAGCTCTCTGGAGAGTCTTAGCAAAGAGGTCACAGGGATAATCAGAGCAATTCTCAGAGACACTGAGAACAAGCTCCACAATTCCTCCTGGCACTTTCCCTGTAGGAGATACCGCAAGACGTTTCTGTATATTGGGCACAGCGCTCTGCAGGGTGTTAGCAGAGACTTTCGCGGGACAGTGAAACCCTATGTCAGAGACACTGAGAAGAAGCCCCAACGTTCCTTCCAGGCATTTTCAGTGTGGGTGCCTTCTCCACGTGGTTCCTGGTTTCACTGCAGCTCTGAAGAGAATGTTAGCAAAGAGGTAACCGGGACAGTGAAAACAGTACTCAAAGACAGGGAGAGCAAGCTCTACATTACTCTCTTGGCACTTTGGATGTGGGACATACAGCGAGATGTTTGCTGCTTTTACATTTGGCTGTTGGGAGATTTACAGCACAAAGATATCTAGTTGATTTGAAGCAGTTCCGAGAAAGTCTAAACATAATCCCCACTTCTCCCTCCTGGCATTTTCCATGTGGGAGATATAGCAGGATGTATATTGGTTTTGAGGACAACTCAAAGGAGAGTGTAGGGAGAAAAGTTCCTGGCTCCTTGAATGCCGTTCCTGGAGACACTGCGATCAATGTGGGAGATATGTCAAGATGTGTGTTGGTTTTGAGGACGTCTCTCTGGAGAGTCTTAGCAAAGAGGTCACAGGGATAATCAGAGCAATTCTCAGAGACACTGAGAACAAGCTCCACAATTCCTCCTGGCACTTTCCCTGTAGGAGATACAGCAAGACGTTTCTGTATATTGGCACAGCGCTCTGCAGGGTGTTAGCAGAGACTTTCCCGGGACAGTGAAACCCTATGTCAGAGACACTGAGAAGAAGCCCCAACGTTCCTTCCAGGCATTTTCAGTGTGGGTGCCTTCTCCACGTGGTTCCTGGTTTCACTGCAGCTCTGAAGAGAATGTTAGCAAAGCGGTCATCGGGACAGTGAAAACAGTACTCAAAGACAGGGAGAGCAAGCTCTACATTACTCTCTTGGCATTTTGGATGTGGGACATACAGCGAGATGTTTGCTGCTTTTGCGTTTGGCTGTTGGGAGATTTACAGCACAAAGATATCTAGTTGATTTGAAGCAGTTCCGAGAAAGTCTAAGCATAATCCCCACTTCTCCCTACTGGCACTTTCCATGTGGGAGATATAGCAGGATGTATCTTGATTTTGAGGACAACTCAATGGACAGTGTAGGGAGAAAAGGTCCTGGCTCCTTGAATGCCGTTTCTGGAGACACTGCGATCAATGTGGGAGATATGTCAAGATGTGTGTTGGTTTTGAGGACGTCTCTCTGGAGAGTCTTAGCAAAGAGGTCACAGGGATAATCAGAGCAATTCTCAGAGACACTGAGAACAAGCTCGACAATTTCCTCCTGGCACTTTCCCTGTAGGAGATACAGCAAGACGTTTCTGTATGTTAAGCACTGCGCTCTGCAGGGTGTTAGCAGAGACTTTCCCGGGACAGTGAAACCCTATGTCAGGGACACTGAGAAGAAGCCGCAACGTTCCTTCCAGGCATTTTCAGTGTGGGTGCCTTCTCCACGTGGTTCCTGGTTTCACTGCAGCTCTGAAGAGAATGTTAGCAAAGAGGTAACCGGGACAGTGAAAACAGTACTCAAAGACAGGGAGAGCAAGCTCTCTCTTGGCACTTTGGATGTGGGACATACAGCGAGATGTTTGCTTCTTTTACCTTTGGCTGTTGGGAGATTTACAGCACAAAGATATCTAGTTCATTTGAAGCAGTTCTGAGAAAGTCTAAACATAATCCCCACTTCTCCCTCCTGGCATTTTCCATGTGGGAGATATAGCAGGATGGATATTGGTTTTAAGGAACTGTCCCCGGAGAGTGTGGGCAGAAAAGTTCCTGGCTCCTTGAATGCCGTTCCTGGAGACACTGCGATCAATGTGGGAGATATGTCAAGATGTGTGTTGGTTTTGAGGACGTCTCTCTGGAGAGTCTTAGCAAAGAGGTCACAGGGATAATCAGAGCAATTCTCAGAGACACTGAGAACAAGCTCCACAATTCCTCCTGGCACTATCCCTGTAGGAGATACCGCAAGACGTTTCTGTATATTGGGCACAGCGCTCTGCAGGGTGTTAGCAGAGACTTTCGCGGGACAGTGAAACCCTATGTCAGAGACACTGAGAAGAAGCCCCAACGTTCCTTCCAGGCATTTTCAGTGTGGGTGCCTTCTCCACGTGGTTCCTGGTTTCACCGCAGCTCTGAAGAGAATGTTAGCAAAGAGGTAACCGGGACAGTGAAAACAGTACTCAAAGACAGGGAGAGCAAGCTCTACATTACTCTCTTGGCACTTTGGATGTGGGACATACAGCGAGATGTTTGCTGCTTTTACATTTGGCTGTTGGGAGATTTACAGCACAAAGATATCTAGTTGATTTGAAGCAGTTCCGAGAAAGTCTAAACATAATCCCCACTTCTCCCTCCTGGCATTTTCCATGTGGGAGATATAGCAGGATGTATATTGGTTTTGAGGACAACTCAAAGGAGAGTGTAGGGAGAAAAGTTCCTGGCTCCTTGAATGCCGTTCCTGGAGACACTGCGATCAATGTGGGAGATATGTCAAGATGTGTGTTGGTTTTGAGGACGTCTCTCTGGAGAGTCTTAGCAAAGAGGTCACAGGGATAATCAGAGCAATTCTCAGAGACACTGAGAACAAGCTCCACAATTCCTCCTGGCACTTTCCCTGTAGGAGATACAGCAAGACGTTTCTGTATATTGGCACAGCGCTCTGCAGGGTGTTAGCAGAGACTTTCGCGGGACAGTGAAACCCTATGTCAGGGACACTGAGAAGAAGCCGCAACGTTCCTTCCAGGCATTTTCAGTGTGGGTGCCTTCTCCACGTGGTTCCTGGTTTCACTGCAGCTCTGAAGAGAATGTTAGCAAAGAGGTAACCGGGACAGTGAAAACAGTACTCAAAGACAGGGAGAGCAAGCTCTCTCTTGGCACTTTGGATGTGGGACATACAGCGAGATGTTTGCTTCTTTTACCTTTGGCTGTTGGGAGATTTACAGCACAAAGATATCTAGTTCATTTGAAGCAGTTCCGAGAAAGTCTAAACATAATCCCCACTTCTCCCTCCTGGCATTTTCCATGTGGGAGATATAGCAGGATGTATATTGGTTTTAAGGAACTGTCCCCGGAGAGTGTAGGGAGAAAAGTTCCTGGCTCCTTGAATGCCGTTCCTGGAGACACTGCGATCAATGTGGGAGATATGTCAAGATGTGTGTTGGTTTTGAGGACGTCTCTCTGGAGAGTCTTAGCAAAGAGGTCACAGGGATAATCAGAGCAATTCTCAGAGACACTGAGAACAAGCTCCGCAATTCCTCCTGGCACTTTCCCTGTAGGAGATACAGCAAGACGTTTCTGTATATTGGCACAGCGCTCTGCAGGGTGTTAGCAGAGACTTTCCCGGGACAGTGAAACCCTATGTCAGAGACACTGAGAAGAAGCCCCAATGTTCCTTCCAGGCATTTTCAGTGTGGGTGCCTTCTCCACGTGGTTCCTGGTTTCACTGCAGCTCTGAAGAGAATGTTAGCAAAGTGGTCATCGGGACAGTGAAAACAGTACTCAAAGACAGGGAGAGCAAGCTCTACATTACTCTCTTGGCATTTTGGATGTGGGACATACAGCGAGATGTTTGCTGCTTTTGCGTTTGGCTGTTGGGAGATTTACAGCACAAAGATATCTAGTTGATTTGAAGCAGTTCCGAGAAAGTCTAAACATAATCCTCACTTTTCCCTCCTGGCACTTTCCATGTGGGAGATATAGCAGGATGTATCTTGGTTTTGAGGACAACTCAATGGACACTGTAGGGAGAAAAGGTCCTGGCTCCTTGAATGCCGTTTCTGGAGACACTGCGATCAATGTGGGAGATATGTCAAGATGTGTGTTGGTTTTGAGGACGTCTCTCTGGAGAGTCTTAGCAAAGAGGTCACAGGGATAATCAGAGCAATTCTCAGAGACACTGAGAACAAGCTCGACAATTCCCTCCTGGCACTTTCCCTGTAGGAGATACCGCAAGACGTTTCTGTATGTTAAGCACTGCGCTCTGCAGGGTGTTAGCAGAGACTTTCCCGGGACAGTGAAACCCTATGTCAGGGACACTGAGAAGCCGCAACGTTCCTTCCAGGCATTTTCAGCGTGGGTGCCTTCTCCACGTGGTTCCTGGTTTCACTGCAGCTCTGAAGAGAATGTTAGCAAAGAGGTAACCGGGACAGTGAAAACAGTGCTCAAAGACAGGGAGAGCAAGCTCTACATTACTCTCTTGGCACTTTGGATGTGGGACATACAGCGAGATGTTTGCTGCTTTTACGTTTGGCTGTTGGGAGCTTTACAGCACAAAGATATCTAGTTGATTTGAAGCAGTTCCGAGAAAGCCTAAACATAATCCCCACTTCTCCCTCCTGGCATTTTCCATGTGGGAGATATAGCAGGATGTATATTGGTTTTGAGGACAACTCAATGGACAGTGTAGGGAGAAAAGTTCCTGGCTCCTTGAATGCCGTTCCTGGAGACACTGCGATCAATGTGGGAGATATGTCAAGATGTGTGTTGGTTTTGAGGACGGCTCTCTGGAGAGTCTTAGCAAAGAGGTCACAGGGATAATCAGAGCAATTCTCAGAGACACTGAGACCAAGATCGACAATTCCCTCCTGGCATGTTCCCTGTAGGAGATACCGCAAGACGTTTCTGTATATTGGGCACAGCGCTCTGCAGGGTGTTAGCAGAGACTTTCGTGGGACAGTGAAACCCTATGTCAGAGACACTGAGAAGAAGCCCCAACGTTCCTTCCAGGCATTTTCAGTGTGGGTGCCTTCTCCACGTGGTTCCTGGTTTCACTGCAGCTCTGAAGAGAATGTTAGCAGAGAGGTCATCGGGACAGTGAAAACAGTACTCAAAGACAGGGAGAGCAAGCTCTACATTACTCTCTTGGCACTTTGGATGTGGGACATACAGCGAGATGTTTGCTGCTTTTGCGTTTGGCTGTTGGGAGATTTACAGCACAAAGATATCTAGTTGATTTGAAGCAGTTCCGAGAAAGTCTAAACATAATCCCCACTTCTCCCTCCTGGCATTTTCCATGTGGGAGATATAGCAGGATGTATATTGGTTTTAAGGAACTGTCCCCGGAGAGTGTGGGCAGAAAAGTTCCTGGCTCCTTGAATGCCGTTCCTGGAGACACTGCGATCAATGTGGGAGATATGTCAAGATGTGTGTTGGTTTTGAGGACGGCTCTCTGGAGAGTCTTAGCAAAGAGGTCACAGGGATAATCAGAGCAATTCTCAGAGACACTGAGAACAAGCTCCACAATTCCTCCTGGCACTTTCCCTGTAGGAGATACCGCAAGACGTTTCTGTATATTGGGCACAGCGCTCTGCAGGGTGTTAGCAGAGACTTTCGTGGGACAGTGAAACCCTATGTCAGAGACACTGAGAAGAAGCCCCAACGTTCCTTCCAGGCATTTTCAGTGTGGGTGCCTTCTCCACGTGGTTCCTGGTTTCACTGCAGCTCTGAAGAGAATGTTAGCAAAGAGGTAACCGGGACAGTGAAAACAGTACTCAAAGACAGGGAGAGCAAGCTCTACATTACTTTCTTGGCACTTTGGATGTGGGACATACAGCGAGATGTTTGCTGCTTTTACATTTGGCTGTTGGGAGATTTACAGCACAAAGATATCTAGTTGATTTGAAGCAGTTCCGAGAAAGTCTAAACATAATCCCCACTTCTCCCTCCTGGCACTTTCCATGTGGGAGATATAGCAGGATGTATATTGGTTTTGAGGACAACTCAAAGGAGAGTGTAGGGAGAAAAGTTCCTGGCTCCTTGAATGCCGTTCCTGGAGACACTGCGATCAATGTGGGAGATATGTCAAGATGTGTGTTGGTTTTGAGGACGGCTCTCTGGAGAGTCTTAGCAAAGAGGTCACAGGGATAATCAGAGCAATTCTCAGAGACACTGAGAACAAGCTCCGCAATTCCTCCTGGCACTTTCCCTGTAGGAGATACAGCAAGACGTTTCTGTATATTGGCACAGCGCTCTGCAGGGTGTTAGCAGAGACTTTCCCGGGACAGTGAAACCCTATGTCAGAGACACTGAGAAGAAGCCCCAATGTTCCTTCCAGGCATTTTCAGTGTGGGTGCCTTCTCCACGTGGTTCCTGGTTTCAATGCAGCTCTGAAGAGAATGTTAGCAAAGTGGTCATCGGGACAGTGAAAACAGTACTCAAAGACAGGGAGAGCAAGCTCTACATTACTCTCTTGGCATTTTGGATGTGGGACATACAGCGAGATGTTTGCTGCTTTTGCGTTTGGCTGTTGGGAGATTTACAGCACAAAGATATCTAGTTGATTTGAAGCAGTTCCGAGAAAGTCTAAACATAATCCTCACTTTTCCCTCCTGGCACTTTCCATGTGGGAGATATAGCAGGATGTATCTTGGTTTTGAGGACAACTCAATGGACACTGTAGGGAGAAAAGGTCCTGGCTCCTTGAATGCCGTTTCTGGAGACACTGCGATCAATGTGGGAGATATGTCAAGATGTGTGTTGGTTTTGAGGACGTCTCTCTGGAGAGTCTTAGCAAAGAGGTCACAGGGATAATCAGAGCAATTCTCAGAGACACTGAGAACAAGCTCGACAATTCCCTCCTGGCACTTTCCCTGTAGGAGATACCGCAAGACGTTTCTGTATGTTAAGCACTGCGCTCTGCAGGGTGTTAGCAGAGACTTTCCCGGGACAGTGAAACCCTATGTCAGGGACACTGAGAAGCCGCAACGTTCCTTCCAGGCATTTTCAGCGTGGGTGCCTTCTCCACGTGGTTCCTGGTTTCACTGCAGCTCTGAAGAGAATGTTAGCAAAGAGGTAACCGGGACACTGAAAACAGTACTCAAAGACAGGGAGAGCAAGCTCTCTCTTGGCATTTTGGATGTGGGACATACAGCGAGATGTTTGCTGCTTTTACCTTTGGCTGTTGGGAGATTTACAGCACAAAGATATCTAGTTCATTTGAAGCAGTTCCGAGAAAGTCTAAACATAATCCCCACTTCTCCCTCCTGGCATTTTCCATGTGGGAGATATAGCAGGATGTATATTGGTTTTAAGGAACTGTCCCCGGAGAGTGTGGGCAGAAAAGTTCCTGGCTCCTTGAATGCCGTTCCTGGAGACACTGCGATCAATGTGGGAGATATGTCAAGATGTGTGTTGGTTTTGAGGACGGCTCTCTGGAGAGTCTTAGCAAAGAGGTCACAGGGATAATCAGAGCAATTCTCAGAGACACTGAGAACAAGCTCCACAATTCCTCCTGGCACTTTCCCTGTAGGAGATACCGCAAGACGTTTCTGTATATTGGGCACTGCGCTCTGCAGGGTGTTAGCAGAGACTTTCCCGGGACAGTGAAACCCTATGTCAGACACAGTGAGAAGAAGCCCCAACGTTCCTTCCAGGCATTTTCAGTGTGGGTGCCTTCTCCACATGGTTCCTGGTTTCACTGCAGCTCTGAAGAGAATGTTAGCAAAGAGGTCATCGGGACAGTGAAAACAGTACTCAAAGACAGGGAGAGCAAGCTCTACATTACTCTATTGGCACTTTGGATGTGGGACATACAGCGAGATGTTTGCTGCTTTTACGTTTGGCTGTTGGGAGATTTACAGCACAAAGATATCTAGTTGATTTGAAGCAGTTCCGAGAAAGCCTAAACATAATCCCCACTTCTCCCTCCTGGCATTTTCCATGTGGGAGATATAGCAGGATGTATATTGGTTTTGAGGACAACTCAATGGACAGTGTAGGGAGAAAAGGTCCTGGCTCCTTGAATGCCGTTCCTGGAGACACTGCGATCAATGTGGGAGATATGTCAAGATGTGTGTTGGTTTTGAGGACGGCTCTCTGGAGAGTCTTAGCAAAGAGGTCACAGGGATAATCAGAGCAATTCTCAGAGACACTGAGACCAAGATCGACAATTCCCTCCTGGCATGTTCCCTGTAGGAGATACCGCAAGACATTTCTGTATATTGGGCACAGCGCTCTGCAGGGTGTTAGCAGAGACTTTCGTGGGACAGTGAAACCCTATGTCAGAGACACTGAGAAGAAGCCCCAACGTTCCTTCCAGGCATTTTCAGTGTGGGTGCCTTCTCCACGTGGTTCCTGGTTTCACTGCAGCTCTGAAGAGAATGTTAGCAGAGAGGTCATCGGGACAGTGAAAACAGTACTCAAAGACAGGGAGAGCAAGCTCTACATTACTCTCTTGGCACTTTGGATGTGGGACATACAGCGAGATGTTTGCTGCTTTTGCGTTTGGCTGTTGGGAGATTTACAGCACAAAGATATCTAGTTGATTTGAAGCAGTTCCGAGAAAGTCTAAACATAATCCCCACTTCTCCCTCCTGGCATTTTCCATGTGGGAGATATAGCAGGATGTATATTGGTTTTGAGGACAACTCAAAGGAGAGTGTAGGGAGAAAAGTTCCTGGCTCCTTGAATGCCGTTCCTGGAGACACTGCGATCAATGTGGGAGATATGTCAAGATGTGTGTTGGTTTTGAGGACGTCTCTCTGGAGAGTCTTAGCAAAGAGGTCACAGGGATAATCAGAGCAATTCTCAGAGACACTGAGAACAAGATCGACAATTCCCTCCTGGCACTTTCCCTGTAGGAGATACCGCAAGACGTTTCTGTATGTTAAGCACTGCGCTCTGCAGGGTGTTAGCAGAGACTTTCGCGGGACAGTGAAACCCTATGTCAGAGACACTGAGAAGAAGCCCCAATGTTCCTTCCAGGCATTTTCAGTGTGGGTGCCTTCTCCACGTGGTTCCTGGTTTCACTGCAGCTCTGAAGAGAATGTTAGCAAAGAGGTAACCGGGACACTGAAAACAGTACTCAAAGACAGGGAGAGCAAGCTCTCTCTTGGCATTTTGGATGTGGGACATACAGCGAGATGTTTGCTTCTTTTACCTTTGGCTGTTGGGAGATTTACAGCACAAAGATATCTAGTTCATTTGAAGCAGTTCCGAGAAAGTCTAAACATAATCCCCACTTCTCCCTCCTGGCATTTTGATGTGGGAGATATAGCAGGATGTATATTGGTTTTAAGGAACTGTCCCCGGAGAGTGTGGGCAGAAAAGATCCTGGCTCCTTGAATGCCGTTCCTGGAGACACTGCGATCAATGTGGGAGATATGTCAAGATGTGTGTTGGTTTTGAGGACGTCTCTCTGGAGAGTCTTAGCAAAGAGGTCACAGGGATAATCAGAGCAATTCTCAGAGACACTGAGAACAAGCTCCACAATTCCTCCTGGCACTTTCCCTGTAGGAGATACAGCAAGACGTTTCTGTATATTGGGCACTGCGCTCTGCAGGGTGTTAGCAGAGACTTTCCCGGGACAGTGAAACCCTATGTCAGAGACAGTGAGAAGAAGCCCCAACGGTCCTTCCAGGCATTTTCAGTGTGGGTGCCTTCTCCACGTGGTTCCTGGTTTCACTGCAGCTCTGAAGAGAATGTTAGCAAAGAGGTAACCGGGACAGTGAAAACAGTACTCAAAGACAGGGAGAGCAAGCTCTACATTACTCTCTTGGCACTTTGGATGTGGGACATACAGCGAGATGTTTGCTGCTTTTACGTTTGGCTGTTGGGAGATTTACAGCACAAAGATATCTAGTTGATTTGAAGCAGTTCCGAGAAAGCCTAAACATAATCCCCACTTCTCCCTCCTGGCACTTTCCATGTGGGAGATATAGCAGGATGTATATTGGTTTTGAGGACAACTCAAAGGAGAGTGTAGGGAGAAAAGTTCCTGGCTCCTTGAATGCCGTTCCTGGAGACACTGCGATCAATGTGGGAGATATGTCAAGATGTGTGTTGGTTTTGAGGACGGCTCTCTGGAGAGTCTTAGCAAAGAGGTCACAGGGATAATCAGAGCAATTCTCAGAGACACTGAGAACAAGATCGACAATTCCCTCCTGGCACTTTCCCTGTAGGAGATACCGCAAGACGTTTCTGTATGTTAAGCACTGCGCTCTGCAGGGTGTTAGCAGAGACTTTCGCGGGACAGTGAAACCCTATGTCAGAGACACTGAGAAGAAGCCCCAACGTTCCTTCCAGGCATTTTCAGTGTGGGTGCCTTCTCCACGTGGTTCCTGGTTTCACTGCAGCTCTGAAGAGAATGTTAGCAAAGAGGTAACCGGGACACTGAAAACAGTACTCAAAGACAGGGAGAGCAAGCTCTCTCTTGGCATTTTGGATGTGGGACATACAGCGAGATGTTTGCTGCTTTTACCTTTGGCTGTTGGGAGATTTACAGCACAAAGATATCTAGTTCATTTGAAGCAGTTCCGAGAAAGTCTAAACATAATCCCCACTTCTCCCTCCTGGCATTTTCCATGTGGGAGATATAGCAGGATGTATATTGGTTTTAAGGAACTGTCCCCGGAGAGTGTGGGCAGAAAAGTTCCTGGCTCCTTGAATGCCGTTCCTGGAGACACTGCGATCAATGTGGGAGATATGTCAAGATGTGTGTTGGTTTTGAGGACGGCTCTCTGGAGAGTCTTAGCAAAGAGGTCACAGGGATAATCAGAGCAATTCTCAGAGACACTGAGAACAAGCTCCACAATTCCTCCTGGCACTTTCCCTGTAGGAGATACCGCAAGACGTTTCTGTATATTGGGCACTGCGCTCTGCAGGGTGTTAGCAGAGACTTTCCCGGGACAGTGAAACCCTATGTCAGACACAGTGAGAAGAAGCCCCAACGTTCCTTCCAGGCATTTTCAGTGTGGGTGCCTTCTCCACATGGTTCCTGGTTTCACTGCAGCTCTGAAGAGAATGTTAGCAAAGAGGTCATCGGGACAGTGAAAACAGTACTCAAAGACAGGGAGAGCAAGCTCTACATTACTCTATTGGCACTTTGGATGTGGGACATACAGCGAGATGTTTGCTGCTTTTACGTTTGGCCGTTGGGAGATTTACAGCACAAAGATATCTAGTTGATTTGAAGCAGTTCCGAGAAAGCCTAAACATAATCCCCACTTCTCCCTCCTGGCATTTTCCATGTGGGAGATATAGCAGGATGTATATTGGTTTTGAGGACAACTCAATGGACAGTGTAGGGAGAAAAGGTCCTGGCTCCTTGAATGCCGTTCCTGGAGACACTGCGATCAATGTGGGAGATATGTCAAGATGTGTGTTGGTTTTGAGGACGGCTCTCTGGAGAGTCTTAGCAAAGAGGTCACACGGATAATCAGAGCAATTCTCAGAGACACTGAGACCAAGATCGACAATTCCCTCCTGGCATGTTCCCTGTAGGAGATACCGCAAGACATTTCTGTATATTGGGCACAGCGCTCTGCAGGGTGTTAGCAGAGACTTTCGTGGGACAGTGAAACCCTATGTCAGAGACACTGAGAAGAAGCCCCAACGTTCCTTCCAGGCATTTTCAGTGTGGGTGCCTTCTCCACGTGGTTCCTGGTTTCACTGCAGCTCTGAAGAGAATGTTAGCAGAGAGGTCATCGGGACAGTGAAAACAGTACTCAAAGACAGGGAGAGCAAGCTCTACATTACTCTCTTGGCACTTTGGATGTGGGACATACAGCGAGATGTTTGCTGCTTTTGCGTTTGGCTGTTGGGAGATTTACAGCACAAAGATATCTAGTTGATTTGAAGCAGTTCCGAGAAAGTCTAAACATAATCCCCACTTCTCCCTCCTGGCATTTTCCATGTGGGAGATATAGCAGGATGTATATTGGTTTTGAGGACAACTCAAAGGAGAGTGTAGGGAGAAAAGTTCCTGGCTCCTTGAATGCCGTTCCTGGAGACACTGCGATCAATGTGGGAGATATGTCAAGATGTGTGTTGGTTTTGAGGACGTCTCTCTGGAGAGTCTTAGCAAAGAGGTCACAGGGATAATCAGAGCAATTCTCAGAGACACTGAGAACAAGATCGACAATTCCCTCCTGGCACTTTCCCTGTAGGAGATACCGCAAGACGTTTCTGTATGTTAAGCACTGCGCTCTGCAGGGTGTTAGCAGAGACTTTCGCGGGACAGTGAAACCCTATGTCAGAGACACTGAGAAGAAGCCCCAATGTTCCTTCCAGGCATTTTCAGTGTGGGTGCCTTCTCCACGTGGTTCCTGGTTTCACTGCAGCTCTGAAGAGAATGTTAGCAAAGAGGTAACCGGGACACTGAAAACAGTACTCAAAGACAGGGAGAGCAAGCTCTCTCTTGGCATTTTGGATGTGGGACATACAGCGAGATGTTTGCTTCTTTTACCTTTGGCTGTTGGGAGATTTACAGCACAAAGATATCTAGTTCATTTGAAGCAGTTCCGAGAAAGTCTAAACATAATCCCCACTTCTCCCTCCTGGCATTTTGATGTGGGAGATATAGCAGGATGTATATTGGTTTTAAGGAACTGTCCCCGGAGAGTGTGGGCAGAAAAGATCCTGGCTCCTTGAATGCCGTTCCTGGAGACACTGCGATCAATGTGGGAGATATGTCAAGATGTGTGTTGGTTTTGAGGACGTCTCTCTGGAGAGTCTTAGCAAAGAGGTCACAGGGATAATCAGAGCAATTCTCAGAGACACTGAGAACAAGCTCCACAATTCCTCCTGGCACTTTCCCTGTAGGAGATACAGCAAGACGTTTCTGTATATTGGGCACTGCGCTCTGCAGGGTGTTAGCAGAGACTTTCCCGGGACAGTGAAACCCTATGTCAGAGACAGTGAGAAGAAGCCCCAACGGTCCTTCCAGGCATTTTCAGTGTGGGTGCCTTCTCCACGTGGTTCCTGGTTTCACTGCAGCTCTGAAGAGAATGTTAGCAAAGAGGTAACCGGGACAGTGAAAACAGTACTCAAAGACAGGGAGAGCAAGCTCTACATTACTCTCTTGGCACTTTGGATGTGGGACATACAGCGAGATGTTTGCTGCTTTTACGTTTGGCTGTTGGGAGATTTACAGCACAAAGATATCTAGTTGATTTGAAGCAGTTCCGAGAAAGCCTAAACATAATCCCCACTTCTCCCTCCTGGCATTTTCCATGTGGGAGATATAGCAGGATGTATATTGGTTTTGAGGACAACTCAAAGGAGAGTGTAGGGAGAAAAGTTCCTGGCTCCTTGAATGCCGTTCCTGGAGACACTGCGATCAATGTGGGAGTTATGTCAAGATGTGTGTTGGTTTTGAGGACGGCTCTCTGGAGAGTCTTAGCAAAGAGGTCACAGGGATAATCAGAGCAATTCTCAGAGACACTGAGAACAAGCTCCACAATTCCCTCCTGGCATGTTCCCTGTAGGAGATACCGCAAGACGTTTCTGTATATTGGGCACAGCGCTCTGCAGGGTGTTAGCAGAGACTTTCGTGGGACAGTGAAACCCTATGTCAGAGACACTGAGAAGAAGCCCCAACGTTCCTTCCAGGCATTTTCAGTGTGGGTGCCTTCTCCACGTGGTTCCTGGTTTCACTGCAGCTCTGAAGAGAATGTTAGCAAAGAGGTCATCGGGACAGTGAAAACAGTACTCAAAGACAGGGAGAGCAAGCTCTACATTACTCTCTTGGCACTTTGGATGTGGGACATACAGCGAGATGTTTGCTGCTTTTACGTTTGGCTGTTGGGAGCTTTACAGCACAAAGATATCTAGTTGATTTGAAGCAGTTTCGAGAAAGTCTAAACATAATCCCCACTTCTCCCTCCTGGCATTTTCCATTTGGGAGATATAGCAGGATGTATATTGGTTTTAAGGAACTGTCCCCGGAGAGTGTGGACAGAAAAGTTCCTGGCTCCTTGAATGCCGTTCCTGGAGACACTGCGATCAATGTGGGAGATATGTCAAGATGTGTGTTGGTTTTGAGGACGGCTCTCTGGAGAGTCTTAGCAAAGAGGTCACAGGGATAATCAGAGCAATTCTCAGAGACACTGAGAACAAGCTCCACAATTCCTCCTGGCACTTTCCCTGTAGGAGATACAGCAAGACCTTTCTGTATATTGGCACAGCTCTCTGCAGGGTGTTAGCAGAGACTTTCGCGGGACAGTGAAACCCTATGTCAGAGACACTGAGAAGAAGCCCCAACGTTCCTTCCAGTCATTTTCAGTGTGGGTGCCTTCTCCACGTGGTTCCTGGTTTCACTGCAGCTCTGAAGAGAATGTTAGCAAAGAGGTAATCGGGACAGTGAAAACAGTACTCAAAGACAGGGAGAGCAAGCTCTACATTACTCTCTTGGCATTTTGGATGTGGGACATACAGCGAGATGTTTGCTGCTTTTGCGTTTGGCTGTTGGGAGATTTACAGCACAAAGATATCTAGTTGATTTGAAGCAGTTCCGAGAAAGTCTAAACATAATCCCCACTTCTCCCTCCTGGCATTTTCCATGTGGGAGATATAGCAGTATGTATATTGGTTTTGAGGACAACTCAAAGGAGAGTGTAGGGAGAAAAGTTCCTGGCTCCTTGAATGCCGTTTCTGGAGACACTGCGATCAATGTGGGAGATATGTCAAGATGTGTGTTGGTTTTGAGGACGGCTCTCTGGAGAGTCTTAGCAAAGAGGTCACAGGGATAATCAGAGCAATTCTCAGAGACACTGAGAACAAGATCGACAATTCCCTCCTGGCACTTTCCCTGTAGGAGATACCGCAAGACGTTTCTGTATGTTAAGCACTGCGCTCTGCAGGGTGTTAGCAGAGACTTTCGCGGGACAGTGAAACCCTATGTCAGGGACACTGAGAAGAAGCCCCAACGTTCCTTCCAGGCATTTTCAGTGTGGATGCGTTCTCCACGTGGTTCCTGGTTTCACTGCAGCTCTGAAGAGAATGTTAGCAAAGAGGTAACCGGGACACTGAAAACAGTACTCAAAGACAGGGAGAGCAAGCTCTACATTACTCTCTTGGCACTTTGGATGTGGGACATACAGCGAGATGTTTGCTGCTTTTGCGTTTGGCTGTTGGGAGATTTACAGCACAAAGATATCTAGTTGATTTGAAGCAGTTCCGAGAAAGTCTAAACATAATCCCCACTTCTCCCTCCTGGCATTTTCCATGTGGGAGATATAGCAGGATGTATATTGGTTTTAAGGAACTGTCCCCGGAGAGTGTGGGCAGAAAAGATCCTGGCTCCTTGAATGCCGTTCCTGGAGACACTGCGATCAATGTGGGAGATATGTCAAGATGTGTGTTGGTTTTGAGGACGTCTCTCCGGAGAGTCTTAGCAAAGAGGTCACAGGGATAATCAGAGCAATTCTCAGAGACACTGAGAACAAGCTCCACAATTCCTCCTGGCACTTTCCCTGTAGGAGATACCGCAAGACGTTTCTGTATATTGGGCACTGCGCTCTGCATGGTGTTAGCAGAGACTTTCGCGGGACAGTGAAACCCTATGTCAGAGACACTGAGAAGAAGCCCCAACGTTCCTTCCAGGCATTTTCAGTGTGGGTGCCTTCTCCACGTGGTTCCTGGTTTCAATGCAGCTCTGAAGAGAATGTTAGCAAAGAGGTAACCGGGACAGTGAAAACAGTGCTCAAAGAGAGGGAGAGCAAGCTCTACATTACTCTCTTGGCACTTTGGATGTGGGACATACAGCGAGATGTTTGCTGCTTTTACGTTTGGCTGTTGGGAGATTTACAGCACAAAGATATCTAGTTGATTTGAAGCAGTTCCGAGAAAGTCTAAACATAATCCCCACTTCTCCCTCCTGGCATTTTCCATGTGGGAGATATAGCAGGATGTATATTGGTTTTGAGGACAACTCAAAGGAGAGTGTAGGCAGAAAAGTTCCTGGCTCCTTGAATGCCGTTCCTGGAGACACTGCGATCAATGTGGGAGATATGTCAAGATGTGTGTTGGTTTTGAGGACGGCTCTCTGGAGAGTCTTAGCAAAGAGGTCACAGGGATAATCAGAGCAATTCTCAGAGACACTGAGAACAAGATCGACAATTCCCTCCTGGCACTTTCCCTGTAGGAGATACCGCAAGACGTTTCTGTATGTTAAGCACTGCGCTCTGCAGGGTGTTAGCAGAGACTTTCGCGGGACAGTGAAACCCTATGTCAGGGACACTGAGAAGAAGCCCCAACGTTCCTTCCATGCATTTTCAGTGTGGGTGCCTTCTCCACGTGGTTCCTGGTTTCACTGCAGCTCTGAAGAGAATGTTAGCAAAGAGGTAACCGGGACACTGAAAACAGTACTCAAAGACAGGGAGAGCAAGCTCTCTCTTGGCACTTTGGATGTGGGACATACAGCGAGATGTTTGCTGCTTTTGCGTTTGGCTGTTGGGAGATTTACAGCACAAAGATATCTAGTTCATTTGAAGCAGTTCCGAGAAAGTCTAAACATAATCCCCACTTCTCCCTCCTGGCATTTTCCATGTGGGAGATATAGCAGGATGTATATTGGTTTTGAGGACAACTCAAAGGAGAGTGTAGGGAGAAAAGTTCCTGGCTCCTTGAATGCCGTTCCTGGAGACACTGCGATCAATGTGGGAGATATGTCAAGATGTGTGTTGGTTTTGAGGACGGCTCTCTGGAGAGTCTTAGCAAAGAGGTCACAGGGATAATCAGAGCAATTCTCAGAGACACTGAGAACAAGCTCCACAATTCCTCCTGGCACTTTCCCTGTAGGAGATACAGTAAGACGTTTCTGTATATTGGGCACTGCGCTCTGCAGGGTGTTAGCAGAGACTTTCGCGGGACAGTGAAACCCTATGTCAGAGACACTGAGAAGAAGCCCCAATGTTCCCTCCAGGCACTTTCAGTGTGGGTGCCTTCTCCACGTGGTTCCTGGTTTCACTGCAGCTCTGAAGAGAATGTTAGCAAAGAGGTAACCGGGACAGTGAAAACAGTGCTCAAAGACAGGGAGAGCAAGCTCTACATTACTCTCTTGGCACTTTGGATGTGGGACATACAGCGAGATGTTTGCTGCTTTTGCGTTTGGCTGTTGGGAGATTTACAGCACAAAGATATCTAGTTGATTTGAAGCAGTTCCGAGAAAGTCTAAACATAATCCCCACTTCTCCCTCCTGGCATTTTCCATGTGGGAGATATAGCAGGATGTATATTGGTTTTGAGGACAACTCAAAGGAGAGTGTAGGGAGAAAAGTTCCTGGCTCCTTGAATGCCGTTCCTGGAGACACTGCGATCAATGTGGGAGATATGTCAAGATGTGTGTTGGTTTTGAGGACGTCTCTCTGGAGAGTCTTAGCAAAGAGGTCTCAGGGATAATCAGAGCAATTCTCAGAGACACTGAGAACAAGATCGACAATTCCCTCCTGGCACTTTCCCTGTAGGAGATACCGCAAGACGTTTCTGTATATTTGGCACAGCGCTCTGCAGGGTGTTAGCAGAGACTTTCGCGGGACAGTGAAACCCTATGTCAGAGACACTGAGAAGAAGCCGCAACGTTCCTTCCAGGCATTTTCAGTGTGGGTGCCTTCTCCACGTGGTTCCTGGTTTCACTGCAGCTCTGAAGAGAATGTTAGCAAAGAGTTCATCGGGACAGTGAAAACAGTACTCAAAGACAGGGAGAGCAAGCTCTCTCTTGGCACTTTGGATGTGGGACATACAGCGAGATGTTTGCTGCTTTTACATTTGGCTGTTGGGAGATTTACAGCACAAAGATATCTAGTTGATTTGAAGCAGTTCCGAGAAAGTCTAAACATAATCCCCACTTCTCCCTCCTGGCATTTTCCATGTGGGAGATATAGCAGGATGTATATTGGTTTTAAGGAACTGTCCCCGGAGAGTGTGGGCAGAAAAGATCCTGGCTCCTTGAATGCCGTTCCTGGAGACACTGCGATCAATGTGGGAGATATGTCAAGATGTGTGTTGGTTTTGAGGACGGCTCTCTGGAGAGTCTTAGCAAAGAGGTCACAGGGATAATCAGAGCAATTCTCAGAGACACTGAGAACAAGCTCCACAATTCCTCCTGGCACTTTCCCTGTAGGAGATACAGCAAGACGTTTCTGTATATTGGGCACTGCGCTCTGCAGGGTGTTAGCAGAGACTTTCCCGGGACAGTGAAACCCTATGTCAGAGACACTGAGAAGAAGCCCCAACGTTCCTTCCAGGCATTTTCAGTGTGGGTGCCTTCTCCACGTGGTTCCTGGTTTCACTGCAGCTCTGAAGAGAATGTTAGCAAAGAGTTCATCGGGACAGTGAAAACAGTACTCAAAGACAGGGAGAGCAAGCTCTACATTACTCTCTTGGCACTTTCGATGTGGGACATACAGCGAGATGTTTGCTGCTTTTACATTTGGCTGTTGGGAGATTTACAGCACAAAGATATCTAGTTGATTTGAAGCAGTTCCGAGAAAGTCTAAACATAATCCCCACTTCTCCCTCCTGGCATTTTCCATGTGGGAGATATAGCAGGATGTATATTGGTTTTAAGGAACTGTCCCCGGAGAGTGTGGGCAGAAAAGATCCTGGCTCCTTGAATGCCGTTCCTGGAGACACTGCGATCAATGTGGGAGATATGTCAAGATGTGTGTTGGTTTTGAGGACGGCTCTCTGGAGAGTCTTAGCAAAGAGGTCACAGGGATAATCAGAGCAATTCTCAGAGACACTGAGAACAAGCTCCACAATTCCTCCTGGCACTTTCCCTGTAGGAGATACAGCAAGACGTTTCTGTATATTGGGCACTGCGCTCTGCAGGGTGTTAGCAGAGACTTTCGCGGGACAGTGAAACCCTATGTCAGAGACACTGAGAAGAAGCCCCAACGTTCCTTCCAGGCATTTTCAGTGTGGGTGCCTTCTCCACGTGGTTCCTGGTTTCACTGCAGCTCTGAAGAGAATGTTAGCAAAGAGGTAACCGGGACAGCGAAAACAGTACTCAAAGACAGGGAGAGCAAGCTCTACATTACTCTCTTGGCATTTTGGATGTGGGACATACAGCGAGATGTTTGCTGCTTTTGCGTTTGGCTGTTGGGAGATTTACAGCACAAAGATATCTAGTTGATTTGAAGCAGTTCCGAGAAAGTCTAAACATAATCCCCACTTCTCCCTCCTGGCATTTTCCATGTGGGAGATATAGCAGGATGTATATTGGTTTTAAGGAACTGTCCCCGGAGAGTGTGGGCAGAAAAGATCCTGGCTCCTTGAATGCCGTTCCTGGAGACACTGCGATCAATGTGGGAGATATGTCAAGATGTGTGTTGGTTTTGAGGACATCTCTCTGGAGAGTCTTAGCAAAGAGGTCACAGGGATAATCAGAGCAATTCTCAGAGACACTGAGAACAAGCTCGACAATTCCCTCCTGGCACTTTCCCTGTAGGAGATACCGCAAGAGGTTTCTGTATGTTAAGCACTGCGCTCTGCAGGGTGTTAGCAGAGACTTTCGCGGGACAGTGAAACCCTATGTCAGAGACACTGAGAAGAAGCCCCAACGTTCCTTCCAGTCATTTTCAGTGTGGGTGCCTTCTCCACGTGGTTCCTGGTTTCACTGCAGCTCTGAAGAGAATGTTAGCAAAGAGGTAACCGGGACAGTGAAAACAGTACTCAAAGACAGGGAGAGCAAGCTCTACATTACTCTCTTGGCACTTTCGATGTGGGACATACAGCGAGATGTTTGCTGCTTTTACGTTTGGCTGTTGGGAGATTTACAGCACAAAGATATCTAGTTGATTTGAAGCAGTTCCGAGAAAGCCTAAACATAATCCCCACTTCTCCCTCCTGGCATTTTCCATGTGGGAGATATAGCAGGATGTATATTGGTTTTGAGGACAACTCAAAGGAGAGTGTAGGGAGAAAAGTTCCTGGCTCCTTGAATGCCGTTCCTGGAGACACTGCGATCAATGTGGGAGATATGTCAAGATGTGTGTTGGTTTTGAGGACGGCTCTCTGGAGAGTCTTAGCAAAGAGGTCACACAGATAATCAGAGCAATTCTCAGAGACACTGAGAACAAGCTCCACAATTCCTCCTGGCACTTTCCCTGTAGGAGATACCGCAAGACGTTTCTGTATATTGGCACAGCGCTCTGCAGGGTGTTAGCAGAGACTTTCCCGGGACAGTGAAACCCTATGTCAGAGACACTGAGAAGAAGCCCCAACGTTCCTTCCAGGCATTTTCAGTGTGGGTGCCTTCTCCACGTGGTTCCTGGTTTCACTGCAGCTCTGAAGAGAATGTTAGCAAAGAGGTAACCGGGACACTGAAAACAGTACTCAAAGACAGGGAGAGCAAGCTCTACATTACTCTCTTGGCACTTTGGATGTGGGACATACAGCGAGATGTTTGCTGCTTTTACGTTTGGCTGTTGGGAGATTTACAGCACAAAGATATCTAGTTGATTTGAAGCAGTTCCGAGAAAGTCTAAACATAATCCCCACTTCTCCCTCCTGGCATTTTCCATGTGGGAGATATAGCAGGATGTATATTGGTTTTAAGGAACTGTCCCCGGACAGTGTGGGCAGAAAAGTTCCTGGCTCCTTGAATGCCGTTCCTGGAGACACTGCGATCAATGTGGGAGATATGTCAAGATGTGTGTTGGTTTTGAGGACGGCTCTCTGGAGAGTCTTAGCAAAGAGGTCACACAGATAATCAGAGCAATTCTCAGAGACACTGAGAACAAGCTCCACAATTCCTCCTGGCACTTTCCCTGTAGGAGATACAGATAGACCTTTCTGTATATTGGCACAGCGCTCTGCTGGGTGTTAGCAGAGACTTTCGCGGGACAGTGAAACCCTATGTCAGAGACACTGAGAAGAAGCCCCAACGTTCCTTCCAGGCATTTTCAGTGTGGGTGCCTTCTCCACGTGGTTCCTGGTTTCACTGCAGCTCTGAAGAGAATGTTAGCAAAGAGGTAACCGGGACAGTGAAAACAGTACTCAAAGACAGGGAGAGCAAGCTCTCTCTTGGTACTTTGGATGTGGGACATACAGCGAGATGTTTGCTGCTTTTGCGTTTGGCTGTTGGGAGATTTACAGCACAAAGATATCTAGTTGATTTGAAGCAGTTCTGAGAAAGCCTAAACATAATCCCCACTTCTCCCTCCTGCCACTTTCCATGTGGGAGATATAGCAGGATGTATATTGGTTTTGAGGACAACTCAAAGGAGAGTGTAGGGAGAAAAGTTCCTGGCTCCTTGAATGCCGTTCCTGGAGACACTGCGATCAATGTGGGAGATATGTCAAGATGTGTGTTGGTTTTGAGGACGGCTCTCTGGAGAGTCTTAGCAAAGAGGTCACAGGGATAATCAGAGCAATTCTCAGAGACACTGAGAACAAGCTCCACAATTCCTCCTGGCACTTTCCCTGTAGGAGATACAGAAAGACCTTTCTGTATATTGGCACAGCGCTCTACTGGGTGTTAGCAGAGACTTTCACGGGACAGTGAAACCCTATGTCAGAGACACTGAGAAGAAGCCCCAACGTTCCTTCCAGGCATTTTCAGTGTGGGTGCCTTCTCCACGTGGTTCCTGGTTTCACTGCAGCTTTGAAGAGAATGTTAGCAAAGAGGTAACCGGGACACTGAAAACAGTACTCAAAGACAGGGAGAGCAAGCTCTACATTACTCTCTTGGCACTTTCGATGTGGGACATACAGCGAGATGTTTGCTGCTTTTACATTTGGCTGTTGGGAGATTTACAGCACAAAGATATCTAGTTGATTTGAAGCAGTTCCGAGAAAGTCTAAACATAATCCCCACTTCTCCCTCCTGGCATTTTCCATGTGGGAGATATAGCAGGATGTATATTGGTTTTGAGGACAACTCAAAGGAGAGTGTAGGGAGAAAAGTTCCTGGCTCCTTGAATGCCGTTCCTGGAGACACTGCGATCAATGTGGGAGATATGTCAAGATGTGTGTTGGTTTTGAGGACGTCTCTCTGGAGAGTCTTAGCAAAGAGGTCACAGGGATAATCAGAGCAATTCTCAGAGACACTGAGAACAAGCTCCACAATTCCTCCTGGCACTTTCCCTGTAGGAGATACCGCAAGACGTTTCTGTATATTAAGCACTGCGCTCTGCAGGGTGTTAGCAGAGACTTTCCCAGGACAGTGAAACCCTATGTCAGAGACACTGAGAAGAAGCCCCAACGTTCCTTCCAGGCATTTTCAGTGTGGGTGCCTTCTCCACGTGGTTCCTGGTTTCACTGCAGCTCTGAAGAGAATGTTAGCAAAGAGGTAACCGGGACACTGAAAACAGTACTCAAAGACAGCGAGAGAAAGCTCTACATTACTCTCTTGGCACTTTGGATGTGGGACATACAGCGAGATGTTTGCTGCTTTTACATTTGGCTGTTGGGAGATTTACAGCACAAAGATATCTAGTTGATTTGAAGCAGTTCCGAGAAAGCCTAAACATAATCCCCACTTCTCCCTCCTGGCATTTTCCATGTGGGAGATATAGCAGGATGTATATTGGTTTTGAGGACAACTCAAAGGAGAGTGTAGGGAGAAAAGTTCCTGGCTCCTTGAATGCCGTTCCTGGAGACACTGCCATCAATGTGGGAGATATGTCAAGATGTGTGTTGGTTTTGAGGACGGCTCTCTGGAGAGTCTTAGCAAAGAGGTCTCAGGGATAATCAGAGCAATTCTCAGAGACACTGAGAACAAGATTGACAATTCCTCCTGGCACTTTCCCTGTAGGAGATACCGCAAGACGTTTCTGTATATTTGGCACTGCGCTCTGCAGGGTGTTAGCAGAGACTTTCGCGGGACAGTGAAACACTATGTCAGAGACACTGAGAAGAAGCCCCAACGTTCCTTCCATGCATTTTCAGTGTGGGTGCCTTCTCCACGTGGTTCCTGGTTTTACTGCAGCTCTGAAGAGAATGTTAGCAAAGAGGTCATCGGGACAGTGAAAACAGTACTCAAAGACAGGGAGAGCAAGCTCTACATTACTCTATTGGCACTTTGGATGTGGGACATACAGCGAGATGTTTGCTGCTTTTACATTTGGCTGTTGGGAGATTTACAGCACAAAGATATCTAGTTGATTTGAAGCAGTTCTGAGAAAGCCTAAACCTAATCCCCACTTCTCCCTCCTGGCATTTTCCATGTGGGAGATATAGCAGGATGTATATTGGTTTTGAGGACAACTCAATGGAGAGTGTAGGGAGAAAAGTTCCTGGCTCCTTGAATGCCGTTCCTGGAGACACTGCGATCAATGTGGGAGATATGTCAAGATGTGTGTTGGTTTTGAGGACGTCTCTCTGGAGAGTCTTAGCAAAGAGGTCACAGGGATAATCAGAGCAATTCTCAGAGACACTGAGAACAAACTCCACAATTCCTCCTGGCACTTTCCCTGTAGGAGATACAGCGAGACGTTTCTGTATATTGGGCACTGCGCTCTGCAGGGTGTTAGCAGAGACTTTCCCGGGACAGTGAAACCCTATGTCAGAGACACTGAGAAGAAGCCCCAACGTTCCTTCCAGGCATTTTCAGTGTGGGTGCCTTCTCCAAGTGGTTCCTGGTTTCACTGCAGCTCTGAAGAGAATGTTAGCAAAGAGGTAACCGGGACAGTGAAAACAGTACTCAAAGACAGGGAGAGCAAGCTCTCTCTTGGTACTTTGGATGTGGGACATACAGCGAGATGTTTGCTGCTTTTGCGTTTGGCTGTTGGGAGATTTACAGCACAAAGATATCTAGTTGATTTGAAGCAGTTCCGAGAAAGCCTAAACATAATCCCCACTTCTCCCTCCTGGCATTTTCCATGTGGGAGATATAGCAGGATGTATATTGGTTTTGAGGACAACTCAATGGAGAGTGTAGGGAGAAAAGTTCCTGGCTCCTTGAATGCCGTTCCTGGAGACACTGCGATCAATGTGGGAGATATGTCAAGATGTGTGTTGGTTTTGAGGACGGCTCTCTGGAGAGTCTTAGCAAAGAGGTCACAGGGATAATCAGAGCAATTCTCAGAGACACTGAGAACAAACTCCACAATTCCTCCTGGCACTTTCCCTGTAGGAGATACCGCAAGACGTTTCTGTATATTTGGCACTGCGCTCTGCAGGGTGTTAGCAGAGACTTTCCCGGGACAGTGAAACCCTATGTCAGAGACACTGAGAAGAAGCCCCAACGTTCCTTCCAGGCATTTTCAGTGTGGGTGCCTTCTCCACGTGGTTCCTGGTTTCACTGCAGCTCTGAAGAGAATGTTAGCAAAGAGGTAACCGGGACACTGAAAACAGTACTCAAAGACAGCGAGAGCAAGCTCTACATTACTCTCTTGGCACTTTGGATGTGGGACATACAGCGAGATGTTTGCTGCTTTTACATTTGGCTGTTGGGAGATTTACAGCACAAAGATATCTAGTTGATTTGAAGCAGTTCCGAGAAAGCCTAAACATAATCCCCACTTCTCCCTCCTGGCATTTTCCATGTGGGAGATATAGCAGGATGTATATTGGTTTTGAGGACAACTCAAAGGAGAGTGTAGGGAGAAAAGTTCCTGGCTCCTTGAATGCCGTTCCTGGAGACACTGCCATCAATGTGGGAGATATGTCAAGATGTGTGTTGGTTTTGAGGACGGCTCTCTGGAGAGTCTTAGCAAAGAGGTCTCAGGGATAATCAGAGCAATTCTCAGAGACACTGAGAACAAGCTCGACAATTCCTCCTGGCACTTTCCCTGTAGGAGATACCGCAAGACGTTTCTGTATATTTGGCACTGCGCTCTGCAGGGTGTTAGCAGAGACTTTCGCGGGACAGTGAAACACTATGTCAGAGACACTGAGAAGAAGCCCCAACGTTCCTTCCATGCATTTTCAGTGTGGGTGCCTTCTCCACGTGGTTCCTGGTTTTACTGCAGCTCTGAAGAGAATGTTAGCAAAGAGGTCATCGGGACAGTGAAAACAGTACTCAAAGACAGGGAGAGCAAGCTCTACATTACTCTATTGGCACTTTGGATGTGGGACATACAGCGAGATGTTTGCTGCTTTTACATTTGGCTGTTGGGAGATTTACAGCACAAAGATATCTAGTTGATTTGAAGCAGTTCTGAGAAAGCCTAAACCTAATCCCCACTTCTCCCTCCTGGCATTTTCCATGTGGGAGATATAGCAGGATGTATATTGGTTTTGAGGACAACTCAATGGAGAGTGTAGGGAGAAAAGTTCCTGGCTCCTTGAATGCCGTTCCTGGAGACACTGCGATCAATGTGGGAGATATGTCAAGATGTGTGTTGGTTTTGAGGACGTCTCTCTGGAGAGTCTTAGCAAAGAGGTCACAGGGATAATCAGAGCAATTCTCAGAGACACTGAGAACAAACTCCACAATTCCTCCTGGCACTTTCCCTGTAGGAGATACAGCGAGACGTTTCTGTATATTGGGCACTGCGCTCTGCAGGGTGTTAGCAGAGACTTTCCCGGGACAGTGAAACCCTATGTCAGAGACACTGAGAAGAAGCCCCAACGTTCCTTCCAGGCATTTTCAGTGTGGGTGCCTTCTCCAAGTGGTTCCTGGTTTCACTGCAGCTCTGAAGAGAATGTTAGCAAAGAGGTAACCGGGACAGTGAAAACAGTACTCAAAGACAGGGAGAGCAAGCTCTCTCTTGGTACTTTGGATGTGGGACATACAGCGAGATGTTTGCTGCTTTTGCGTTTGGCTGTTGGGAGATTTACAGCACAAAGATATCTAGTTGATTTGAAGCAGTTCCGAGAAAGCCTAAACATAATCCCCACTTCTCCCTCCTGGCATTTTCCATGTGGGAGATATAGCAGGATGTATATTGGTTTTGAGGACAACTCAATGGAGAGTGTAGGGAGAAAAGTTCCTGGCTCCTTGAATGCCGTTCCTGGAGACACTGCGATCAATGTGGGAGATATGTCAAGATGTGTGTTGGTTTTGAGGACGGCTCTCTGGAGAGTCTTAGCAAAGAGGTCACAGGGATAATCAGAGCAATTCTCAGAGACACTGAGAACAAACTCCACAATTCCTCCTGGCACTTTCCCTGTAGGAGATACCGCAAGACGTTTCTGTATATTTGGCACTGCGCTCTGCATGGTGTTAGCAGAGACTTTCCCGGGACAGTGAAACCCTATGTCAGAGACACTGAGAAGAAGCCCCAACGTTCCTTCCAGGCATTTTCAGTGTGGGTGCCTTCTCCACGTGGTTCCTGGTTTCACTGCAGCTCTGAAGAGAATGTTAGCAAAGAGGTAACCGGGACACTGAAAACAGTACTCAAAGACAGGGAGAGCAAGCTCTCTCTTGGTACTTTGGATGTGGGACATACAGCGAGATGTTTGCTGCTTTTGCGTTTGGCTGTTGGGAGATTTACAGCACAAAGATATCTAGTTGATTTGAAGCAGTTCCGAGAAAGCCTAAACATAATCCCCACTTCTCCCTCCTGGCACTTTCCATGTGGGAGATATAGCAGGATGTATATTGGTTTTGAGGACAACTCAAAGGAGAGTGTAGGGAGAAAAGTTCCTGGCTCCTTGAATGCCGTTCCTGGAGACACTGCGATCAATGTGGGAGATATGTCAAGATGTGTGTTGGTTTTGAGGACGGCTCTCTGGAGAGTCTTCGCAAAGAGGTCACAGGGATAATCAGAGCAATTCTCAGAGACACTGAGAACAAGCTCCACAATTCCTCCTGGCACTTTCCCTGTAGGAGATACAGATAGACCTTTCTGTATATTGGCACAGCGCTCTGCTGGGTGTTAGCAGAGACTTTCCCGGGACAGTGAAACCCTATGTCAGAGACACTGAGAAGAAGCCCCAACGTTCCTTCCAGGCATTTTCAGTGTGGGTGCCTTCTCCAAGTGGTTCCTGGTTTCACTGCAGCTCTGAAGAGAATGTTAGCAAAGAGGTAACCGGGACAGTGAAAACAGTACTCAAAGACAGGGAGAGCAAGCTCTCTCTTGGTACTTTGGATGTGGGACATACAGCGAGATGTTTGCTGCTTTTGCGTTTGGCTGTTGGGAGATTTACAGCACAAAGATATCTAGTTGATTTGAAGCAGTTCCGAGAAAGCCTAAACATAATCCCCACTTCTCCCTCCTGGCATTTTCCATGTGGGAGATATAGCAGGATGTATATTGGTTTTGAGGACAACTCAATGGAGAGTGTAGGGAGAAAAGTTCCTGGCTCCTTGAATGCCGTTCCTGGAGACACTGCGATCAATGTGGGAGATATGTCAAGATGTGTGTTGGTTTTGAGGACGGCTCTCTGGAGAGTCTTAGCAAAGAGGTCACAGGGATAATCAGAGCAATTCTCAGAGACACTGAGAACAAACTCCACAATTCCTCCTGGCACTTTCCCTGTAGGAGATACAGCAAGACGTTTCTGTATATTTGGCACTGCGCTCTGCAGGGTGTTAGCAGAGACTTTCCCGGGACAGTGAAACCCTATGTCAGAGACACTGAGAAGAAGCCCCAACGTTCCTTCCAGGCATTTTCAGTGTGGGTGCCTTCTCCACGTGGTTCCTGGTTTCACTGCAGCTCTGAAGAGAATGTTAGCAAAGAGGTAACCGGGACAGTGAAAACAGTACTCAAAGACAGGGAGAGCAAGCTCTCTCTTGGTACTTTGGATGTGGGACATACAGCGAGATGTTTGCTGCTTTTGCGTTTGGCTGTTGGGAGATTTACAGCACAAAGATATCTAGTTGATTTGAAGCAGTTCTGAGAAAGCCTAAACATAATCCCCACTTCTCCCTCCTGGCACTTTCCATGTGGGAGATATAGCAGGATGTATATTGGTTTTGAGGACAACTCAAAGGAGAGTGTAGGGAGAAAAGTTCCTGGCTCCTTGAATGCCGTTCCTGGAGACACTGCGATCAATGTGGGAGATATGTCAAGATGTGTGTTGGTTTTGAGGACGGCTCTCTGGAGAGTCTTAGCAAAGAGGTCACAGGGATAATCAGAGCAATTCTCAGAGACACTGAGAACAAGCTCCACAATTCCTCCTGGCACTTTCCCTGTAGGAGATACAGAAAGACCTTTCTGTATATTGGCACAGCGCTCTACTGGGTGTTAGCAGAGACTTTCACGGGACAGTGAAACCCTATGTCAGAGACACTGAGAAGAAGCCCCAACGTTCCTTCCAGGCATTTTCAGTGTGGGTGCCTTCTCCACGTGGTTCCTGGTTTCACTGCAGCTCTGAAGAGAATGTTAGCAAAGAGGTAACCGGGACACTGAAAACAGTACTCAAAGACAGGGAGAGCAAGCTCTACATTACTCTCTTGGCACTTTCGATGTGGGACATACAGCGAGATGTTTGCTGCTTTTACATTTGGCTGTTGGGAGATTTACAGCACAAAGATATCTAGTTGATTTGAAGCAGTTCCGAGAAAGTCTAAACATAATCCCCACTTCTCCCTCCTGGCATTTTCCATGTGGGAGATATAGCAGGATGTATATTGGTTTTGAGGACAACTCAAAGGAGAGTGTAGGGAGAAAAGTTCCTGGCTCCTTGAATGCCGTTCCTGGAGACACTGCGATCAATGTGGGAGATATGTCAAGATGTGTGTTGGTTTTGAGGACGTCTCTCTGGAGAGTCTTAGCAAAGAGGTCACAGGGATAATCAGAGCAATTCTCAGAGACACTGAGAACAAGCTCCACAATTCCTCCTGGCACTTTCCTTGTAGGAGATACCGCAAGACGTTTCTGTATATTAAGCACTGCGCTCTGCAGGGTGTTAGCAGAGACTTTCCCAGGACAGTGAAACCCTATGTCAGAGACACTGAGAAGAAGCCCCAACGTTCCTTCCAGGCATTTTCAGTGTGGGTGCCTTCTCCACGTGGTTCCTGGTTTCACTGCAGCTCTGAAGAGAATGTTAGCAAAGAGGTAACCGGGACACTGAAAACAGTACTCAAAGACAGCGAGAGCAAGCTCTACATTACTCTCTTGGCACTTTGGATGTGGGACATACAGCGAGATGTTTGCTGCTTTTACATTTGGCTGTTGGGAGATTTACAGCACAAAGATATCTAGTTGATTTGAAGCAGTTCCGAGAAAGCCTAAACATAATCCCCACTTCTCCCTCCTGGCATTTTCCATGTGGGAGATATAGCAGGATGTATATTGGTTTTGAGGACAACTCAAAGGAGAGTGTAGGGAGAAAAGTTCCTGGCTCCTTGAATGCCGTTCCTGGAGACACTGCCATCAATGTGGGAGATATGTCAAGATGTGTGTTGGTTTTGAGGACGGCTCTCTGGAGAGTCTTAGCAAAGAGGTCTCAGGGATAATCAGAGCAATTCTCAGAGACACTGAGAACAAGATTGACAATTCCTCCTGGCACTTTCCCTGTAGGAGATACCGCAAGACGTTTCTGTATATTTGGCACTGCGCTCTGCAGGGTGTTAGCAGAGACTTTCGCGGGACAGTGAAACCCTATGTCAGAGACACTGAGAAGAAGCCCCAACGTTCCTTCCAGGCATTTTCAGTGTGGGTGCCTTCTCCACGTGGTTCCTGGTTTTACTGCAGCTCTGAAGAGAATGTTAGCAAAGAGGTCATCGGGACAGTGAAAACAGTACTCAAAGACAGGGAGAGCAAGCTCTACATTACTCTATTGGCACTTTGGATGTGGGACATACAGCGAGATGTTTGCTGCTTTTACATTTGGCTGTTGGGAGATTTACAGCACAAAGATATCTAGTTGATTTGAAGCAGTTCTGAGAAAGCCTAAACCTAATCCCCACTTCTCCCTCCTGGCATTTTCCATGTGGGAGATATAGCAGGATGTATATTGGTTTTGAGGACAACTCAATGGAGAGTGTAGGGAGAAAAGTTCCTGGCTCCTTGAATGCCGTTCCTGGAGACACTGCGATCAATGTGGGAGATATGTCAAGATGTGTGTTGGTTTTGAGGACGTCTCTCTGGAGAGTCTTAGCAAAGAGGTCACAGGGATAATCAGAGCAATTCTCAGAGACACTGAGAACAAACTCCACAATTCCTCCTGGCACTTTCCCTGTAGGAGATACAGCGAGACGTTTCTGTATATTGGGCACTGCGCTCTGCAGGGTGTTAGCAGAGACTTTCCCGGGACAGTGAAACCCTATGTCAGAGACACTGAGAAGAAGCCCCAACATTCCTTCCAGGCATTTTCAGTGTGGGTGCCTTCTCCACGTGGTTCCTGGTTTCACTGCAGCTCTGAAGAGAATGTTAGCAAAGAGGTAACCGGGACAGTGAAAACAGTACTCAAAGACAGGGAGAGCAAGCTCTCTCTTGGTACTTTGGATGTGGGACATACAGCGAGATGTTTGCTGCTTTTGCGTTTGGCTGTTGGGAGATTTACAGCACAAAGATATCTAGTTGATTTGAAGCAGTTCCGAGAAAGCCTAAACATAATCCCCACTTCTCCCTCCTGGCATTTTCCATGTGGGAGATATAGCAGGATGTATATTGGTTTTGAGGACAACTCAATGGAGAGTGTAGGGAGAAAAGTTCCTGGCTCCTTGAATGCCGTTCCTGGAGACACTGCGATCAATGTGGGAGATATGTCAAGATGTGTGTTGGTTTTGAGGACGGCTCTCTGGAGAGTCTTAGCAAAGAGGTCACAGGGATAATCAGAGCAATTCTCAGAGACACTGAGAACAAACTCCACAATTCCTCCTGGCACTTTCCCTGTAGGAGATACCGCAAGACGTTTCTGTATATTTGGCACTGCGCTCTGCAGGGTGTTAGCAGAGACTTTCCCGGGACAGTGAAACCCTATGTCAGAGACACTGAGAAGAAGCCCCAACGTTCCTTCCAGGCATTTTCAGTGTGGGTGCCTTCTCCACGTGGTTCCTGGTTTCACTGCAGCTCTGAAGAGAATGTTAGCAAAGAGGTAACCGGGACAGTGAAAACAGTACTCAAAGACAGGGAGAGCAAGCTCTCTCTTGGTACTTTGGATGTGGGACATACAGCGAGATGTTTGCTGCTTTTACGTTTGGCTGTTGGGAGATTTACAGCACAAAGATATCTAGTTGATTTGAAGCAGTTCCGAGAAAGCCTAAACATAATCCCCACTTCTCCCTCCTGGCATTTTCCATGTGGGAGATATAGCAGGATGTATATTGGTTTTGAGGACAACTCAAAGGAGAGTGTAGGGAGAAAAGTTCCTGGCTCCTTGAATGCCGTTCCTGGAGACACTGCGATCAATGTGGGAGATATGTCAAGATGTGTGTTGGTTTTGAGGACGTCTCTCTGGAGAGTCTTAGCAAAGAGGTCACATGGATAATCAGAGCAATTCTCAGAGACACTGAGAACAAACTCCACAATTCCTCCTGGCACTTTCCCTGTAGGAGATACCGCAAGACGTTTCTGTATATTTGGCACTGCGCTCTGCAGGGTGTTAGCAGAGACTTTCCCGGGACAGTGAAACCCTATGTCAGGGACACTGAGAAGAAGCCCCAACGTTCCTTCCAGGCATTTTCAGTGTGGGTGCCTTCTCCAAGTGGTTCCTGGTTTCACTGCAGCTCTGAAGAGAATGTTAGCAAAGAGGTAACCGGGACAGTGAAAACAGTACTCAAAGACAGGGAGAGCAAGCTCTCTCTTGGTACTTTGGATGTGGGACATACAGCGAGATGTTTGCTGCTTTTACGTTTGGCTGTTGGGAGATTTACAGCACAAAGATATCTAGTTGATTTGAAGCAGTTCCGAGAAAGCCTAAACATAATCCCCACTTCTCCCTCCTGGCATTTTCCATGTGGGAGATATAGCAGGATGTATATTGGTTTTGAGGACAACTCAAAGGAGAGTGTAGGGAGAAAAGTTCCTGGCTCCTTGAATGCCGTTCCTGGAGACACTGCGATCAATGTGGGAGATATGTCAAGATGTGTGTTGGTTTTGAGGACGGCTCTCTGGAGAGTCTTAGCAAAGAGGTCACATGGATAATCATAGCAATTCTCAGAGATACTGAGAACAAGCTCCACAATTCCTCCTGGCACTTTCCCTGTAGGAGATACCGCAAGACGTTTCTGTATATTGGCACAGCGCTCTGCAGGGTGTTAGCAGAGACTTTCCCGGGACAGTGAAACCCTATGTCAGGGACACTGAGAAGAAGCCCCAACGTTCCTTCCAGGCACTTTCAGTGTGGGTGCTTTCTCCACGTGGTTCCTGGTTTCACTGCAGCTCTGAAGAGAATGTTAGCAAAGAGGTAACCGGGACAGTGAAAACAGTACTCAAAGACAGGGAGAGCAAGCTCTCTCTTGGTACTTTGGATGTGGGACATACAGCGAGATGTTTGCTGCTTTTACGTTTGGCTGTTGGGAGATTTACAGCACAAAGATATCTAGTTGATTTGAAGCAGTTCCGAGAAAGCCTAAACATAATCCCCACTTCTCCCTCCTGGCATTTTCCATGTGGGAGATATAGCAGGATGTATATTGGTTTTGAGGACAACTCAAAGGAGAGTGTAGGGAGAAAAGTTCCTGGCTCCTTGAATGCCGTTCCTGGAGACACTGCGATCAATGTGGGAGATATGTCAAGATGTGTGTTGGTTTTGAGGACGGCTCTCTGGAGAGTCTTAGCAAAGAGGTCACAGGGATAATCAGAGCAATTCTCAGAGACACTGAGAACAAGCTCCACAATTCCTCCTGGCACTTTCCCTGTAGGAGATACAGAAAGACCTTTCTGTATATTGGCACAGCGCTCTGCTGGGTGTTAGCAGAGACTTTCACGGGACAGTGAAACCCTATGTCAGAGACACTGAGAAGAAGCCCCAACGTTCCTTCCAGGCATTTTCAGTGTGGGTGCCTTCTCCACGTGGTTCCTGGTTTCACTGCAGCTCTGAAGAGAATGTTAGCAAAGAGGTAACCGGGACACTGAAAACAGTACTCAAAGACAGCGAGAGCAAGCTCTACATTACTCTCTTGGCACTTTCGATGTGGGACATACAGCGAGATGTTTGCTGCTTTTACATTTGGCTGTTGGGAGATTTACAGCACAAAGATATCTAGTTCATTTGAAGCAGTTCCGAGAAAGTCTAAACATAATCCCCACTTCTCCCTCCTGGCATTTTCCATGTGGGAGATATAGCAGGATGTATATTGGTTTTGAGGACAACTCAATGGAGAGTGTAGGGAGAAAAGTTCCTGGCTCCTTGAATGCCGTTCCTGGAGACACTGCGATCAATGTGGGAGATATGTCAAGATGTGTGTTGGTTTTGAGGACGTCTCTCTGGAGAGTCTTAGCAAAGAGGTCACAGGGATAATCAGAGCAATTCTCAGAGACACTGAGAACAAGATCGACAATTCCCTCCTGGCAGTTTCCCTGTAGGAGATACCGCAAGACGTTTCTGTATATTGGCACAGCGCTCTGCAGGGTGTTAGCAGAGACTTTCGCGGGACAGTGAAACCCTATATCAGGGACACTGAGAAGAAGCCCCAACGTTCCTTCCAGGCATTTTCAGTGTGGGTGCCTTCTCCACGTGGTTCCTGGTTTCACTGCAGCTCTGAAGAGAATGTTAGCAAAGAGGTAACCGGGACACTGAAAACAGTACTCAAAGACAGGGAGAGCAAGCTCTCTCTTGGCACTTTGGATGTGGGACATACAGCGAGATGTTTGCTGCTTTTGTGTTTGGCTGTTGGGAGATTTACAGCACAAAGATATCTAGTTGATTTGAAGCAGTTCCGAGAAAGTCTAAACATAATCCCCACTTCTCCCTCCTGGCACTTTCCATGTGGGAGATATAGCAGGATGTATATTGGTTTTGAGGACAACTCAATGGAGAGTGTAGGGAGAAAAGGTCCTGGCTCCTTGAATGCCGTTCCTGGAGACACTGCCATCAATGTGGGAGATATGTCAAGATGTGTGTTGGTTTTGAGGACGTCTCTCTGGAGAGTCTTAGCAAAGAGGTGACACGGATAATCAGAGCAATTCTCAGAGACACTGAGAACAAGCTCGACAATTCCTCCTGGCACTTTCCCTGTAGGAGATACAGCAAGACGTTTCTGTATATTAAGCACAGCGCTCTTCAGGGTGTTAGCAGAGACTTTCCCGGGACAGTGAAACCCTATGTCAGAGACACTGAGAAGAAGCCCCAATGTTCCCTCCAGGCACTTTCAGTGTGGGTGCCTTCTCCACGTGGTTCCTGGTTTCACTGCAGCTCTGAAGAGAATGTTAGCAAAGAGGTAACCGGGACAGTGAAAACAGTACTCAAAGACAGGGAGAGCAAGCTCTACATTACTCTATTGGCACTTTCGATGTGGGACATACAGCGAGATGTTTGCTGCTTTTGCGTTTGGCTGTTGGGAGATTTACAGCACAAAGATATCTAGTTGATTTGAAGCAGTTCCGAGAAAGTCTAAACATAATCCCCACTTCTCCCTCCTGGCATTTTCCATGTGGGAGATATAGCAGGATGTATATTGGTTTTAAGGAACTGTCCCCGGAGAGTGTGGGCAGAAAAGTTCCTGGCTCCTTGAATGCCGTTCCTGGAGACACTGCGATCAATGTGGGAGATATGTCAAGATGTGTGTTGGTTTTGAGGACGTCTCTCTGGAGAGTCTTAGCAAAGAGGTCACAGGGATAATCAGAGCAATTCTCAGAGACACTGAGAACAAGCTCCACAATTCCTCCTGGCACTTTCCCTGTAGGAGATACAGCGAGACGTTTCTGTATATTTGGCACTGCGCTCTGCAGGGTGTTAGCAGAGACTTTCGTGGGACAGTGAAACCCTATGTCAGAGACACTGAGAAGAAGCCCCAACGTTCCTTCCAGGCATTTTCAGTGTGGGTGCCTTCTCCACGTGGTTCCTGGTTTCACTGCAGCTCTGAAGAGAATGTTAGCAAAGAGGTAACCGGGACACTGAAAACAGTACTCAAAGACAGGGAGAGCAAGCTCTCTCTTGGCACTTTGGATGTGGGACATACAGCGAGATGTTTGCTGCTTTTGCGTTTGGCTGTTGGGAGATTTACAGCACAAAGATATCTAGTTGATTTGAAGCAGTTCCGAGAAAGTCTAAACATAATCCCCACTTCTCCCTCCTGGCACTTTCCATGTGGGAGATATAGCAGGATGTATATTGGTTTTGAGGACAACTCAAAGGAGAGTGTAGGGAGAAAAGTTCCTGGCTCCTTGAATGCCGTTTCTGGAGACACTGCGATCAATGTGGGAGATATGTCAAGATGTGTGTTGGTTTTGAGGACGTCTCTCTGGAGAGTCTTAGCAAAGAGGTCACAGGGATAATCAGAGCAATTCTCAGAGACACTGAGAACAAGCTCCACAATTCCTCCTGGCACTTTCCCTGTAGGAGATACCGCAAGACGTTTCTGTATATTAAGCACTGCGCTCTGCAGGGTGTTAGCAGAGACTTTCGCGGGACAGTGAAACCCTATGTCAGAGACACTGAGAAGAAGCCCCAACGTTCCTTCCAGGCATTTTCAGTGTGGGTGCCTTCTCCACGTGGTTCCTGGTTTCACTGCAGCTCTGAAGAGAATGTTAGCAAAGAGGTCATCGGGACAGTGAAAACAGTACTCAAAGACAGGGAGAGCAAGCTCTACATTACTCTATTGGCACTTTGGATGTGGGATATACAGCGAGATGTTTGCTGCTTTTACATTTGGCTGTTGGGAGATTTACAGCACAAAGATATCTAGTTGATTTGAAGCAGTTCCGAGAAAGTCTAAACATAATCCCCACTTCTCCCTCCTGGCACTTTCCATGTGGGAGATATAGCAGGATGTATATTGGTTTTGAGGACAACTCAATGGAGAGTGTAGGGAGAAAAGGTCCTGGCTCCTTGAATGCCGTTCCTGGAGACACTGCCATCAATGTGGGAGATATGTCAAGATGTGTGTTGGTTTTGAGGACGGCTCTCTGAAGAATCTTAGCAAAGAGGTGACACGGATAATCAGAGCAATTCTCAGAGACACTGAGAACAAGATCGACAATTCCTCCTGGCACTTTCCCTGTAGGAGATACCGCAAGACGTTTCTGTATATTGGGCACAGCGCTCTGCAGGGTGTTAGCAGAGACTTTCCCGGGACAGTGAAACCCTATGTCAGAGACACTGAGAAGAAGCCCCAATGTTCCCTCCAGGCACTTCCAGTGTGGGTGCCTTCTCCACGTGGTTCCTGGTTTCACTGCAGCTCTGAAGGGAATGTTAGCAAAGAGGTAACCGGGACACTGAAAACAGTACTCAAAGACAGGGAGAGCAAGCTCTACATTACTCTATTGGCACTTTCGATGTGGGACATACAGCGAGATGTTTGCTGCTTTTACGTTTGGCTGTTGGGAGATTTACAGCACAAAGATATCTAGTTGATTTGAAGCAGTTCCGAGAAAGTCTAAACATAATCCCCACTTCTCCCTCCTGGCATTTTCCATGTGGGAGATATAGCAGGATGTATATTGGTTTTGAGGACAACTCAATGGAGAGTGTAGGGAGAAAACCTCCTGGCTCCTTGAATGCCGTTTCTGGAGACACTGCGATCAATGTGGGAGATATGTCAAGATGTGTGTTGGTTTTGAGGACGTCTCTCTGGAGAGTCTTAGCTAAGAGGTCACATGGATAATCATAGCAATTCTCAGAGACACTGCGAACAAGCTCCACAATTCCTCCTGGCACTTTCCCTGTAGGAGATACCGCAAGACGTTTCTGTATATTGGCACAGCGCTCTGCAGGGTGTTAGCAGAGACTTTCGCGGGACAGTGAAACCCTATGTCAGGGACACTGAGAAGAAGCCCCAACGTTCCTTCCAGGCATTTTCAGTGTGGGTGCCTTCTCCACGTGGTTCCTGGTTTCACTGCAGCTCTGAAGAGAATGTTAGCAAAGAGGTAACCGGGACACTGAAAACAGTACTCAAAGACAGGGAGAGCAAGCTCTCTCTTGGCACTTTGGATGTGGGGCATACAGCGAGATGTTTGCTGCTTTTGCATTTGGCTGTTGGGAGATTTACAGCACAAAGATATCTAGTTGATTTGAAGCAGTTCCGAGAAAGCCTAAACATAATCCCCACTTCTCCCTCCTGGCATTTTCCATGTGGGAGATATAGCAGGATGTATATTGGTTTTGAGGACAACTCAAAGGAGAGTGTAGGGAGAAAAGTTCCTGGCTCCTTGAATGCCGTTCCTGGAGACACTGCGATCAATGTGGGAGATATGTCAAGATGTGTGTTGGTTTTGAGGACGTCTCTCTGAAGAATCTTAGCAAAGAGGTCACAGGGATAATCAGAGCAATTCTCAGAGACACTGAGAACAAGCTCGACAATTCCCTCCTGGCACTTTCCCTGTAGGAGATACAGCAAGACGTTTCTGTATATTAAGCACAGCGCTCTGCACGGTGTTAGCAGAGACTTTCCCGGGACAGTGAAACCCTATGTCAGAGACACTGAGAAGAAGCCCCAATGTTCCCTCCAGGCACTTTCAGTGTGGGTGCCTTCTCCACGTGGTTCCTGGTTTCACTGCAGCTCTGAAGAGAATGTTAGCAAAGAGGTAACCGGGACACTGAAAACAGTACTCAAAGACAGCGAGAGCAAGCTCTCTCTTGGCACTTTGCATGTGGGACATACAGCGAGATGTTTGCTGCTTTTGCGTTTGGCTGTTGGGAGATTTACAGCACAAAGATATCTAGTTGATTTGAAGCAGTTCCGAGAAAGCCTAAACATAATCCCCACTTCTCCCTCCTGGCATTTTCCATGTGGGAGATATAGCAGGATGTATATTGGTTTTGAGGACAACTCAAAGGAGAGTGTAGGGAGAAAAGTTCCTGGCTCCTTGAATGCCGTTCCTGGAGACACTGCGATCAATGCGGGAGATATGTCAAGATGTGTGTTTGTTTTGAGGACGTCTCTCTGGAGAGTCTTAGCAAAGAGGTCACAGGGATAATCAGAGCAATTCTCAGAGACACTGAGAACAAGCTCCACAATTCCTCCTGGCACTTTCCCTGTAGGAGATACCGCAAGACGTTTCTGTATGTTAAGCACTGCGCTCTGCAGGGTGTTAGCAGAGACTTTCCCGGGACAGTGAAACCCTATGTCAGAGACACTGAGAAGAAGCCCCAACGTTCCTTCCAGGCACTTTCAGTGTGGGTGCCTTCTCCACGTGGTTCCTGGTTTCACTGCAGCTCTGAAGAGAATGTTAGCAAAGAGGTAACCGGGACACTGAAAACAGTACTCAAAGACAGCGAGAGCAAGCTCTCTCTTAGCACTTTGGATGTGGAACATACAGCGAGATGTTTGCTGCTTTTGCATTTGGCTGTTGGGAGCTTTACAGCACAAAGATATCTAGTTGATTTGAAGCAGTTCCGAAAAAGCCTAAACATAATCCCCACTTCTCCCTCCTGGCATTTTCCATGTGGGAGATATAGCAGGATGTATATTGGTTTTGAGGACAACTCAATGGACAGTGTAGGGAGAAAAGGTCCTGGCTCCTTGAATGCCGTTCCTGGAGACACTGCGATCAATGAGGGAGATATGTCAAGATGTGTGTTGGTTTTGAGGACGGCTCTCTGGAGAGTCTTAGCAAAGAGGTCACATGGATAATCATAGCAATTCTCAGAGACACTGAGAACAAGCTCCACAATTCCTCCTGGCACTTTCCCTGTAGGAGATACCGCAAGACGTTTCTGTATATTGGCACAGCGCTCTGCAGGGTGTTAGCAGAGACTTTCGCGGGACAGTGAAACCCTATGTCAGGGACACTGAGAAGAAGCCCCAACGTTCCTTCCAGGCATTTTCAGTGTGGGTGCCTTCTCCACGTGGTTCCTGGTTTCACTGCAGCTCTGAAGAGAATGTTAGCAAAGAGGTAACCGGGACACTGAAAACAGTACTCAAAGACAGCGAGAGCAAGCTCTCTCTTGGCACTTTGCATGTGGGACATACAGCGAGATGTTTGCTGCTTTTGCGTTTGGCTGTTGGGAGATTTACAGCACAAAGATATCTAGTTGATTTGAAGCAGTTCCGAGAAAGCCTAAACATAATCCCCACTTCTCCCTCCTGGCATTTTCCATGTGGGAGATATAGCAGGATGTATATTGGTTTTGAGGACAACTCAAAGGAGAGTGTAGGGAGAAAAGTTCCTGGCTCCTTGAATGCCGTTCCTGGAGACACTGCGATCAATGTGGGAGATATGTCAAGATGTGTGTTGGTTTTGAGGACGGCTCTCTGGAGAGTCTTAGCAAAGAGGTCACAGGGATAATCAGAGCAATTCTCAGAGACACTGAGAACAAGCTCCACAATTCCTCCTGGCACTTTCCCTGTAGGAGATACAGCAAGACGTTTCTGTATGTTAAGCACTGCGCTCTGCAGGGTGTTAGCAGAGACTTTCCCGGGACAGTGAAACCCTATGTCAGAGACACTGAGAAGAAGCCCCAACGTTCCTTCCAGGCATTTTCAGTGTGGGTGCCTTCTCCACGTGGTTCCTGGTTTCACTGCAGCTCTGAAGAGAATGTTAGCAAAGAGGTAACCGGGACACTGAAAACAGTACTCAAAGACAGGGAGAGCAAGCTCTCTCTTGGTACTTTGGATGTGGGACATACAGTGAGATGTTTGCTGCTTTTACCTTTGGCTGTTGGGAGCTTTACAGCACAAAGATATCTAGTTGATTTGAAGCAGTTCCGAGAAAGCCTAAACATAATCCCCACTTCTCCCTCCTGGCATTTTCCATGTGGGAGATATAGCAGGATGTATATTGGTTTTGAGGACAACTCAAAGGAGAGTGTAGGGAGAAAAGGTCCTGGCTCCTTGAATGCCGTTCCTGGAGACACTGCGATCAATGTGCGAGATATGTCAAGATGTGTGTTGGTTTTGAGGACGGCTCTCTGGAGAGTCTTAGCAAAGAGGTCACATGGATAATCATAGCAATTCTCAGAGACACTGAGAACAAGCTCCACAATTCCTCCTGGCACTTTCCCTGTAGGAGATACCGCAAGACGTTTCTGTATATTGGCACAGCGCTCTGCAGGGTGTTAGCAGAGACTTTCGCGGGACAGTGAAACCCTATGTCAGGGACACTGAGAAGAAGCCCCAACGTTCCTTCCAGGCATTTTCAGTGTGGGTGCCTTCTCCACGTGGTTCCTGGTTTCACTGCAGCTCTGAAGAGAATGTTAGCAAAGAGGTAACCGGGACACTGAAAACAGTACTCAAAGACAGGGAGAGCAAGCTCTCTCTTGGCACTTTGGATGTGGGACATACAGCGAGATGTTTGCTGCTTTTGCGTTTGGCTGTTGGGAGATTTACAGCACAAAGATATCTAGTTGATTTGAAGCAGTTCCGAGAAAGCCTAAACATAATCCCCACTTCTCCCTCCTGGCATTTTCCATGTGGGAGATATAGCAGGATGTATATTGGTTTTGAGGACAACTCAAAGGAGAGTGTAGGGAGAAAAGTTCCTGGCTCCTTGAATGCCGTTCCTGGAGACACTGCGATCAATGTGGGAGATATGTCAAGATGTGTGTTTGTTTTGAGGACGTCTCTCTGGAGAGTCTTAGCAAACAGGTCACAGGGATAATCAGAGCAATTCTCAGAGACACTGAGAACAAGCTCCACAATTCCTCCTGGCACTTTCCCTGTAGGAGATACAGCAAGACGTTTCTGTATGTTAAGCACTGCGCTCTGCAGGGTGTTAGCAGAGACTTTCCCGGGACAGTGAAACCCTATGTCAGAGACACTGAGAAGAAGCCCCAACGTTCCTTCCAGGCATTTTCAGTGTGGGTGCCTTCTCCACGTGGTTCCTGGTTTCACTGCAGCTCTGAAGAGAATGTTAGCAAAGAGGTAACCGGGACACTGAAAACAGTACTCAAAGACAGGGAGAGCAAGCTCTCTCTTGGTACTTTGGATGTGGGACATACAGCGAGATGTTTGCTGCTTTTGCGTTTGGCTGTTGGGAGATTTACAGCACAAAGATATCTAGTTGATTTGAAGCAGTTCCGAGAAAGTCTAAACATAATCCCCACTTCTCCCTCCTGGCATTTTCCATGTGGGAGATATAGCAGGATGTATATTGGTTTTGAGGACAACTCAATGGAGAGTGTAGGGAGAAAAGTTCCTGCCTCCTTGAATGCCGTTCCTGGAGACACTGCGATCAATGTGGGAGATATGTCAAGATGTGTGTTGGTTTTGAGGACGGCTCTCTGGAGAGTCTTAGCAAAGAGGTCACAGGGATAATCAGAGCAATTCTCAGAGACACTGAGACCAAGCTCCACAATTCCTCCTGGCACTTTCCCTGTAGGAGATACCGCAAGACGTTTCTGTATATTGGCAGAGCGCTCTGCAGGGTGTTAGCAGAGACTTTCGCGGGACAGTGAAACCCTATGTCAGGGACACTGAGAAGAAGCCCCAACATTCCTTCCAGGCATTTTCAGTGTGGGTGCCTTCTCCACGTGGTTCCTGGTTTCACTGCAGCTCTGAAGAGAATGTTAGCAAAGAGGTAACCGGGACAGTGAAAACAGTACTCAAAGACAGCGAGAGCAAGCTCTCTCTTAGCACTTTGGATGTGGGACATACAGCGAGATGTTTGCTGCTTTTGCATTTGGCTGTTGGGAGCTTTACAGCCCAAAGATATCTAGTTGATTTGAAGCAGTTCCGAGAAAGCCTAAACATAATCCCCACTTCTCCCTCCTGGCATTTTCCATGTGGGAGATATAGCAGGATGTATATTGGTTTTGAGGACAACTCAATGGACAGTGTAGGGAGAAAAGGTCCTGGCTCCTTGAATGCCGTTCCTGGAGACACTGCGATCAATGTGGGAGATATGTCAAGATGTGTGTTGGTTTTGAGGACGGCTCTCTGGAGAGTCTTAGCAAAGAGGTCACATGGATAATCATAGCAATTCTCAGAGACACTGAGAACAAGCTCCACAATTCCTCCTGGCACTTTCCCTGTAGGAGATACCGCAAGACGTTTCTGTATATTGGCACAGCGCTCTGCAGGGTGTTAGCAGAGACTTTCGCGGGACAGTGAAACCCTATGTCAGAGACACTGAGAAGAAGCCCCAACGTTCCTTCCAGGCATTTTCAGTGTGGGTGCCTTCTCCACGTGGTTCCTGGTTTCACTGCAGCTCTGAAGAGAATGTTAGCAAAGAGGTAACCGGGACAGTGAAAACAGTACTCAAAGACAGGGAGAGCAAGCTCTCTCTTGGCACTTTGCATGTGGGACATACAGCGAGATATTTGCTGCTTTTGCGTTTGGCTGTTGGGAGATTTACAGCACAAAGATATCTAGTTGATTTGAAGCAGTTCCGAGAAAGCCTAAACATAATCCCCACTTCTCCCTCCTGGCATTTTCCATGTGGGAGATATAGCAGGATGTATATTGGTTTTAAGGAACTGTCCCCGGAGAGTGTGGGCAGAAAAGTTCCTGGCTCCTTGAATGCCGTTCCTGGAGACACTGCGATCAATGAGGGAGATATGTCAAGATGTGTGTTGGTTTTGAGGACGGCTCTCTGGAGAGTCTTAGCAAAGAGGTCACAGGGATAATCAGAGCAATTCTCAGAGACACTGAGACCAAGCTCCACAATTCCTCCTGGCACTTTCCCTGTAGGAGATACCGCAAGACGTTTCTGTATATTGGCACAGCGCTCTGCAGGGTGTTAGCAGAGACTTTCCCGGGACAGTGAAACCCTATGTCAGGGACACTGAGAAGAAGCCCCAACGGTCCTTCCAGGCATTTTCAGTGTGGGTGCCTTCTCCACGTGGTTCCTGGTTTCAGTGCAGCTCTGAAGAGAATGTTAGCAAAGAGGTAACCGGGACAGTGAAAACAGTACTCAAAGACAGGGAGAGCAAGCTCTACATTACTCTATTGGCACTTTGGATGTGGGACATACAGCGAGATGTTTGCTGCTTTTGCGTTTGGCTGTTGGGAGATTTACAGCACAAAGATATCTAGTTGATTTGAAGCAGTTCTGAGAAAGTCTAAACATAATCCCCACTTCTCCCTCCTGGCATTTTCCATGTGGGAGATATAGCAGGATGTATATTGGTTTTAAGGAACTGTCCCCGGACAGTGTGGGCCGAAAAGTTCCTGGCTCCTTGAATGCCGTTCCTGGAGACACTGCGATCAATGAGGGAGATATGTCAAGATGTGTGTTGGTTTTGAGATCGGCTCTCTGGAGAGTCTTAGCAAAGAGGTCACATGGATAATCAGAGCAATTCTCAGAGACACTGAGAACAAGCTCCACAATTCCTCCTGGCACTTTCCCTGTAGGAGATACCGCAAGACGTTTCTGTATATTGGCACAGCGCTCTGCAGGGTGTTAGCAGAGACTTTCGCGGGACAGTGAAACCCTATGTCAGAGACACTGAGAAGAAGCCCCAACGTTCCTTCCAGGCATTTTCAGTGTGGGTGCCTTCTCCACGTGGTTCCTGGTTTCACTGCAGCTCTGAAGAGAATGTTAGCAAAGAGGTAACCGGGACACTGAAAACAGTACTCAAAGACAGGGAGAGCAAGCTCTCTCTTGGTACTTTGGATGTGGGACATACAGCGAGATGTTTGCTGCTTTTACCTTTGGCTGTTGGGAGATTTACAGCACAAAGATATCTAGTTGATTTGAAGCAGTTCCGAGAAAGCCTAAACATAATCCCCACTTCTCCCTCCTGGCATTTTCCATGTGGGAGATATAGCAGGATGTATATTGGTTTTGAGGACAACTCAATGGAGAGTGTAGGGAGAAAAGTTCCTGCCTCCTTGAATGCCGTTCCTGGAGACACTGCGATCAATGTGGGAGATATGTCAAGATGTGTGTTTGTTTTGAGGACGGCTCTCTGGAGAGTCTTAGCAAAGAGGTCACAGGGATAATCAGAGCAATTCTCAGAGACACTGAGACCAAGCTCCACAATTCCTCCTGGCACTTTCCCTGTAGGAGATACCGCAAGACGTTTCTGTATATTGGCAGAGCGCTCTGCAGGGTGTTAGCAGAGACTTTCGCGGGACAGTGAAACCCTATGTCAGGGACACTGAGAAGAAGCCCCAACGTTCCTTCCAGGCATTTTCAGTGTGGGTGCCTTCTCCACGTGGTTCCTGGTTTCACTGCAGCTCTGAAGAGAATGTTAGCAAAGAGGTAACCGGGACACTGAAAACAGTACTCAAAGACAGCGAGAGCAAGCTCTCTCTTAGCACTTTGGATGTGGGACATACAGCGAGATGTTTGCTGCTTTTGCATTTGGCTGTTGGGAGCTTTACAGCCCAAAGATATCTAGTTGATTTGAAGCAGTTCCGAGAAAGCCTAAACATAATCCCCACTTCTCCCTCCTGGCATTTTCCATGTGGGAGATATAGCAGGATGTATATTGGTTTTGAGGACAACTCAAAGGAGAGTGTAGGGAGAAAAGGTCCTGGCTCCTTGAATGCCGTTCCTGGAGACACTGCGATCAATGTGCGAGATATGTCAAGATGTGTGTTGGTTTTGAGGACGGCTCTCTGGAGAGTCTTAGCAAAGAGGTCACATGGATAATCATAGCAATTCTCAGAGACACTGAGAACAAGCTCCACAATTCCTCCTGGCACTTTCCCTGTAGGAGATACCGCAAGACGTTTCTGTATATTGGCACAGCGCTCTGCAGGGTGTTAGCAGAGACTTTCGCGGGACAGTGAAACCCTATGTCAGGGACACTGAGAAGAAGCCCCAACGTTCCTTCCAGGCATTTTCAGTGTGGGTGCCTTCTCCACGTGGTTCCTGGTTTCACTGCAGCTCTGAAGAGAATGTTAGCAAAGAGGTAACCGGGACACTGAAAACAGTACTCAAAGACAGGGAGAGCAAGCTCTCTCTTGGCACTTTGGATGTGGGACATACAGCGAGATGTTTGCTGCTTTTGCGTTTGGCTGTTGGGAGATTTACAGCACAAAGATATCTAGTTGATTTGAAGCAGTTCCGAGAAAGCCTAAACATAATCCCCACTTCTCCCTCCTGGCATTTTCCATGTGGGAGATATAGCAGGATGTATATTGGTTTTGAGGACAACTCAAAGGAGAGTGTAGGGAGAAAAGTTCCTGGCTCCTTGAATGCCGTTCCTGGAGACACTGCGATCAATGTGGGAGATATGTCAAGATGTGTGTTTGTTTTGAGGACGGCTCTCTGGAGAGTCTTAGCAAAGAGGTCACAGGGATAATCAGAGCAATTCTCAGAGACACTGAGAACAAGCTCCACAATTCCTCCTGGCACTTTCCCTGTAGGAGATACAGCAAGACGTTTCTGTATGTTAAGCACTGCGCTCTGCAGGGTGTTAGCAGAGACTTTCCCGGGACAGTGAAACCCTATGTCAGAGACACTGAGAAGAAGCCCCAACGTTCCTTCCAGGCATTTTCAGTGTGGGTGCCTTCTCCACGTGGTTCCTGGTTTCACTGCAGCTCTGAAGAGAATGTTAGCAAAGAGGTAACCGGGACACTGAAAACAGTACTCAAAGACAGGGAGAGCAAGCTCTCTCTTGGCACTTTGGATGTGGGACATACAGCGAGATGTTTGCTGCTTTTACCTTTGGCTGTTGGGAGATTTACAGCACAAAGATATCTAGTTGATTTGAAGCAGTTCCGAGAAAGTCTAAACATAATCCCCACTTCTCCCTCCTGGCATTTTCCATGTGGGAGATATAGCAGGATGTATATTGGTTTTGAGGACAACTCAATGGAGAGTGTAGGGAGAAAAGTTCCTGGCTCCTTGAATGCCGTTCCTGGAGACACTGCGATCAATGTGGGAGATATGTCAAGATGTGTGTTGGTTTTGAGGACGGCTCTCTGGAGAGTCTTAGCAAAGAGGTCACAGGGATAATCAGAGCAATTCTCAGAGACACTGAGACCAAGCTCCACAATTCCTCCTGGCACTTTCCCTGTAGGAGATACCGCAAGACGTTTCTGTATATTGGCAGAGCGCTCTGCAGGGTGTTAGCAGAGACTTTCGCGGGACAGTGAAACCCTATGTCAGGGACACTGAGAAGAAGCCCCAACATTCCTTCCAGGCATTTTCAGTGTGGGTGCCTTCTCCATGTGGTTCCTGGTTTCACTGCAGCTCTGAAGAGAATGTTAGCAAAGAGGTAACCGGGACAGTGAAAACAGTACTCAAAGACAGCGAGAGCAAGCTCTCTCTTAGCACTTTGGATGTGGGACATACAGCGAGATGTTTGCTGCTTTTGCATTTGGCTGTTGGGAGCTTTACAGCCCAAAGATATCTAGTTGATTTGAAGCAGTTCCGAGAAAGCCTAAACATAATCCCCACTTCTCCCTCCTGGCATTTTCCATGTGGGAGATATAGCAGGATGTATATTGGTTTTGAGGACAACTCAATGGACAGTGTAGGGAGAAAAGGTCCTGGCTCCTTGAATGCCGTTCCTGGAGACACTGCGATCAATGTGGGAGATATGTCAAGATGTGTGTTGGTTTTGAGGACGGCTCTCTGGAGAGTCTTAGCAAAGAGGTCACATGGATAATCATAGCAATTCTCAGAGACACTGAGAACAAGCTCCACAATTCCTCCTGGCACTTTCCCTGTAGGAGATACCGCAAGACGTTTCTGTATATTGGCACAGCGCTCTGCAGGGTGTTAGCAGAGACTTTCGCGGGACAGTGAAACCCTATGTCAGAGACACTGAGAAGAAGCCCCAACGTTCCTTCCAGGCATTTTCAGTGTGGGTGCCTTCTCCACGTGGTTCCTGGTTTCACTGCAGCTCTGAAGAGAATGTTAGCAAAGAGGTAACCGGGACAGTGAAAACAGTACTCAAAGACAGGGAGAGCAAGCTCTCTCTTGGCACTTTGGATGTGGGACATACAGCGAGATGTTTGCTGCTTTTGCGTTTGGCTGTTGGGAGATTTACAGCACAAAGATATCTAGTTGATTTGAAGCAGTTCCGAGAAAGCCTAAACATAATCCCCACTTCTCCCTCCTGGCATTTTCCATGTGGGAGATATAGCAGGATGTATATTGGTTTTGAGGACAACTCAAAGGAGAGTGTAGGGAGAAAAGTTCCTGGCTCCTTGAATGCCATTCCTGGAGACACTGCGATCAATGTGGGAGATATGTCAAGATGTGTGTTTGTTTTGAGGACGTCTCTCTGGAGAGTCTTAGCAAAGAGGTCACACAGATAATCAGAGCAATTCTCAGAGACACTGAGAACAAGCTCCACAATTCCTCCTGGCACTTTCCCTGTAGGAGATACCGCAAGACGTTTCTGTATATTGGCACAGTGCTCTGCAGGGTGTTAGCAGAGACTTTCGCGGGACAGTGAAACCCTATGTCAGAGACACTGAGAAGAAGCCCCAACGTTCCTTCCAGGCATTTTCAGTGTGGGTGCCTTCTCCACGTGGTTCCTGGTTTCACTGCAGCTCTGAAGAGAATGTTAGCAAAGAGGTAACCGGGACACTGAAAACAGTACTCAAAGACAGGGAGAGCAAGCTCTCTCTTGGCACTTTGGATGTGGGACATACAGCGAGATGTTTGCTGCTTTTACCTTTGGCTGTTGGGAGCTTTACAGCACAAAGATATCTAGTTGATTTGAAGCAGTTCCGAGAAAGTCTAAACATAATCCCCACTTCTCCCTCCTGGCATTTTCCATGTGGGAGATATAGCAGGATGTATATTGGTTTTGAGGACAACTCAAAGGAGAGTGTAGGGAGAAAAGTTCCTGGCTCCTTGAATGCCGTTCCTGGAGACACTGCGATCAATGAGGGAGATATGTCAAGATGTGTGTTGGTTTTGAGGACGGCTCTCTGGAGAGTCTTAGCAAAGAGGTCACATGGATAATCAGAGCGATTCTCATAGACACTGAGACCAAGCTCCACAATTCCTCCTGGCACTTTCCCTGTAGGAGATACCGCAAGACGTTTCTGTATATTTGGCACTGCACTCTGCAGGGTGTTAGCAGAGACTTTCGCGGGACAGTGAAACCCTATGTCAGAGACACTGAGAAGAAGCCCCAACGTTCCTTCCAGGCATTTTCAGTGTGGGTGCCTTCTCCACGTGGTTCCTGGTTTCACTGCAGCTCTGAAGAGAATGTTAGCAAAGAGGTAACCGGGACACTGAAAACAGTACTCAAAGACAGGGAGAGCAAGCTCTACATTACTCTATTGGCACTTTCGATGTGGGACATACAGCGAGATGTTTGCTGCTTTTGCGTTTGGCTGTTGGGAGATTTACAGCACAAAGATATCTAGTTGATTTGAAGCAGTTCTGAGAAAGTCTAAACATAATCCCCACTTCTCCCTCCTGGCATTTTCCATGTGGGAGATATAGCAGGATGTATATTGGTTTTAAGGAACTGTCCCCGGACAGTGTGGGCCGAAAAGTTCCTGGCTCCTTGAATGCCGTTCCTGGAGACACTGCGATCAATGAGGGAGATATGTCAAGATGTGTGTTGGTTTTGAGGACGGCTCTCTGGAGAGTCTTAGCAAAGAGGTCACAGGGATAATCAGAGCAATTCTCAGAGACACTGAGAACAAGCTCCACAATTCCCTCCTGGCACTTTCCCTGTAGGAGATACCGCAAGACGTCTCTGTATATTAAGCACTGCGCTCTGCAGGGTGTTAGCAGAGACTTTCGCGGGACAGTGAAACCCTATGTCAGAGACACTGAGAAGAAGCCCCAACGTTCCTTCCAGGCATTTTCAGTGTGGGTGCCTTCTCCACGTGGTTCCTGGTTTCACTGCAGCTCTGAAGAGAATGTTAGCAAAGAGGTAACCGGGACACTGAAAACAGTACTCAAAGACAGGGAGAGCAAGCTCTCTCTTGGCACTTTGGATGTGGGACATACAGCGAGATGTTTGCTGCTTTTACCTTTGGCTGTTGGGAGATTTACAGCACAAAGATATCTAGTTGATTTGAAGCAGTTCCGAGAAAGCCTAAACATAATCCCCACTTCTCCCTCCTGGCATTTTCCATGTGGGAGATATAGCAGGATGTATATTGGTTTTGAGGACAACTCAAAGGAGAGTGTAGGGAGAAAAGTTCCTGGCTCCTTGAATGCCGTTCCTGGAGACACTGCGATCAATGTGGGAGATATGTCAAGATGTGTGTTGGTTTTGAGGACGGCTCTCTGGAGAGTCTTAGCAAAGAGGTCACACAGATAATCATAGCAATTCTCAGAGACACTGAGACCAAGCTCCACAATTCCTCCTGGCACTTTCCCTGTAGGAGATACCGCAAGACGTTTCTGTATATTGGCAGAGCGCTCTGCACGGTGTTAGCAGAGACTTTCGCGGGACAGTGAAACCCTATGTCAGGGACACTGAGAAGAAGCCCCAACGTTCCTTCCAGGCATTTTCAGTGTGGGTGCCTTCTCCACGTGGTTCCTGGTTTCACTGCAGCTCTGAAGAGAATGTTAGCAAAGAGGTAACCGGGACACTGAAAACAGTACTCAAAGACAGGGAGAGCAAGCTCTCTCTTGGCACTTTCGATGTGGGACATACAGCGAGATGTTTGCTGCTTTTGCGTTTGGCTGTTGGGAGATTTACAGCACAAAGATATCTAGTTGATTTGAAGCAGTTCCGAGAAAGTCTAAACATAATCCCCACTTCTCCCTCCTGGCATTTTCCATGTGGGAGATATAGCAGGATGTATATTGGTTTTGAGGATAACTCAAAGGAGAGTGTAGGGAGAAAAGTTCCTGGCTCCTTGAATGCCGTTTCTGGAGACACTGCGATCAATGTGGGAGATATGTCAAGATGTGTGTTTGTTTTGAGGACGGCTCTCTGGAGAGTCTTAGCAAAGAGGTCACACAGATAATCAGAGCAATTCTCAGAGACACTGAGAACAAGCTCCACAATTCCTCCTGGCACTTTCCCTGTAGGAGATACCGCAAGACGTTTCTGTATATTGGCACAGCGCTCTGCAGGGTGTTAGCAGAGACTTTCGCGGGACAGTGAAACCCTATGTCAGAGACACTGAGAAGAAGCCCCAACGTTCCTTCCAGGCATTTTCAGTGTGGGTGCCTTCTCCACGTGGTTCCTGGTTTCACTGCAGCTCTGAAGAGAATGTTAGCAAAGAGGTAACCGGGACACTGAAAACAGTACTCAAAGACAGGGAGAGCAAGCTCTCTCTTGGCACTTTGCATGTGGGACATACAGCGAGATGTTTGCTGCTTTTGCATTTGGCTGTTGGGAGCTTTATAGCACAAAGATATCTAGTTGATTTGAAGCAGTTCTGAGAAAGCCTAAACATAATCCCCACTTCTCCCTCCTGGCATTTTCCATGTGGGAGATATAGCAGGATGTATATTGGTTTTGAGGACAACTCAATGGAGAGTGTAGGGAGAAAAGTTCCTGGCTCCTTGAATGCCGTTCCTGGAGACACTGCGATCAATGTGGGAGATATGTCAAGATGTGTGTTGGTTTTGAGGACGGCTCTCTGGAGAGTCTTAGCAAAGAGGTCACACAGATAATCAGAGCAATTCTCAGAGACACTGAGAACAAGCTCCACAATTCCTCCTGGCACTTTCCCTGTAGGAGATACCGCAAGACGTTTCTGTATATTGGCACAGCGCTCTGCAGGGTGTTAGCAGAGACTTTCGCGGGACAGTGAAACCCTATGTCAGGGACACTGAGAAGAAGCCCCAACGGTCCTTCCAGGCATTTTCAGTGTGGGTGCCTTCTCCACGTGGTTCCTGGTTTCAGTGCAGCTCTGAAGAGAATGTTAGCAAAGAGGTAACCGGGACACTGAAAACAGTACTCAAAGACAGGGAGAGCAAGCTCTACATTACTCTATTGGCACTTTCGATGTGGGACATACAGCGAGATGTTTGCTGCTTTTGCGTTTGGCTGTTGGGAGATTTACAGCACAAAGATATCTAGTTGATTTGAAGCAGTTCTGAGAAAGTCTAAACATAATCCCCACTTCTCTCTCCTGGCATTTTCCATGTGGGAGATATAGCAGGATGTATATTGGTTTTAAGGAACTGTCCCCGGAGAGTGTGGGCAGAAAAGTTCCTGGCTCCTTGAATGCCGTTCCTGGAGACACTGCGATCAATGAGGGAGATATGTCAAGATGTGTGTTGGTTTTGAGGACGGCTCTCTGGAGAGTCTTAGCAAAGAGGTCACAGGGATAATCAGAGCAATTCTCAGAGACACTGAGAACAAGCTCCACAATTCCCTCCTGGCACTTTCCCTGTAGGAGATACCGCAAGACGTCTCTGTATATTAAGCACTGCGCTCTGCAGGGTGTTAGCAGAGACTTTCGCGGGACAGTGAAACCCTATGTCAGAGACACTGAGAAGAAGCCCCAACGTTCCTTCCAGGCATTTTCAGTGTGGGTGCCTTCTCCACGTGGTTCCTGGTTTCACTGCAGCTCTGAAGAGAATGTTAGCAAAGAGGTAACCGGGACACTGAAAACAGTACTCAAAGACAGGGAGAGCAAGCTCTCTCTTGGTACTTTGGATGTGGGACATACAGCGAGATGTTTGCTGCTTTTACCTTTGGCTGTTGGGAGATTTACAGCACAAAGATATCTAGTTGATTTGAAGCAGTTCCGAGAAAGCCTAAACATAATCCCCACTTCTCCCTCCTGGCATTTTCCATGTGGGAGATATAGCAGGATGTATATTGGTTTTGAGGACAACTCAAAGGAGAGTGTAGGGAGAAAAGTTCCTGGCTCCTTGAATGCCGTTCCTGGAGACACTGCGATCAATGTGGGAGATATGTCAAGATGTGTGTTGGTTTTGAGGACGGCTCTCTGGAGAGTCTTAGCAAAGAGGTCACACAGATAATCATAGCAATTCTCAGAGACACTGAGACCAAGCTCCACAATTCCTCCTGGCACTTTCCCTGTAGGAGATACCGCAAGACGTTTCTGTATATTGGCAGAGCGCTCTGCAGGGTGTTAGCAGAGACTTTCGCGGGACAGTGAAACCCTATGTCAGGGACACTGAGAAGAAGCCCCAACGTTCCTTCCAGGCATTTTCAGTGTGGGTGCCTTCTCCACGTGGTTCCTGGTTTCACTGCAGCTCTGAAGAGAATGTTAGCAAAGAGGTAACCGGGACACTGAAAACAGTACTCAAAGACAGGGAGAGCAAGCTCTCTCTTGGCACTTTGCATGTGGGACATACAGCGAGATGTTTGCTGCTTTTGCGTTTGGCTGTTGGGAGATTTACAGCACAAAGATATCTAGTTGATTTGAAGCAGTTCCGAGAAAGTCTAAACATAATCCCCACTTCTCCCTCCTGGCATTTTCCATGTGGGAGATATAGCAGGATGTATATTGGTTTTGAGGATAACTCAAAGGAGAGTGTAGGGAGAAAAGTTCCTGGCTCCTTGAATGCCATTCCTGGAGACACTGCGATCAATGTGGGAGATATGTCAAGATGTGTGTTTGTTTTGAGGACGGCTCTCTGGAGAGTCTTAGCAAAGAGGTCACACAGATAATCAGAGCAATTCTCAGAGACACTGAGAACAAGCTCCACAATTCCTCCTGGCACTTTCCCTGTAGGAGATACCGCAAGACGTTTCTGTATATTGGCACAGCGCTCTGCAGGGTGTTAGCAGAGACTTTCGCGGGACAGTGAAACCCTATGTCAGAGACACTGAGAAGAAGCCCCAACGTTCCTTCCAGGCATTTTCAGTGTGGGTGCCTTCTCCACGTGGTTCCTGGTTTCACTGCAGCTCTGAAGAGAATGTTAGCAAAGAGGTAACCGGGACACTGAAAACAGTACTCAAAGACAGGGAGAGCAAGCTCTCTCTTGGCACTTTGCATGTGGGACGTACAGCGAGATGTTTGCTGCTTTTGCATTTGGCTGTTGGGAGCTTTATAGCACAAAGATATCTAGTTGATTTGAAGCAGTTCCGAGAAAGCCTAAACATAATCCCCACTTCTCCCTCCTGGCATTTTCCATGTGGGAGATATAGCAGGATGTATATTGGTTTTGAGGACAACTCAATGGAGAGTGTAGGGAGAAAAGTTCCTGGCTCCTTGAATGCCGTTCCTGGAGACACTGCGATCAATGTGGGAGATATGTCAAGATGTGTGTTGGTTTTGAGGACGGCTCTCTGGAGAGTCTTAGCAAAGAGGTCACAGGGATAATCAGAGCAATTCTCAGAGACACTGAGAACAAGCTCCACAATTCCTCCTGGCACTTTCCCTGTAGGAGATACCGCAAGACGTTTCTGTATATTGGCACAGCGCTCTGCAGGGTGTTAGCAGAGACTTTCGCGGGACAGTGAAACCCTATGTCAGGGACACTGAGAAGAAGCCCCAACGTTCCTTCCAGGCATTTTCAGTGTGGGTGCCTTCTCCACGTGGTTCCTGGTTTCACTGCAGCTCTGAAGAGAATGTTAGCAAAGAGGTAACCGGGACACTGAAAACAGTACTCAAAGACAGGGAGAGCAAGCTCTACATTACTCTCTTGGCACTTTGGATGTGGGACATACAGCGAGATGTTTGCTGCTTTTGCGTTTGGCTGTTGGGAGATTTACAGCACAAAGATATCTAGTTGATTTGAAGCAGTTCTGAGAAAGTCTAAACATAATCCCCACTTCTCTCTCCTGGCATTTTCCATGTGGGAGATATAGCAGGATGTATATTGGTTTTAAGGAACTGTCCCCGGAGAGTGTGGGCAGAAAAGTTCCTGGCTCCTTGAATGCCGTTCCTGGAGACACTGCGATCAATGAGGGAGATATGTCAAGATGTGTGTTGGTTTTGAGGACGGCTCTCTGGAGAGTCTTAGCAAAGAGGTCACAGGGATAATCAGAGCAATTCTCAGAGACACTGAGAACAAGCTCCACAATTCCTCCTGGCACTTTCCCTGTAGGAGATACCGCAAGACGTCTCTGTATATTAAGCACTGCGCTCTGCAGGGTGTTAGCAGAGACTTTCCCGGGACAGTGAAACCCTATGTCAGAGACACTGAGAAGAAGCCCCAACGTTCCTTCCAGGCATTTTCAGTGTGGGTGCCTTCTCCACGTGGTTCCTGGTTTCACTGCAGCTCTGAAGAGAATGTTAGCAAAGAGGTAACCGGGACACTGAAAACAGTACTCAAAGACAGGGAGAGCAAGCTCTACATTACTCTATTGGCACTTTCGATGTGGGACATACAGCGAGATGTTTGCTGCTTTTGCGTTTGGCTGTTGGGAGATTTACAGCACAAAGATATCTAGTTGATTTGAAGCAGTTCTGAGAAAGTCTAAACATAATCCCCACTTCTCCCTCCTGGCATTTTCCATGTGGGAGATATAGCAGGATGTATATTGGTTTTGAGGACAACTCAAAGGACAGTGTAGGGAGAAAAGTTCCTGGCTCCTTGAATGCCGTTCCTGGAGACACTGCGATCAATGAGGGAGATATGTCAAGATGTGTGTTGGTTTTGAGGACGTCTCTCTGGAGAGTCTTAGCAAAGAGGTCACAGGGATAATCAGAGCAATTCTCAGAGACACTGAGAACAAGCTCCACAATTCCTCCTGGCACTTTCCCTGTAGGAGATACCGCAAGACGTCTCTGTATATTAAGCACTGCGCTCTGCAGGGTGTTAGCAGAGACTTTCCCGGGACAGTGAAACCCTATGTCAGAGACACTGAGAAGAAGCCCCAACGTTCCTTCCAGGCATTTTCAGTGTGGGTGCCTTCTCCACGTGGTTCCTGGTTTCACTGCAGCTCTGAAGAGAATGGTAGCAAAGAGGTAACCGGGACAGTGAAAACAGTACTCAAAGACAGCGAGAGCAAGCTCTCTCTTGGCACTTTGGATGTGGGACATACAGCGAGATGTTTGCTGCTTTTACATTTGGCTGTTGGGAGATTTACAGCACAAAGATATCTAGTTGATTTGAAGCAGTTCTGAGAAAGTCTAAACATAATCCCCACTTCTCCCTCCTGGCATTTTCCATGTGGGAGATATAGCAGGATGTATATTGGTTTTAAGGAACTGTCCCCGGAGAGTGTGGGCAGAAAAGTTCCTGGCTCCTTGAATGCCGTTCCTGGAGACACTGCGATCAATGTGGGAGATATGTCAAGATGTGTGTTTGTTTTGAGGACGGCTCTCTGGAGAGTCTTAGCAAAGAGGTCACATGGATAATCAGAGCGATTCTCATAGACACTGAGACCAAGCTCCACAATTCCTCCTGGCACTTTCCCTGTAGGAGATACCGCAAGACGTTTCTGTATATTGGCACAGCGCTCTGCAGGGTGTTAGCAGAGACTTTCCCGGGACAGTGAAACCCTATGTCAGAGACACTGTGAAGAAGCCCCAACGTTCCTTCCAGGCATTTTCAGTGTGGGTGCCTTCTCCACGTGGTTCCTGGTTTCACTGCAGCTCTGAAGAGAATGTTAGCAAAGAGGTAACCGGGACACTGAAAACAGTACTCAAAGACAGGGAGAGCAAGCTCTACATTACTCTATTGGCACTTTCGATGTGGGACATACAGCGAGATGTTTGCTGCTTTTGCGTTTGGCTGTTGGGAGATTTACAGCACAAAGATATCTAGTTGATTTGAAGCAGTTCCGAGAAAGTCTAAACATAATCCCCACTTCTCCCTCCTGGCAGTTTCCATGTGGGAGATATAGCAGGATGTATATTGGTTTTGAGGACAACTCAATGGACAGTGTAGGGAGAAAACCTCCTGGCTCCTTGAATGCCATTTCTGGAGACACTGCGATCAATGTGGGAGATATGTCAAGATGTGTGTTTGTTTTGAGGACGTCTCTCTGGAGAGTCTTAGCAAAGAGGTCACACAGATAATCAGAGCAATTCTCAGAGACACTGAGAACAAGCTCGACAATTCCCTCCTGGCGCTTTCCCTGTAGGAAATACCGCAAGACGTTTCTGTATATTGGGCACAGCGCTCTGCAGGGTGTTAGCAGAGACTTTCCCGGGACAGTGAAACCCTATGTCAGGGACACTGAGAAGAAGCCGCAACGTTCCTTCCAGGCATTTTCAGTGTGGGTGCCTTCTCCACGTGGTTCCTGGTTTCACTGCAGCTCTGAAGAGAATGTTAGCAAAGAGGTAACCGGGACACTGAAAACAGTACTCAAAGACAGCGAGAGCAAGCTCTCTCTTGGCACTTTGGATGTGGGACATACAGCGAGATGTTTGCTGCTTTTACATTTGGCTGTTGGGAGATTTACAGCACAAAGATATCTAGTTGATTTGAAGCAGTTCCGAGAAAGTCTAAACATAATCCCCACTTCTCCCTCCTGGCATTTTCCATGTGGGAGATATAGCAGGATGTATATTGGTTTTAAGGAACTGTCCCCGGACAGTGTGGGCAGAAAAGTTCCTGGCTCCTTGAATGCCGTTCCTGGAGACACTGCGATCAATGTGGGAGATATGTCAAGATGTGTGTTGGTTTTGAGGACGGCTCTCTGGAGAGTCTTAGCAAAGAGGTCACAGGGATAATCAGAGCAATTCTCAGAGACACTGAGAACAAGCTCCACAATTCCTCCTGGCACTTTCCCTGTAGGAGATACTGCAAGACGTTTCTGTATATTGGGCACAGCGCTCTGCAGGCTGTTAGCAGAGACTTTCGCGGGACAGTGAAACCCTATGTCAGAGACACTGAGAAGAAGCCCCAACGTTCCTTCCAGGCATTTTCAGTGTGGGTGCCTTCTCCACGTGGTTCCTGGTTTCACTGCAGCTCTGAAGAGAATGTTAGCAAAGAGGTAACCGGGACAGTGAAAACAGTACTCAAAGACAGGGAGAGCAAGCTCTACATTACTCTATTGGCACTTTCGATGTGGGACATACAGCGAGATGTTTGCTGCTTTTGCGTTTGGCTGTTGGGAGATTTACAGCACAAAGATATCTAGTTGATTTGAAGCAGTTCTGAGAAAGTCTAAACATAATCCCCACTTCTCCCTCCTGGCATTTTCCATGTGGGAGATATAGCAGGATGTATATTAGTTTTAAGGAACTGTCCCCGGACAGTGTGGGCAGAAAAGTTCCTGGCTCCTTGAATGCCGTTCCTGGAGACACTGCGATCAATGTGGGAGATATGTCAAGATGTGTGTTTGTTTTGAGGACGTCTCTCTGGAGAGTCTTAGCAAAGAGGTCACACAGATAATCAGAGCAATTCTCAGAGACACTGAGAACAAGCTCGACAATTCCCTCCTGGCGCTTTCCCTGTAGGAGATACCGCAAGACGTTTCTGTATATTGGGCACAGCGCTCTGCAGGGTGTTAGCAGAGACTTTCCCGGGACAGTGAAACCCTATGTCAGAGACACTGAGAAGAAGCCCCAAGGTTCCCTCCAGGCACTTTCAGTGTGGGTGCCTTCTCCACGTGGTTCCTGGTTTCAGTGCAGCTCTGAAGAGAATGTTAGCAAAGAGGTAACCGGGACAGTGAAAACAGTACTCAAAGACAGGGAGAACAAGCTCTCTCTTGGCACTTTGGATGTGGGACATACAGCGAGATGTTTGCTGCTTTTGCGTTTGGCTGTTGGGAGATTTACAGCACAAAGATATCTAGTTGATTTGAAGCAGTTCCGAGAAAGTCTAAACATAATCCCCACTTCTCCCTCCTGGCAGTTTCCATGTGGGAGATATAGCAGGATGTATATTGGTTTTGAGGACAACTCAATGGACAGTGTAGGGAGAAAACCTCCTGGCTCCTTGAATGCCGTTTCTGGAGACACTGCGATCAATGTGGGAGATATGTCAAGATGTGTGTTGGTTTTGAGGACGTCTCTCTGGAGAGTCTTAGCAAAGAGGTCACACAGATAATCAGAGCAATTCTCAGAGACACTGAGAACAAGCTCCACAATTCCCTCCTGGCACTTTCCCTGTAGGAGATACCGCAAGACGTTTCTGTATATTGGGCACAGCGCGCTGAACGGTGTTAGCAGAGAATTTCCCGGGACAGTGAAACCCTATGTCAGAGACACTGAGAAGAAGCCCCAATGCTCCCTCCAGGCACTTCCAGTGTGGGTGCCTTCTCCACGTGGTTCCTGGTTTCACTGCAGCTCTGAAGAGAATGTTAGCAAAGAGGTAACCGGGACAGTGAAAACAGTACTCAAAGACAGGGAGAGCAAGCTCTCTCTTGGCACTTTGGATGTGGGACATACAGCGAGATGTTTGCTGCTTTTGCGTTTGGCTGTTGGGAGATTTACAGCACAAAGATATCTAGTTGATTTGAAGCAGTTCCGAGAAAGCCTAAACATAATCCCCACTTCTCCCTCCTGGCACTTTCCATGTGGGAGATATAGCAGGATGTATATTGGTTTTGAGGACAACTCAATGGACAGTGTAGGGAGAAAAGTTCCTGGCTCCTTGAATGCCGTTTCTGGAGACACTGCGATCAATGTGGGAGATATGTCAAGATGTGTGTTGGTTTTGAGGACGTCTCTCTGGAGAGTCTTAGCAAAGAGGTCACACAGATAATCAGAGCAATTCTCAGAGACACTGAGAACAAGCTCCACAATTCCCTCCTGGCACTTTCCCTGTAGGAGATACCGCAAGACGTTTCTGTATATTGGGCACAGCGCTCTGCAGGGTGTTAGCAGAGACTTTCGCGGGACAGTGAAACCCTATGTCAGGGACACTGAGAAGAAGCCCCAACGTTCCTTCCAGGCATTTTCAGTGTGGGTGCCTTCTCCACGTGGTTCCTGGTTTCACTGCAGCTCTGAAGAGAATGTTAGCAAAGAGGTAACCGGGACACTGAAAACAGTACTCAAAGACAGGGAGAGCAAGCTCTCTCTTGGCACTTTGGATGTGGGACATACAGCGAGATGTTTGCTGCTTTTGCGTTTGGCTGTTGGGAGATTTACAGCACAAAGATATCTAGTTGATTTGAAGCAGTTCCGAGAAAGTCTAAACATAATCCCCACTTCTCCCTCCTGGCATTTTCCATGTGGGAGATATAGCAGGATGTATATTGGTTATAAGGAACTGTCCCCGGAGAGTGTGGGCAGAAAAGTTCCTGGCTCCTTGAATGCCGTTCCTGGAGACACTGCCATCAATGTGGGAGATATGTCAAGATGTTTGTTTGTTTTGAGGACGTCTCTCTGGAGAGTCTTAGCAAAGAGGTCACACAGATAATCAGAGCAATTCTCAGAGACACTGAGAACAAGCTCGACAATTCCCTCCTGGCGCTTTCCCTGTAGGAGATACAGCAAGACGTTTCTGTATATTGGGCACAGCGCTCTGCAGGGTGTTAGCAGAGACTTTCCCGGGACAGTGAAACCCTATGTCAGAGACACTGAGAAGAAGCCCCAACGTTCCCTCCAGGCACTTTCAGTGTGGGTGCCTTCTCCACGTGGTTCCTGGTTTCACTGCAGCTCTGAAGAGAATGTTAGCAAAGAGGTAACCGGGACACTGAAAACAGTACTCAAAGACAGGGAGAGCAAGCTCTCTCTTGGTACTTTGGATGTGGGACATACAGCGAGATGTTTGCTGCTTTTGCGTTTGGCTGTTGGGAGATTTACAGCACAAAGATATCTAGTTGATTTGAAGCAGTTCCGAGAAAGTCTAAACATAATCCCCACTTCTCCCTCCTGGCAGTTTCCATGTGGGAGATATAGCAGGATGTATATTGGTTTTGAGGACAACTCAATGGACAGTGTAGGGAGAAAACCTCCTGGCTCCTTGAATGCCATTTCTGGAGACACTGCGATCAATGTGGGAGATATGTCAAGATGTGTGTTGGTTTTGAGGACGTCTCTCTGGAGAGTCTTAGCAAAGAGGTCACAGGGATAATCAGAGCAATTCTCAGAGACACTGAGAACAAGCTCCACAATTCCTCCTGGCACTTTCCCTGTAGGAGATACTGCAAGACGTTTCTGTATATTGGGCACAGCGCTCTGCAGGCTGTTAGCAGAGACTTTCGCGGGACAGTGAAACCCTATGTCAGAGACACTGAGAAGAAGCCCCAACGTTCCTTCCAGGCATTTTCAGTGTGGGTGCCTTCTCCACGTGGTTCCTGGTTTCACTGCAGCTCTGAAGAGAATGTTAGCAAAGAGGTAACCGGGACAGTGAAAACAGTACTCAAAGACAGGGAGAGCAAGCTCTACATTACTCTATTGGCACTTTCGATGTGGGACATACAGCGAGATGTTTGCTGCTTTTGCGTTTGGCTGTTGGGAGATTTACAGCACAAAGATATCTAGTTGATTTGAAGCAGTTCTGAGAAAGTCTAAACATAATCCCCACTTCTCCCTCCTGGCACTTTCCATGTGGGAGATATAGCAGGATGTATATTAGTTTTAAGGAACTGTCCCCGGACAGTGTGGGCAGAAAAGTTCCTGGCTCCTTGAATGCCGTTCCTGGAGACACTGCGATCAATGTGGGAGATATGTCAAGATGTGTGTTTGTTTTGAGGACGTCTCTCTGGAGAGTCTTAGCAAAGAGGTCACACAGATAATCAGAGCAATTCTCAGAGACACTGAGAACAAGCTCGACAATTCCCTCCTGGCGCTTTCCCTGTAGGAGATACCGCAAGACGTTTCTGTATATTGGGCACAGCGCTCTGCAGGGTGTTAGCAGAGACTTTCCCGGGACAGTGAAACCCTATGTCAGAGACACTGAGAAGAAGCCCCAAGGTTCCCTCCAGGCACTTTCAGTGTGGGTGCCTTCTCCACGTGGTTCCTGGTTTCAGTGCAGCTCTGAAGAGAATGTTAGCAAAGAGGTAACCGGGACAGTGAAAACAGTACTCAAAGACAGGGAGAACAAGCTCTCTCTTGGCACTTTGGATGTGGGACATACAGCGAGATGTTTGCTGCTTTTGCGTTTGGCTGTTGGGAGATTTACAGCACAAAGATATCTAGTTGATTTGAAGCAGTTCCGAGAAAGTCTAAACATAATCCCCACTTCTCCCTCCTGGCAGTTTCCATGTGGGAGATATAGCAGGATGTATATTGGTTTTGAGGACAACTCAATGGACAGTGTAGGGAGAAAACCTCCTGGCTCCTTGAATGCCGTTTCTGGAGACACTGCGATCAATGTGGGAGATATGTCAAGATGTGTGTTGGTTTTGAGGACGTCTCTCTGGAGAGTCTTAGCAAAGAGGTCACACAGATAATCAGAGCAATTCTCAGAGACACTGAGAACAAGCTCCACAATTCCCTCCTGGCACTTTCCCTGTAGGAGATACCGCAAGACGTTTCTGTATATTGGGCACAGCGCGCTGCACGGTGTTAGCAGAGAATTTCCCGGGACAGTGAAACCCTATGTCAGAGACACTGAGAAGAAGCCCCAATGCTCCCTCCAGGCACTTCCAGTGTGGGTGCCTTCTCCACGTGGTTCCTGGTTTCACTGCAGCTCTGAAGAGAATGTTAGCAAAGAGGTAACCGGGACAGTGAAAACAGTACTCAAAGACAGGGAGAGCAAGCTCTCTCTTGGCACTTTGGATGTGGGACATACAGCGAGATGTTTGCTGCTTTTGCGTTTGGCTGTTGGGAGATTTACAGCACAAAGATATCTAGTTGATTTGAAGCAGTTCCGAGAAAGCCTAAACATAATCCCCACTTCTCCCTCCTGGCACTTTCCATGTGGGAGATATAGCAGGATGTATATTGGTTTTGAGGACAACTCAATGGACAGTGTAGGGAGAAAAGTTCCTGGCTCCTTGAATGCCGTTTCTGGAGACACTGCGATCAATGTGGGAGATATGTCAAGATGTGTGTTGGTTTTGAGGACGTCTCTCTGGAGAGTCTTAGCAAAGAGGTCACACAGATAATCAGAGCAATTCTCAGAGACACTGAGAACAAGCTCCACAATTCCCTCCTGGCACTTTCCCTGTAGGAGATACCGCAAGACGTTTCTGTATATTGGGCACAGCGCTCTGCAGGGTGTTAGCAGAGACTTTCGCGGGACAGTGAAACCCTATGTCAGGGACACTGAGAAGAAGCCCCAACGTTCCTTCCAGGCATTTTCAGTGTGGGTGCCTTCTCCACGTGGTTCCTGGTTTCACTGCAGCTCTGAAGAGAATGTTAGCAAAGAGGTAACCGGGACACTGAAAACAGTACTCAAAGACAGGGAGAGCAAGCTCTCTCTTGGCACTTTGGATGTGGGACATACAGCGAGATGTTTGCTGCTTTTGCGTTTGGCTGTTGGGAGATTTACAGCACAAAGATATCTAGTTGATTTGAAGCAGTTCCGAGAAAGTCTAAACATAATCCCCACTTCTCCCTCCTGGCAGTTTCCATGTGGGAGATATAGCAGGATGTATATTGGTTTTGAGGACAACTCAATGGACAGTGTAGGGAGAAAACCTCCTGGCTCCTTGAATGCCATTTCTGGAGACACTGCGATCAATGTGGGAGATATGTCAAGATGTGTGTTGGTTTTGAGGACGTCTCTCTGGAGAGTCTTAGCAAAGAGGTCACAGGGATAATCAGAGCAATTCTCAGAGACACTGAGAACAAGCTCCACAATTCCTCCTGGCACTTTCCCTGTAGGAGATACTGCAAGACGTTTCTGTATATTGGGCACAGCGCTCTGCAGGCTGTTAGCAGAGACTTTCGCGGGACAGTGAAACCCTATGTCAGGGACACTGAGAAGAAGCCCCAACGTTCCTTCCAGGCATTTTCAGTGTGGGTGCCTTCTCCACGTGGTTCCTGGTTTCACTGCAGCTCTGAAGAGAATGTTAGCAAAGAGGTAACCGGGACACTGAAAACAGTACTCAAAGACAGGGAGAGCAAGCTCTCTCTTGGCACTTTGGATGTGGGACATACAGCGAGATGTTTGCTGCTTTTGCGTTTGGCTGTTGGGAGATTTACAGCACAAAGATATCTAGTTGATTTGAAGCAGTTCCGAGAAAGTCTAAACATAATCCCCACTTCTCCCTCCTGGCACTTTCCATGTGGGAGATATAGCAGGATGTATATTGGTTTTGAGGACAACTCAATGGACAGTGTAGGGAGAAAAGGTCCTGGCTCCTTGAATGCCGTTTCTGGAGACACTGCGATCAATGAGGGAGATATGTCAAGATGTGTGTTGGTTTTGAGGACGGCTCTCTGGAGAGTCTTAGCAAAGAGGTCACACAGATAATCAGAGCAATTCTCAGAGACACTGAGAACAAGATCGACAATTCCCTCCTGGCACTTTCCCTGTAGGAGATACCGCAAGACGTTTCTGTATATTGGGCACAGCGCGCTGCACGGTGTTAGCAGAGACTTTCCCGGGACAGTGAAACCCTATGTCAGAGACACTGAGAAGAAGCCCCAATGTTCCCTCCAGGCACTTTCAGTGTGGGTGCCTTCTCCACGTGGTTCCTGGTTTCACTGCAGCTCTGAAGAGAATGTTAGCAAAGAGGTAACCGGGACAGTGAAAACAGTACTCAAAGACAGGGAGAGCAAGCTCTACATTACTCTATTGGCACTTTGGATGTGGGACATACAGCGAGATGTTTGCTGCTTTTGCGTTTGGCTGTTGGGAGATTTACAGCACAAAGATATCTAGTTGACTTGAAGCAGTTCCGAGAAAGTCTAAACATAATCCCCACTTCTCCCTCCTGGCACTTTCCATGTGGGAGATATAGCAGGATGTATATTGGTTTTGAGGACAACTCAATGGACAGTGTAGGGAGAAAACCTCCTGGCTCCTTGAATGCCGTTTCTGGAGACCCTGCGATCAATGTGGGAGATATGTCAAGATGTGTGTTGGTTTTGAGGACGTCTCTCTGGAGAGTCTTAGCAAAGAGGTCACACAGATAATCAGAGCAATTCTCAGAGACACTGAGACCAAGCTCCACAATTCCCTCCTGGCACTTTCCCTGTAGGAGATACCGCAAGACGTTTCTGTATATTGGGCACAGCGCTCTGCACGGTGTTAGCAGAGACTTTCCCGGGACAGTGAAACCCTATGTCAGAGACACTGAGAAGAAGCCCCAATGTTCCCTCCAGGCACTTTCAGTGTGGGTGCCTTCTCCACGTGGTTCCTGGTTTCACTGCAGCTCTGAAGAGAATGTTAGCAAAGAGGTAACCGGGACAGTGAAAACAGTACTCAAAGACAGGGAGAGCAAGCTCTCTCTTGGCACTTTGGATGTGGGACATACAGCGAGATGTTTGCTGCTTTTGCGTTTGGCTGTTGGGAGATTTACAGCACAAAGATATCTAGTTGATTTGAAGCAGTTCCGAGAAAGTCTAAACATAATCCCCACTTCTCCCTCCTGGCACTTTCCATGTGGGAGATATAGCAGGATGTATATTGGTTTTGAGGACAACTCAATGGACAGTGTAGGGAGAAAAGGTCCTGGCTCCTTGAATGCCATTTCTGGAGACACTGCGATCAATGAGGGAGATATGTCAAGATGTGTGTTTGTTTTGAGGACGTCTCTCTGGAGAGTCTTAGCAAAGAGGTCACACAGATATTCAGAGCAATTCTCAGAGACACTGAGAACAAGCTCGACAATTCCCTCCTGGCACTTTCCCTGTAGGAGATACCGCAAGACGTTTCTGTATATTGGGCACAGCGCTCTGCAGGGTGTTAGCAGAGCCTTTCCCGGGACAGTGAAACCCTATGTCAGAGACACTGAGAAGAAGCCCCAATGTTCCCTCCAGGCACTTTCAGTGTGGCTGCCTTCTCCACGTGGTTCCTGGTTTCACTGCAGCTCTGAAGAGAATGTTAGCAAAGAGGTAACCGGGACAGTGAAAACAGTACTCAAAGACAGGGAGAGCAAGCTCTCTCTTGGCACTTTGGATGTGGGACATACAGCGAGATATTTGCTGCTTTTGCGTTTGGCTGTTGGGAGATTTACAGCACAAAGATATCTAGTTGATTTGAAGCAGTTCCGAGAAAGTCTAAACATAATCCCCACTTCTCCCTCCTGGCACTTTCCATGTGGGAGATATAGCAGGATGTATATTGGTTTTGAGGACAACTCAATGGAGAGTGTAGGGAGAAAAGTTCCTGGCTCCTTGAATGCCGTTTCTGGAGACCCTGCGATCAATGTGGGAGATATGTCAAGATGTGTGTTGGTTTTGAGGACGTCTCTCTGGAGAGTCTTAGCAAAGAGGTCACACAGATAATCAGAGCAATTCTCAGAGACACTGAGACCAAGCTCGACAATTCCCTCCTGGCACTTTCCCTGTAGGAGATACCGCAAGACGTTTCTGTATATTGGGCACAGCGCTCTGCAGGGTGTTAGCAGAGACTTTCCCGGGACAGTGAAACCCTATGTCAGAGACACTGAGAAGAAGCCCCAATGTTCCCTCCAGGCACTTTCAGTGTGGGTGCCTTCTCCACGTGGTTCCTGGTTTCACTGCAGCTCTGAAGAGAATGTTAGCAAAGAGGTAACCGGGACAGTGAAAACAGTACTCAAAGACAGGGAGAGCAAGCTCTCTCTTGGCACTTTGGATGTGGGACATACAGCGAGATGTTTGCTGCTTTTGCGTTTGGCTGTTGGGAGATTTACAGCACAAAGATATCTAGTTGATTTGAAGCAGTTCCGAGAAAGTCTAAACATAATCCCCACTTCTCCCTCCTGGCACTTTCCATGTGGGAGATATAGCAGGATGTATATTGGTTTTGAGGACAACTCAATGGAGAGTGTAGGGAGAAAAGTTCCTGGCTCCTTGAATGCCGTTTCTGGAGACACTGCGATCAATGTGGGAGATATGTCAAGATGTGTGTTGGTTTTGAGGACGTCTCTCTGGAGAGTCTTAGCAAAGAGGTCACACAGATAATCAGAGCAATTCTCAGAGACACTGAGACCAAGCTCGACAATTCCCTCCTGGCACTTTCCCTGTAGGAGATACCGCAAGATGTTTCTGTATATTGGGCACAGCGCTCTGCAGGGTGTTAGCAGAGACTTTCGCGGGACAGTGAAACCCTATGTCAGAGACACTGAGAAGAAGCCCCAACGTTCCTTCCAGGCACTTTCAGTGTGGGTGCCTTCTCCACGTGGTTCCTGGTTTCACTGCAGCTCTGAAGAGAATGTTAGCAAAGAGGTAACCGGGACACTGAAAACAGTACTCAAAGACAGGGAGAGCAAGCTCTACATTACTCTATTGGCACTTTGGATGTGGGACATACAGCGAGATGTTTGCTGCTTTTGCGTTTGGCTGTTGGGAGATTTACAGCACAAAGATATCTAGTTGACTTGAAGCAGTTCCGAGAAAGTCTAAACATAATCCCCACTTCTCCCTTCTGGCACTTTCCATGTGGGAGATATAGCAGGATGTATATTGGTTTTGAGGACAACTCAATGGACAGTGTAGGGAGAAAAGTTCCTGGCTCCTTGAATGCCGTTTCTGGAGACCCTGCGATCAATGTGGGAGATATGTCAAGATGTGTGTTGGTTTTGAGGACGTCTCTCTGGAGAGTCTTAGCAAAGAGGTCACACAGATAATCAGAGCAATTCTCAGAGACACTGAGACCAAGCTCCACAATTCCCTCCTGGCACTTTCCCTGTAGGAGATACCGCAAGACGTTTCTGAATATTGGGCACAGCGCTCTGCACGGTGTTAGCAGAGACTTTCCCGGGACAGTGAAACCCTATGTCAGAGACACTGAGAAGAAGCCCCAATGTTCCCTCCAGGCACTTTCAGTGTGGGTGCCTTCTCCACGTGGTTCCTGGTTTCACTGCAGCTCTGAAGAGAATGTTAGCAAAGAGGTAACCGGGACAGTGAAAACAGTACTCAAAGACAGGGAGAGCAAGCTCTCTCTTGGCACTTTGGATGTGGGACATACAGCGAGATGTTTGCTGCTTTTGCGTTTGGCTGGTGGGAGATTTACAGCACAAAGATATCTAGTTGATTTGAAGCAGTTCCGAGAAAGTCTAAACATAATCCCCACTTCTCCCTCCTGGCACTTTCCATGTGGGAGATATAGCAGGATGTATATTGGTTTTGAGGACAACTCAATGGACAGTGTAGGGAGAAAAGGTCCTGGCTCCTTGAATGCCGTTTCTGGAGACACTGCGATCAATGCGGGAGATATGTCAAGATGTGTGTTTGTTTTGAGGACGGCTCTCTGGAGAGTCTTAGCAAAGAGGTCACACAGATAATCAGAGCAATTCTCAGAGACACTGAGAACAAGCTCGACAATTCCCTCCTGGCGCTTTCCCTGTAGGAGATACCGCAAGACGTTTCTGTATATTGGGCACAGCGCTCTGCAGGGTGTTAGCAGAGACTTTCCCGGGACAGTGAAACCCTATGTCAGAGACACTGAGAAGAAGCCCCAATGTTCCCTCCAGGCACTTTCAGTGTGGGTGCCTTCTCCACGTGGTTCCTGGTTTCACTGCAGCTCTGAAGAGAATGTTAGCAAAGAGGTAACCGGGACAGTGAAAACAGTACTCAAAGACAGGGAGAGCAAGCTCTCTCTTGGCACTTTGGATGTGGGACATACAGCGAGATGTTTGCTGCTTTTGCGTTTGGCTGTTGGGAGATTTACAGCACAAAGATATCTAGTTGATTTGAAGCAGTTCCGAGAAAGTCTAAACATAATCCCCACTTCTCCCTCCTGGCACTTTCCATGTGGGAGATATAGCAGGATGTATATTGGTTTTGAGGACAACTCAATGGACAGTGTAGGGAGAAAAGGTCCTGGCTCCTTGAATGCCATTTCTGGAGACACTGCGATCAATGAGGGAGATATGTCAAGATGTGTGTTTGTTTTGAGGACGTCTCTCTGGAGAGTCTTAGCAAAGAGGTCACACAGATATTCAGAGCAATTCTCAGAGACACTGAGAACAAGCTCGACAATTCCCTCCTGGCACTTTCCCTGTAGGAGATACCGCAAGACGTTTCTGTATATTGGGCACAGCGCTCTGCACGGTGTTAGCAGAGACTTTCCCGGGACAGTGAAACCCTATGTCAGAGACACTGAGAAGAAGCCCCAATGTTCCCTCCAGGCACTTTCAGTGTGGCTGCCTTCTCCACGTGGTTCCTGGTTTCACTGCAGCTCTGAAGAGAATGTTAGCAAAGAGGTAACCGGGACAGTGAAAACAGTACTCAAAGACAGGGAGAGCAAGCTCTCTCTTGGCACTTTGGATGTGGGACATACAGCGAGATATTTGCTGCTTTTGCGTTTGGCTGTTGGGAGATTTACAGCACAAAGATATCTAGTTGATTTGAAGCAGTTCCGAGAAAGTCTAAACATAATCCCCACTTCTCCCTCCTGGCACTTTCCATGTGGGAGATATAGCAGGATGTATATTGGTTTTGAGGACAACTCAATGGAGAGTGTAGGGAGAAAAGTTCCTGGCTCCTTGAATGCCGTTTCTGGAGACCCTGCGATCAATGTGGGAGATATGTCAAGATGTGTGTTGGTTTTGAGGACGTCTCTCTGGAGAGTCTTAGCAAAGAGGTCACACAGATAATCAGAGCAATTCTCAGAGACACTGAGACCAAGCTCGACAATTCCCTCCTGGCGCTTTCCCTGTAGGAGATACCGCAAGACGTTTCTGTATATTGGGCACAGCGCTCTGCACGGTGTTAGCAGAGACTTTCGCGGGACAGTGAAACCCTATGTCAGAGACACTGAGAAGAAGCCCCAATGTTCCCTCCAGGCACTTTCAGTGTGGGTGCCTTCTCCACGTGGTTCCTGGTTTCACTGCAGCTCTGAAGAGAATGTTAGCAAAGAGGTAACCGGGACAGTGAAAACAGTACTCAAAGACAGGGAGAGCAAGCTCTCTCTTGGCACTTTGGATGTGGGACATACAGCGAGATGTTAGCTGCTTTTGCGTTTGGCTGTTGGGAGATTTACAGCACAAAGATATCTAGTTGATTTGAAGCAGTTCCGAGAAAGTCTAAACATAATCCCCACTTCTCCCTCCTGGCACTTTCCATGTGGGAGATATAGCAGGATGTATATTGGTTTTGAGGACAACTCAATGGACAGTGTAGGGAGAAAAGGTCCTGGCTCCTTGAATGCTGTTCCTGGAGACACTGCGATCAATGTGGGAGATATGTCAAGATGTGTGTTTGTTTTGAGGACGTCTCTCTGGAGAGTCTTAGCAAAGAGGTCACAGGGATAATCAGAGCAATTCTCAGAGACACTGAGAACAAGCTCCACAATTCCCTCCTGGCACTTTCCCTGTAGGAGATACCGCAAGACGTTTCTGTATATTGGGCACAGCGCGCTGCACGGTGTTAGCAGAGACTTTCCCGGGACAGTGAAACCCTATGTCAGAGACACTGAGAAGAAGCCCCAATGTTCCCTCCAGGCACTTTCAGTGTGGGTGCCTTCTCCACGTGGTTCCTGGTTTCACTGCAGCTCTGAAGAGAATGTTAGCAAAGAGGTAACCGGGACACTGAAAACAGTACTCAAAGACAGGGAGAACAAGCTCTACATTACTCTATTGGCACTTTCGATGTGGGACATACAGCGAGATGTTTGCTGCTTTTGCGTTTGGCTGTTGGGAGATTTACAGCACAAAGATATCTAGTTGATTTGAAGCAGTTCTGAGAAAGTCTAAACATAATCCCCACTTCTCCCTCCTGGCAGTTTCCATGTGGGAGATATAGCAGGATGTATATTGGTTTTGAGGACAACTCAATGGAGAGTGTAGGGAGAAAAGGTCCTGGCTCCTTGAATGCCGTTTCTGGAGACACTGCGATCAATGTGGGAGATATGTCAAGATGTGTGTTGGTTTTGAGGACGGCTCTCTGGAGAGTCTTAGCAAAGAGGTCACAGGGATAATCAGAGCAATTCTCAGAGACACTGAGACCAAGCTCCACAATTCCTCCTGGCACTTTCCCTGTAGGAGATACCGCAAGACGTTTCTGTATATTGGCACAGCGCTCTGCAGGGTGTTAGCAGAGACTTTCGCGGGACAGTGAAACCCTATGTCAGGGACACTGAGAAGAAGCCCCAACGGTCCTTCCAGGCATTTTCAGTGTGGGTGCCTTCTCCACGTGGTTCCTGGTTTCACTGCAGCTCTGAAGAGAATGTTAGCAAAGAGGTAACCGGGACACTGAAAACAGTACTCAAAGACAGCGAGAGCAAGCTCTCTCTTGGCACTTTGGATGTGGGACATACAGCGAGATGTTTGCTGCTTTTACATTTGGCTGTTGGGAGATTTACAGCACAAAGATATCTAGTTGATTTGAAGCAGTTCCGAGAAAGTCTAAACATAATCCCCACTTCTCCCTCCTGGCATTTTCCATGTGGGAGATATAGCAGGATGTATATTGGTTTTAAGGAACTGTCCCCGGAGAGTGTGGGCAGAAAAGTTCCTGGCTCCTTGAATGCCGTTCCTGGAGACACTGCGATCAATGTGGGAGATATGTCAAGATGTGTGTTGGTTTTGAGGACGGCTCTCTGGAGAGTCTTAGCAAAGAGGTCACACAGATATTCAGAGCAATTCTCAGAGACACTGAGAACAAGCTCCACAATTCCTCCTGGAACTTTCCCTGTAGGAGATACCGCAAGACGTCTCTGTATATTAAGCACTGCGCTCTGCAGGGTGTTAGCAGAGACTTTCGCGGGACAGTGAAACCCTATGTCAGAGACACTGAGAAGAAGCCCCAACGTTCCTTCCAGGCATTTTCAGTGTGGGTGCCTTCTCCACGTGGTTCCTGGTTTCACTGCAGCTCTGAAGAGAATGTTAGCAAAGAGGTAACCGGGACAGTGAAAACAGTACTCAAAGACAGGGAGAGCAAGCTCTACATTACTCTATTGGCACTTTGGATGTGGGACATACAGCGAGATGTTTGCTGCTTTTGCGTTTGGCTGTTGGGAGATTTACAGCACAAAGATATCTAGTTGACTTGAAGCAGTTCCGAGAAAGTCTAAACATAATCCCCACTTCTCCCTCCTGGCACTTTCCATGTGGGAGATATAGCAGGATGTATATTGGTTTTGAGGACAACTCAATGGACAGTGTAGGGAGAAAAGTTCCTGGCTCCTTGAATGCCGTTTCTGGAGACACTGCGATCAATGTGGGAGATATGTCAAGATGTGTGTTGGTTTTGAGGACGGCTCTCTGGAGAGTCTTAGCAAAGAGGTCACACAGATAATCAGAGCAATTCTCAGAGACACTGAGACCAAGCTCCACAATTCCCTCCTGGCACTTTCCCTGTAGGAGATACCGCAAGACGTTTCTGTATATTGGGCACAGCGCTCTGCACGCTGTTAGCAGAGACTTTCCCGGGACAGTGAAACCCTATGTCAGAGACACTGAGAAGAAGCCCCAATGTTCCCTCCAGGCACTTTCAGTGTGGGTGCCTTCTCCACGTGGTTCCTGGTTTCACTGCAGCTCTGAAGAGAATGTTAGCAAAGAGGTAACCGGGACAGTGAAAACAGTACTCAAAGACAGGGAGAGCAAGCTCTCTCTTGGCACTTTGGATGTGGGACATACAGCGAGATGTTTGCTGCTTTTGCGTTTGGCTGTTGGGAGATTTACAGCACAAAGATATCTAGTTGATTTGAAGCAGTTCCGAGAAAGTCTAAACATAATCCCCACTTCTCCCTCCTGGCACTTTCCATGTGGGAGATATAGCAGGATGTATATTGGTTTTGAGGACAACTCAATGGACAGTGTAGGGAGAAAAGGTCCTGGCTCCTTGAATGCCATTTCTGGAGACACTGCGATCAATGAGGGAGATATGTCAAGATGTGTGTTTGTTTTGAGGACGTCTCTCTGGAGAGTCTTAGCAAAGAGGCCACACAGATATTCAGAGCAATTCTCAGAGACACTGAGAACAAGCTCGACAATTCCCTCCTGGCACTTTCCCTGTAGGAGATACCGCAAGACGTTTCTGTATATTGGGCACAGCGCTCTGCAGGGTGTTAGCAGAGACTTTCCCGGGACAGTGAAACCCTATGTCAGAGACACTGAGAAGAAGCCCCAATGTTCCCTCCAGGCACTTTCAGTGTGGCTGCCTTCTCCACGTGGTTCCTGGTTTCACTGCAGCTCTGAAGAGAATGTTAGCAAAGAGGTAACCGGGACACTGAAAACAGTACTCAAAGACAGGGAGAGCAAGCTCTCTCTTGGCACTTTGGATGTGGGACATACAGCGAGATGTTTGCTGCTTTTGCGTTTGGCTGTTGGGAGATTTACAGCACAAAGATATCTAGTTGATTTGAAGCAGTTCCGAGAAAGTCTAAACATAATCCCCACTTCTCCCTCCTGGCACTTTCCATGTGGGAGATATAGCAGGATGTATATTGGTTTTGAGGACAACTCAATGGAGAGTGTAGGGAGAAAAGTTCCTGGCTCCTTGAATGCCGTTTCTGGAGACCCTGCGATCAATGTGGGAGATATGTCAAGATGTGTGTTGGTTTTGAGGACGGCTCTCTGGAGAGTCTTAGCAAAGAGGTCACACAGATAATCAGAGCAATTCTCAGAGACACTGAGACCAAGCTCCACAATTCCCTCCTGGCGCTTTCCCTGTAGGAGATACCGCAAGACGTTTCTGTATATTGGGCACAGCGCTCTGCAGGGTGTTAGCAGAGACTTTCGCGGGACAGTGAAACCCTATGTCAGAGACACTGAGAAGAAGCCCCAATGTTCCCTCCAGGCACTTTCAGTGTGGGTGCCTTCTCCACGTGGTTCCTGGTTTCACTGCAGCTCTGAAGAGAATGTTAGCAAAGAGGTAACCGGGACACTGAAAACAGTACTCAAAGACAGGGAGAGCAAGCTCTCTCTTGGCACTTTGGATGTGGGACATACAGCGAGATGTTTGCTGCTTTTGCGTTTGGCTGGTGGGAGATTTACAGCACAAAGATATCTAGTTGATTTGAAGCAGTTCCGAGAAAGTCTAAACATAATCCCCACTTCTCCCTCCTGGCACTTTCCATGTGGGAGATATAGCAGGATGTATATTGGTTTTGAGGACAACTCAATGGACAGTGTAGGGAGAAAAGGTCCTGGCTCCTTGAATGCCGTTTCTGGAGACACTGAGATCAATGCGGGAGATATGTCAAGATGTGTGTTTGTTTTGAGGACGTCTCTCTGGAGAGTCTTAGCAAAGAGGTCACACAGATAATCAGAGCAATTCTCAGAGACACTGAGAACAAGCTCGACAATTCCCTCCTGGCGCTTTCCCTGTAGGAGATACCGCAAGACGTTTCTGTATATTGGGCACAGCGCTCTGCACGGTGTTAGCAGAGACTTTCCCGGGACAGTGAAACCCTATGTCAGAGACACTGAGAAGAAGCCCCAATGTTCCCTCCAGGCACTTTCAGTGTGGGTGCCTTCTCCACGTGGTTCCTGGTTTCACTGCAGCTCTGAAGAGAATGTTAGCAAAGAGGTAACCGGGACAGTGAAAACAGTACTCAAAGACAGGGAGAGCAAGCTCTCTCTTGGCACTTTGGATGTGGGACATACAGCGAGATGTTAGCTGCTTTTGCGTTTGGCTGTTGGGAGATTTACAGCACAAAGATATCTAGTTGATTTGAAGCAGTTCCGAGAAAGTCTAAACATAATCCCCACTTCTCCCTCCTGGCACTTTCCATGTGGGAGATATAGCAGGATGTATATTGGTTTTGAGGACAACTCAATGGACAGTGTAGGGAGAAAAGTTCCTGGCTCCTTGAATGCCGTTTCTGGAGACACTGCGATCAATGTGGGAGATATGTCAAGATGTGTGTTTGTTTTGAGGACGTCTCTCTGGAGAGTCTTAGCAAAGAGGTCACAGGGATAATCAGAGCAATTCTCAGAGACACTGAGACCAAGCTCCACAATTCCTCCTGGCACTTTCCCTGTAGGAGATACCGCAAGACGTTTCTGTATATTGGCACAGCGCTCTGCAGGGTGTTAGCAGAGACTTTCGCGGGACAGTGAAACCCTATGTCAGGGACACTGAGAAGAAGCCCCAACGGTCCTTCCAGGCATTTTCAGTGTGGGTGCCTTCTCCACGTGGTTCCTGGTTTCACTGCAGCTCTGAAGAGAATGTTAGCAAAGAGGTAACCGGGACACTGAAAACAGTACTCAAAGACAGCGAGAGCAAGCTCTCTCTTGGCACTTTGGATGTGGGACATACAGCGAGATGTTTGCTGCTTTTACATTTGGCTGTTGGGAGATTTACAGCACAAAGATATCTAGTTGATTTGAAGCAGTTCCGAGAAAGTCTAAACATAATCCCCACTTCTCCCTCCTGGCATTTTCCATGTGGGAGATATAGCAGGATGTATATTGGTTTTAAGGAACTGTCCCCGGAGAGTGTGGGCAGAAAAGTTCCTGGCTCCTTGAATGCCGTTCCTGGAGACACTGCGATCAATGTGGGAGATATGTCAAGATGTGTGTTGGTTTTGAGGACGGCTCTCTGGAGAGTCTTAGCAAAGAGGTCACACAGATATTCAGAGCAATTCTCAGAGACACTGAGAACAAGCTCCACAATTCCTCCTGGAACTTTCCCTGTAGGAGATACCGCAAGACGTCTCTGTATATTGGCACTGCGCTCTGCAGGGTGTTAGCAGAGACTTTCGCGGGACAGTGAAACCCTATGTCAGAGACACTGAGAAGAAGCCCCAACGTTCCTTCCAGGCATTTTCAGTGTGGGTGCCTTCTCCACGTGGTTCCTGGTTTCACTGCAGCTCTGAAGAGAATGTTAGCAAAGAGGTAACCGGGACACTGAAAACAGTACTCAAAGACAGGGAGAGCAAGCTCTCTCTTGGTACTTTGGATGTGGGACATACAGCGAGATGTTTGCTGCTTTTACATTTGGCTGTTGGGAGCTTTACAGCACAAAGATATCTAGTTGATTTGAAGCAGTTCCGAGAAAGCCTAAACATAATCCCCACTTCTCCCTCCTGGCATTTTCCATGTGGGAGATATAGCAGGATGTATATTGGTTTTGAGGACAACTCAATGGAGAGTGTGGGCAGAAAAGTTCCTGGTTCCTTGAATGCCGTTCCTGGAGACACTGCGATCAATGTGGGAGATATGTCAAGATGTGTGTTGGTTTTGAGGACGGCTCTCTGGAGAGTCTTAGCAAAGAGGTCACACGGATAATCAGAGCAATTCTCAGAGACACTGAGAACAAGCTCCACAATTCCTCCTGGCACTTTCCCTGTAGGAGATACCGCAAGACGTTTCTGTATATTGGCACAGCGCTCTGCAGGGTGTTAGCAGAGACTTTCCCGGGACAGTGAAACCCTATGTCAGAGACACTGAGAAGAAGCCCCAACGTTCCTTCCAGGCATTTTAGGTGTGGGTGCCTTCTCCACGTGGTTCCTGGTTTCACTGCAGCTCTGAAGAGAATGTTAGCAAAGAGGTAACCGGGACACTTAAAACAGTACTCAAAGACAGGGAGAGCAAGCTCTCTCTTGGTACTTTGGATGTGGGACATACAGCGAGATGTTTGCTGCTTTTACATTTGGCTGTTGGGAGCTTTACAGCACAAAGATATCTAGTTGATTTGAAGCAGTTCCGAGAAAGCCTAAACATAATCCCCACTTCTCCCTCCTGGCATTTTCCATGTGGGAGATATAGCAGGATGTATATTGGTTTTGAGGACAACTCAATGGAGAGTGTAGGGAGAAAAGTTCCTGGCTCCTTGAATGCCGTTTCTGGAGACCCTGCGATCAATGTGGGAGATATGTCAAGATGTGTGTTTGTTTTGAGGACGGCTCTCTGGAGAGTCTTAGCAAAGAGGTAACATGGATAATCAGAGCAATTCTCAGAGACACTGAGACCAAGCTCCACAATTCCTCCTGGCACTTTCCCTGTAGGAGATACCGCAAGACGTTTCTGTATATTGGCACAGCGCTCTGCAGGGTGTTAGCAGAGACTTTCCCAGGACAGTGAAACCCTATGTCAGGGACACTGAGAAGAAGCCCCAACGTTCCTTCCAGGCATTTTCAGTGTGGGTGCCTTCTCCACGTGGTTCCTGGTTTCACTGCAGCTCTGAAGAGAATGTTAGCAAAGAGGTAACCGGGACAGTGAAAACAGTACTCAAAGACAGGGAGAGCAAGCTCTCTCTTGGCACTTTGGATGTGGGACATACAGCGAGATGTTTGCTGCTTTTGCGTTTGGCTGTTGGGAGATTTACAGCACAAAGATATCTAGTTGATTTGAAGCAGTTCCGAGAAAGTCTAAACATAATCCCCACTTCTCCCTCCTGGCACTTTCCATGTGGGAGATATAGCAGGATGTATATTGGTTTTGAGGACAACTCAATGGACAGTGTAGGGAGAAAAGGTCCTGGCTCCTTGAATGCCGTTTCTGGAGACACTGCGATCAATGCGGGAGATATGTCAAGATGTGTGTTGGTTTTGAGGACGGCTCTCTGGAGAGTCTTAGCAAAGAGGTCACACAGATAATCAGAGCAATTCTCAGAGACACTGAGAACAAGCTCGACAATTCCCTCCTGGCACTTTCCCTGTAGGAGATACCGCAAGACGTTTCTGTATATTGGGCACAGCGCGCTGCACGGTGTTAGCAGAGACTTTCCCGGGACAGTGAAACCCTATGTCAGAGACACTGAGAAGAAGCCCCAATGTTCCCTCCAGGCACTTTCAGTGTGGGTGCCTTCTCCACGTGGTTCCTGGTTTCACTGCAGCTCTGAAGAGAATGTTAGCAAAGAGGTAACCGGGACAGTGAAAACAGTACTCAAAGACAGGGAGAGCAAGCTCTACATTACTCTATTGGCACTTTGGATGTGGGACATACAGCGAGATGTTTGCTGCTTTTGCGTTTGGCTGTTGGGAGATTTACAGCACAAAGATATCTAGTTGACTTGAAGCAGTTCCGAGAAAGTCTAAACATAATCCCCACTTCTCCCTCCTGGCACTTTCCATGTGGGAGATATAGCAGGATGTATATTGGTTTTGAGGACAACTCAATGGAGAGTGTAGGGAGAAAAGTTCCTGGCTCCTTGAATGCCGTTTCTGGAGACCCTGCGATCAATGTGGGAGATATGTCAAGATGTGTGTTGGTTTTGAGGACGTCTCTCTGGAGAGTCTTAGCAAAGAGGTCACACAGATAATCAGAGCAATTCTCAGAGACACTGAGACCAAGCTCCACAATTCCCTCCTGGCACTTTCCCTGTAGGAGATACCGCAAGACGTTTCTGTATATTGGGCACAGCGCTCTGCACGCTGTTAGCAGAGACTTTCCCGGGACAGTGAAACCCTATGTCAGAGACACTGAGAAGAAGCCCCAATGTTCCCTCCAGGCACTTTCAGTGTGGGTGCCTTCTCCACGTGGTTCCTGGTTTCACTGCAGCTCTGAAGAGAATGTTAGCAAAGAGGTAACCGGGACAGTGAAAACAGTACTCAAAGACAGGGAGAGCAAGCTCTCTCTTGGCACTTTGGATGTGGGACATACAGCGAGATGTTTGCTGCTTTTGCGTTTGGCTGTTGGGAGATTTACAGCACAAAGATATCTAGTTGATTTGAAGCAGTTCCGAGAAAGTCTAAACATAATCCCCACTTCTCCCTCCTGGCACTTTCCATGTGGGAGATATAGCAGGATGTATATTGGTTTTGAGGACAACTCAATGGACAGTGTAGGGAGAAAAGGTCCTGGCTCCTTGAATGCCATTTCTGGAGACACTGCGATCAATGAGGGAGATATGTCAAGATGTGTGTTTGTTTTGAGGACGTCTCTCTGGAGAGTCTTAGCAAAGAGGTCACACAGATATTCAGAGCAATTCTCAGAGACACTGAGAACAAGCTCGACAATTCCCTCCTGGCACTTTCCCTGTAGGAGATACCGCAAGACGTTTCTGTATATTGGGCACAGCGCTCTGCAGGGTGTTAGCAGAGACTTTCCCGGGACAGTGAAACCCTATGTCAGAGACACTGAGAAGAAGCCCCAATGTTCCCTCCAGGCACTTTCAGTGTGGCTGCCTTCTCCACGTGGTTCCTGGTTTCACTGCAGCTCTGAAGAGAATGTTAGCAAAGAGGTAACCGGGACAGTGAAAACAGTACTCAAAGACAGGGAGAGCAAGCTCTCTCTTGGCACTTTGGATGTGGGACATACAGCGAGATATTTGCTGCTTTTGCGTTTGGCTGTTGGGAGATTTACAGCACAAAGATATCTAGTTGATTTGAAGCAGTTCCGAGAAAGTCTAAACATAATCCCCACTTCTCCCTCCTGGCACTTTCCATGTGGGAGATATAGCAGGATGTATATTGGTTTTGAGGACAACTCAATGGACAGTGTAGGGAGAAAAGGTCCTGGCTCCTTGAATGCCGTTTCTGGAGACACTGCGATCAATGCGGGAGATATGTCAAGATGTGTGTTTGTTTTGAGGACGGCTCTCTGGAGAGTCTTAGCAAAGAGGTCACACAGATAATCAGAGCAATTCTCAGAGACACTGAGAACAAGCTCGACAATTCCCTCCTGGCGCTTTCCCTGTAGGAGATACCGCAAGACGTTTCTGTATATTGGGCACAGCGCTCTGCACGGTGTTAGCAGAGACTTTCCCGGGACAGTGAAACCCTATGTCAGAGACACTGAGAAGAAGCCCCAATGTTCCCTCCAGGCACTTTCAGTGTGGGTGCCTTCTCCACGTGGTTCCTGGTTTCACTGCAGCTCTGAAGAGAATGTTAGCAAAGAGGTAACCGGGACAGTGAAAACAGTACTCAAAGACAGGGAGAGCAAGCTCTCTCTTGGCACTTTGGATGTGGGACATACAGCGAGATGTTAGCTGCTTTTGCGTTTGGCTGTTGGGAGATTTACAGCACAAAGATATCTAGTTGATTTGAAGCAGTTCCGAGAAAGTCTAAACATAATCCCCACTTCTCCCTCCTGGCACTTTCCATGTGGGAGATATAGCAGGATGTATATTGGTTTTGAGGACAACTCAATGGACAGTGTAGGGAGAAAAGGTCCTGGCTCCTTGAATGCCGTTTCTGGAGACACTGCGATCAATGTGGGAGATATGTCAAGATGTGTGTTTGTTTTGAGGACGTCTCTCTGGAGAGTCTTAGCAAAGAGGTCACAGGGATAATCAGAGCAATTCTCAGAGACACTGAGACCAAGCTCCACAATTCCTCCTGGCACTTTCCCTGTAGGAGTTACCGCAAGACGTTTCTGTATATTGGCACAGCGCTCTGCAGGGTGTTAGCAGAGACTTTCGCGGGACAGTGAAACCCTATGTCAGGGACACTGAGAAGAAGCCCCAACGGTCCTTCCAGGCATTTTCAGTGTGGGTGCCTTCTCCACGTGGTTCCTGGTTTCACTGCAGCTCTGAAGAGAATGTTAGCAAAGAGGTAACCGGGACACTGAAAACAGTACTCAAAGACAGCGAGAGCAAGCTCTCTCTTGGCACTTTGGATGTGGGACATACAGCGAGATGTTTGCTGCTTTTACATTTGGCTGTTGGGAGATTTACAGCACAAAGATATCTAGTTGATTTGAAGCAGTTCCGAGAAAGTCTAAACATAATCCCCACTTCTCCCTCCTGGCATTTTCCATGTGGGAGATATAGCAGGATGTATATTGGTTTTAAGGAACTGTCCCCGGAGAGTGTGGGCAGAAAAGTTCCTGGCTCCTTGAATGCCGTTCCTGGAGACACTGCGATCAATGTGGGAGATATGTCAAGATGTGTGTTGGTTTTGAGGACGGCTCTCTGGAGAGTCTTAGCAAAGAGGTCACACAGATATTCAGAGCAATTCTCAGAGACACTGAGAACAAGCTCCACAATTCCTCCTGGAACTTTCCCTGTAGGAGATACCGCAAGACGTCTCTGTATATTAAGCACTGCGCTCTGCAGGGTGTTAGCAGAGACTTTCGCGGGACAGTGAAACCCTATGTCAGAGACACTGAGAAGAAGCCCCAACGTTCCTTCCAGGCATTTTCAGTGTGGGTGCCTTCTCCACGTGGTTCCTGGTTTCACTGCAGCTCTGAAGAGAATGTTAGCAAAGAGGTAACCGGGACACTGAAAACAGTACTCAAAGACAGGGAGAGCAAGCTCTCTCTTGGTACTTTGGATGTGGGACATACAGCGAGATGTTTGCTGCTTTTACATTTGGCTGTTGGGAGCTTTACAGCACAAAGATATCTAGTTGATTTGAAGCAGTTCCGAGAAAGCCTAAACATAATCCCCACTTCTCCCTCCTGGCATTTTCCATGTGGGAGATATAGCAGGATGTATATTGGTTTTGAGGACAACTCAATGGAGAGTGTGGGCAGAAAAGTTCCTGGTTCCTTGAATGCCGTTCCTGGAGACACTGCGATCAATGTGGGAGATATGTCAAGATGTGTGTTGGTTTTGAGGACGGCTCTCTGGAGAGTCTTAGCAAAGAGGTCACACGGATAATCAGAGCAATTCTCAGAGACACTGAGAACAAGCTCCACAATTCCTCCTGGCACTTTCCCTGTAGGAGATACCGCAAGACGTTTCTGTATATTGGCACAGCGCTCTGCAGGGTGTTAGCAGAGACTTTCCCGGGACAGTGAAACCCTATGTCAGAGACACTGAGAAGAAGCCCCAACGTTCCTTCCAGGCATTTTAGGTGTGGGTGCCTTCTCCACGTGGTTCCTGGTTTCACTGCAGCTCTGAAGAGAATGTTAGCAAAGAGGTAACCGGGACACTGAAAACAGTACTCAAAGACAGGGAGAGCAAGCTCTCTCTTGGTACTTTGGATGTGGGACATACAGCGAGATGTTTGCTGCTTTTACATTTGGCTGTTGGGAGCTTTACAGCACAAAGATATCTAGTTGATTTGAAGCAGTTCCGAGAAAGCCTAAACATAATCCCCACTTCTCCCTCCTGGCATTTTCCATGTGGGAGATATAGCAGGATGTATATTGGTTTTGAGGACAACTCAATGGAGAGTGTAGGGAGAAAAGTTCCTGGCTCCTTGAATGCCGTTTCTGGAGACCCTGCGATCAATGTGGGAGATATGTCAAGATGTGTGTTTGTTTTGAGGACGGCTCTCTGGAGAGTCTTAGCAAAGAGGTAACATGGATAATCAGAGCAATTCTCAGAGACACTGAGACCAAGCTCCACAATTCCTCCTGGCACTTTCCCTGTAGGAGATACCGCAAGACGTTTCTGTATATTGGCACAGCGCTCTGCAGGGTGTTAGCAGAGACTTTCCCAGGACAGTGAAACCCTATGTCAGGGACACTGAGAAGAAGCCCCAACGTTCCTTCCAGGCATTTTCAGTGTGGGTGCCTTCTCCACGTGGTTCCTGGTTTCACTGCAGCTCTGAAGAGAATGTTAGCAAAGAGGTAACCGGGACAGTGAAAACAGTACTCAAAGACAGGGAGAGCAAGCTCTCTCTTGGCACTTTGGATGTGGGACATACAGCGAGATGTTTGCTGCTTTTGCGTTTGGCTGTTGGGAGATTTACAGCACAAAGATATCTAGTTGATTTGAAGCAGTTCCGAGAAAGTCTAAACATAATCCCCACTTCTCCCTCCTGGCACTTTCCATGTGGGAGATATAGCAGGATGTATATTGGTTTTGAGGACAACTCAATGGACAGTGTAGGGAGAAAAGGTCCTGGCTCCTTGAATGCCGTTTCTGGAGACACTGCGATCAATGAGGGAGATATGTCAAGATGTGTGTTGGTTTTGAGGACGGCTCTCTGGAGAGTCTTAGCAAAGAGGTCACACAGATAATCAGAGCAATTCTCAGAGACACTGAGAACAAGCTCGACAATTCCCTCCTGGCACTTTCCCTGTAGGAGATACCGCAAGACGTTTCTGTATATTGGGCACAGCGCGCTGCACGGTGTTAGCAGAGACTTTCCCGGGACAGTGAAACCCTATGTCAGAGACACTGAGAAGAAGCCCCAATGTTCCCTCCAGGCACTTTCAGTGTGGGTGCCTTCTCCACGTGGTTCCTGGTTTCACTGCAGCTCTGAAGAGAATGTTAGCAAAGAGGTAACCGGGACAGTGAAAACAGTACTCAAAGACAGGGAGAGCAAGCTCTACATTACTCTATTGGCACTTTGGATGTGGGACATACAGCGAGATGTTTGCTGCTTTTGCGTTTGGCTGTTGGGAGATTTACAGCACAAAGATATCTAGTTGACTTGAAGCAGTTCCGAGAAAGTCTAAACATAATCCCCACTTCTCCCTCCTGGCACTTTCCATGTGGGAGATATAGCAGGATGTATATTGGTTTTGAGGACAACTCAATGGAGAGTGTAGGGAGAAAAGTTCCTGGCTCCTTGAATGCCGTTTCTGGAGACCCTGCGATCAATGTGGGAGATATGTCAAGATGTGTGTTGGTTTTGAGGACGTCTCTCTGGAGAGTCTTAGCAAAGAGGTCACACAGATAATCAGAGCAATTCTCAGAGACACTGAGACCAAGCTCCACAATTCCCTCCTGGCACTTTCCCTGTAGGAGATACCGCAAGACGTTTCTGTATATTGGGCACAGCGCTCTGCACGCTGTTAGCAGAGACTTTCCCGGGACAGTGAAACCCTATGTCAGAGACACTGAGAAGAAGCCCCAATGTTCCCTCCAGGCACTTTCAGTGTGGGTGCCTTCTCCACGTGGTTCCTGGTTTCACTGCAGCTCTGAAGAGAATGTTAGCAAAGAGGTAACCGGGACAGTGAAAACAGTACTCAAAGACAGGGAGAGCAAGCTCTCTCTTGGCACTTTGGATGTGGGACATACAGCGAGATGTTTGCTGCTTTTGCGTTTGGCTGTTGGGAGATTTACAGCACAAAGATATCTAGTTGATTTGAAGCAGTTCCGAGAAAGTCTAAACATAATCCCCACTTCTCCCTCCTGGCACTTTCCATGTGGGAGATATAGCAGGATGTATATTGGTTTTGAGGACAACTCAATGGACAGTGTAGGGAGAAAAGGTCCTGGCTCCTTGAATGCCATTTCTGGAGACACTGCGATCAATGAGGGAGATATGTCAAGATGTGTGTTTGTTTTGAGGACGTCTCTCTGGAGAGTCTTAGCAAAGAGGTCACACAGATATTCAGAGCAATTCTCAGAGACACTGAGAACAAGCTCGACAATTCCCTCCTGGCACTTTCCCTGTAGGAGATACCGCAAGACGTTTCTGTATATTGGGCACAGCGCTCTGCAGGGTGTTAGCAGAGACTTTCCCGGGACAGTGAAACCCTATGTCAGAGACACTGAGAAGAAGCCCCAATGTTCCCTCCAGGCACTTTCAGTGTGGCTGCCTTCTCCACGTGGTTCCTGGTTTCACTGCAGCTCTGAAGAGAATGTTAGCAAAGAGGTAACCGGGACAGTGAAAACAGTACTCAAAGACAGGGAGAGCAAGCTCTCTCTTGGCACTTTGGATGTGGGACATACAGCGAGATATTTGCTGCTTTTGCGTTTGGCTGTTGGGAGATTTACAGCACAAAGATATCTAGTTGATTTGAAGCAGTTCCGAGAAAGTCTAAACATAATCCCCACTTCTCCCTCCTGGCACTTTCCATGTGGGAGATATAGCAGGATGTATATTGGTTTTGAGGACAACTCAATGGACAGTGTAGGGAGAAAAGGTCCTGGCTCCTTGAATGCCGTTTCTGGAGACACTGCGATCAATGCGGGAGATATGTCAAGATGTGTGTTTGTTTTGAGGACGGCTCTCTGGAGAGTCTTAGCAAAGAGGTCACACAGATAATCAGAGCAATTCTCAGAGACACTGAGAACAAGCTCGACAATTCCCTCCTGGCGCTTTCCCTGTAGGAGATACCGCAAGACGTTTCTGTATATTGGGCACAGCGCTCTGCAGGGTGTTAGCAGAGACTTTCCCGGGACAGTGAAACCCTATGTCAGAGACACTGAGAAGAAGCCCCAATGTTCCCTCCAGGCACTTTCAGTGTGGGTGCCTTCTCCACGTGGTTCCTGGTTTCACTGCAGCTCTGAAGAGAATGTTAGCAAAGAGGTAACCGGGACACTGAAAACAGTACTCAAAGACAGGGAGAGCAAGCTCTCTCTTGGCACTTTGGATGTGGGACATACAGCGAGATGTTTGCTGCTTTTGCGTTTGGCTGTTGGGAGATTTACAGCACAAAGATATCTAGTTGATTTGAAGCAGTTCCGAGAAAGTCTAAACATAATCCCCACTTCTCCCTCCTGGCACTTTCCATGTGGGAGATATAGCAGGATGTATATTGGTTTTGAGGACAACTCAATGGACAGTGTAGGGAGAAAAGTTCCTGGCTCCTTGAATGCCGTTTCTGGAGACCCTGCGATCAATGTGGGAGATATGTCAAGATGTGTGTTGGTTTTGAGGACGGCTCTCTGGAGAGTCTTAGCAAAGAGGTCACACAGATAATCAGAGCAATTCTCAGAGACACTGAGACCAAGCTCCACAATTCCCTCCTGGCACTTTCCCTGTAGGAGATACCGCAAGACGTTTCTGTATATTGGGCACAGCGCTCTGCAGGGTGTTAGCAGAGACTTTCGCGGGACAGTGAAACCCTATGTCAGAGACACTGAGAAGAAGCCCCAATGTTCCCTCCAGGCACTTTCAGTGTGGGTGCCTTCTCCACGTGGTTCCTGGTTTCACTGCAGCTCTGAAGAGAATGTTAGCAAAGAGGTAACCGGGACACTGAAAACAGTACTCAAAGACAGGGAGAGCAAGCTCTCTCTTGGCACTTTGGATGTGGGACATACAGCGAGATGTTTGCTGCTTTTGCGTTTGGCTGGTGGGAGATTTACAGCACAAAGATATCTAGTTGATTTGAAGCAGTTCCGAGAAAGTCTAAACATAATCCCCACTTCTCCCTCCTGGCACTTTCCATGTGGGAGATATAGCAGGATGTATATTGGTTTTGAGGACAACTCAATGGACAGTGTAGGGAGAAAAGGTCCTGGCTCCTTGAATGCCGTTTCTGGAGACACTGAGATCAATGCGGGAGATATGTCAAGATGTGTGTTTGTTTTGAGGACGTCTCTCTGGAGAGTCTTAGCAAAGAGGTCACACAGATAATCAGAGCAATTCTCAGAGACACTGAGAACAAGCTCGACAATTCCCTCCTGGCGCTTTCCCTGTAGGAGATACCGCAAGACGTTTCTGTATATTGGGCACAGCGCTCTGCACGGTGTTAGCAGAGACTTTCCCGGGACAGTGAAACCCTATGTCAGAGACACTGAGAAGAAGCCCCAATGTTCCCTCCAGGCACTTTCAGTGTGGGTGCCTTCTCCACGTGGTTCCTGGTTTCACTGCAGCTCTGAAGAGAATGTTAGCAAAGAGGTAACCGGGACAGTGAAAACAGTACTCAAAGACAGGGAGAGCAAGCTCTCTCTTGGCACTTTGGATGTGGGACATACAGCGAGATGTTAGCTGCTTTTGCGTTTGGCTGTTGGGAGATTTACAGCACAAAGATATCTAGTTGATTTGAAGCAGTTCCGAGAAAGTCTAAACATAATCCCCACTTCTCCCTCCTGGCACTTTCCATGTGGGAGATATAGCAGGATGTATATTGGTTTTGAGGACAACTCAATGGACAGTGTAGGGAGAAAAGGTCCTGGCTCCTTGAATGCCGTTTCTGGAGACACTGCGATCAATGTGGGAGATATGTCAAGATGTGTGTTTGTTTTGAGGACGTCTCTCTGGAGAGTCTTAGCAAAGAGGTCACAGGGATAATCAGAGCAATTCTCAGAGACACTGAGAACAAGCTCCACAATTCCCTCCTGGCACTTTCCCTGTAGGAGATACCGCAAGACGTTTCTGTATATTGGGCACAGCGCGCTGCAGGGTGTTAGCAGAGACTTTCCCGGGACAGTGAAACCCTATGTCAGAGACACTGAGAAGAAGCCCCAATGTTCCCTCCAGGCACTTTCAGTGTGGGTGCCTTCTCCACGTGGTTCCTGGTTTCACTGCAGCTCTGAAGAGAATGTTAGCAAAGAGGTAACCGGGACACTGAAAACAGTACTCAAAGACAGGGAGAACAAGCTCTACATTACTCTATTGGCACTTTCGATGTGGGACATACAGCGAGATGTTTGCTGCTTTTGCGTTTGGCTGTTGGGAGATTTACAGCACAAAGATATCTAGTTGATTTGAAGCAGTTCTGAGAAAGTCTAAACATAATCCCCACTTCTCCCTCCTGGCAGTTTCCATGTGGGAGATATAGCAGGATGTATATTGGTTTTGAGGACAACTCAATGGACAGTGTAGGGAGAAAATGTCCTGGCTCCTTGAATGCCGTTTCTGGAGACACTGCGATCAATGTGGGAGATATGTCAAGATGTGTGTTGGTTTTGAGGACGGCTCTCTGGAGAGTCTTAGCAAAGAGGTCAGAGGGATAATCAGAGCAATTCTCAGAGACACTGAGACCAAGCTCCACAATTCCTCCTGGCACTTTCCCTGTAGGAGATACCGCAAGACGTTTCTGTATATTGGCACAGCGCTCTGCAGGGTGTTAGCAGAGACTTTCGCGGGACAGTGAAACCCTATGTCAGGGACACTGAGAAGAAGCCCCAACGTTCCTTCCAGGCATTTTCAGTGTGGGTGCCTTCTCCACGTGGTTCCTGGTTTCACTGCAGCTCTGAAGAGAATGTTAGCAAAGAGGTAACCGGGACACTGAAAACAGTACTCAAAGACAGGGAGAGCAAGCTCTCTCTTGGCACTTTGGATGTGGGACATACAGCGAGATGTTTGCTGCTTTTGCGTTTGGCTGTTGGGAGATTTACAGCACAAAGATATCTAGTTGATTTGAAGCAGTTCCGCGAAAGCCTAAACATAATCCCCACTTCTCCCTCCTGGCATTTTCCATGTGGGAGATATAGCAGGATGTATATTGGTTTTAAGGAACTGTCCCCGGAGAGTGTGGGCAGAAAAGTTCCTGGCTCCTTGAATGCCGTTCCTGGAGACACTGCGATCAATGTGGGAGATATGTCAAGATGTGTGTTGGTTTTGAGGACGGCTCTCTGGAGAGTCTTAGCAAAGAGGTCACACAGATATTCAGAGCAATTCTCAGAGACACTGAGAACAAGCTCCACAATTCCTCCTGGAACTTTCCCTGTAGGAGATACCGCAAGACGTCTCTGTATATTAAGCACTGCGCTCTGCAGGGTGTTAGCAGAGACTTTCGCGGGACAGTGAAATCCTATGTCAGAGACACTGAGAAGAAGCCCCAACGTTCCTTCCAGGCATTTTCAGTGTGGGTGCCTTCTCCACGTGGTTCCTGGTTTCACTGCAGCTCTGAAGAGAATGTTAGCAAAGAGGTAACCGGGACACTGAAAACAGTACTCAAAGACAGGGAGAGCAAGCTCTCTCTTGGTACTTTGGATGTGGGACATACAGCGAGATGTTTGCTGCTTTTACATTTGGCTGTTGGGAGATTTACAGCACAAAGATATCTAGTTGATTTGAAGCAGTTCCGAGAAAGCCTAAACATAATCCCCACTTCTCCCTCCTGGCATTTTCCATGTGGGAGATATAGCAGGATGTATATTGGTTTTGAGGACAACTCAATGGAGAGTGTGGGCAGAAAAGTTCCTGGTTCCTTGAATGCCGTTCCTGGAGACACTGCGATCAATGTGGGAGATATGTCAAGATGTGTGTTGGTTTTGAGGACGGCTCTCTGGAGAGTCTTAGCAAAGAGGTCACACGGATAATCAGAGCAATTCTCAGAGACACTGAGAACAAGCTCCACAATTCCTCCTGGCACTTTCCCTGTAGGAGATACCGCAAGACGTTTCTGTATATTGGCACAGCGCTCTGCAGGGTGTTAGCAGAGACTTTCCCGGGACAGTGAAACCCTATGTCAGAGACACTGAGAAGAAGCCCCAACGTTCCTTCCAGGCATTTTAGGTGTGGGTGCCTTCTCCACGTGGTTCCTGGTTTCACTGCAGCTCTGAAGAGAATGTTAGCAAAGAGGTAACCGGGACAGTGAAAACAGTACTCAAAGACAGGGAGAGCAAGCTCTCTCTTGGCACTTTGGATGTGGGACATACAGCGAGATGTTTGATGCTTTTGCGTTTGGCTGTTGGGAGATTTACAGCACAAAGATATCTAGTTGATTTGAAGCAGTTCCGAGAAAGCCTAAACATAATCCCCACTTCTCCCTCCTGGCACTTTCCATGTGGGAGATATAGCAGGATGTATATTGGTTTTGAGGACAACTCAATGGAGAGTGTGGGCAGAAAAGTTCCTGGCTCCTTGAATGCCGTTCCTGGAGACACTGCGATCAATGTGGGAGATATGTCAAGATGTGTGTTGGTTTTGAGGACGGCTCTCTGGAGAGTCTTAGCAAAGAGGTCACACGGATAATCAGAGCAATTCTCAGAGACACTGAGAACAAGCTCCACAATTCCCTCCTGGCGCTTTCCCTGTAGGAGATACCGCAAGACGTTTCTGTATATTGGGCACAGCGCTCTGCACGGTGTTAGCAGAGACTTTCCCGGGACAGTGAAACCCTATGTCAGAGACACTGAGAAGAAGCCCCAATGTTCCCTCCAGGCACTTTCAGTGTGGGTGCCTTCTCCACGTGGTTCCTGGTTTCACTGCAGCTCTGAAGAGAATGTTAGCAAAGAGGTAACCGGGACAGTGAAAACAGTACTCAAAGACAGCGAGAGCAAGCTCTCTCTTGGCACTTTGGATGTGGGACATACAGCGAGATGTTTGCTGCTTTTGCGTTTGGCTGTTGGGAGATTTACAGCACAAAGATATCTAGTTGATTTGAAGCAGTTCCGAGAAAGTCTAAACATAATCCCCACTTCTCCCTCCTGGCACTTTCCATGTGGGAGATATAGCAGGATGTATATTGGTTTTGAGGACAACTCAATGGACAGTGTAGGGAGAAAAGTTCCTGGCTCCTTGAATGCCGTTTCTGGAGACACTGCGATCAATGTGGGAGATATGTCAAGATGTGTGTTGGTTTTGAGGACGTCTCTCTGGAGAGTCTTAGCAAAGAGGTCACAGGGATAATCAGAGCAATTCTCAGAGACACTGAGACCAAGCTCCACAATTCCCTCCTGGCACTTTCCCTGTAGGAGATACCGCAAGACGTTTCTGTATATTGGGCACAGCGCTCTGCAGGGTGTTAGCAGAGACTTTCCCGGGACAGTGAAACCCTATGTCAGAGACACTGAGAAGAAGCCCCAATGTTCCCTCCAGGCACTTTCAGTGTGGGTGCCTTCTCCACGTGGTTCCTGGTTTCACTGCAGCTCTGAAGAGAATGTTAGCAAAGAGGTAACTGGGACAGTGAAAACAGTACTCAAAGACAGGGAGAGCAAGCTCTCTCTTGGCACTTTGGATGTGGGACATACAGCGAGATGTTTGCTGCTTTTGCGTTTGGCTGTTGGGAGATTTACAGCACAAAGATATCTAGTTGATTTGAAGCAGTTCCGAGAAAGTCTAAACATAATCCCCACTTCTCCCTCCTGGCACTTTCCATGTGGGAGATATAGCAGGATGTATATTGGTTTTGAGGACAACTCAATGGAGAGTGTGGGCAGAAAAGTTCCTGGCTCCTTGAATGCCGTTCCTGGAGACACTGCGATCAATGTGGGAGATATGTCAAGATGTGTGTTGGTTTTGAGGACGGCTCTCTGGAGAGTCTTAGCAAAGAGGTCACACGGATAATCAGAGCAATTCTCAGAGACACTGAGACCAAGCTCGACAATTCCCTCCTGGCGCTTTCCCTGTAGGAGATACTGCAAGACGTTTCTGTATATTGGGCACAGCGCTCTGCACGGTGTTAGCAGAGACTTTCCCGGGACAGTGAAACCCTATGTCAGAGACACTGAGAAGAAGCCCCAATGTTCCCTCCAGGCACTTTCAGTGTGGGTGCCTTCTCCACGTGGTTCCTGGTTTCACTGCAGCTCTGAAGAGAATGTTAGCAAAGAGGTAACCGGGACAGTGAAAACAGTACTCAAAGACAGGGAGAGCAAGCTCTCTCTTGGCACTTTGGATGTGGGACATACAGCGAGATGTTTGCTGCTTTTGCGTTTGGCTGTTGGGAGATTTACAGCACAAAGATATCTAGTTGATTTGAAGCAGTTCCGAGAAAGTCTAAACATAATCCCCACTTCTCCCTCCTGGCACTTTCCATGTGGGAGATATAGCAGGATGTATATTGGTTTTGAGGACAACTCAATGGAGAGTGTGGGCAGAAAAGTTCCTGGCTCCTTGAATGCCGTTTCTGGAGACACTGCGATCAATGTGGGAGATATGTCAAGATGTGTGTTTGTTTTGAGGACGGCTCTCTGGAGAGTCTTAGCAAAGAGGTCACACAGATAATCAGAGCAATTCTCAGAGACACTGAGAACAAGCTCCACAATTCCCTCCTGGCGCTTTCCCTGTAGGAGATACCGCAAGACGTTTCTGTATATTGGGCACAGCGCTCTGCACGGTGTTAGCAGAGACTTTCGCGGGACAGTGAAACCCTATGTCAGAGACACTGAGAAGAAGCCCCAATGTTCCCTCCAGGCACTTTCAGTGTGGGTGCCTTCTCCACGTGGTTCCTGGTTTCACTGCAGCTCTGAAGAGAATGTTAGCAAAGAGGTAACCGGGACAGTGAAAACAGTACTCAAAGACAGCGAGAGCAAGCTCTCTCTTGGCACTTTGGATGTGGGACATACAGCGAGATGTTTGCTGCTTTTGCGTTTGGCTGTTGGGAGATTTACAGCACAAAGATATCTAGTTGATTTGAAGCAGTTCCGAGAAAGTCTAAACATAATCCCCACTTCTCCCTCCTGGCACTTTCCATGTGGGAGATATAGCAGGATGTATATTGGTTTTGAGGACAACTCAATGGACAGTGTAGGGAGAAAAGGTCCTGGCTCCTTGAATGCCGTTTCTGGAGACACTGCGATCAATGTGGGAGATATGTCAAGATGTGTGTTGGTTTTGAGGACGTCTCTCTGGAGAGTCTTAGCAAAGAGGTCACAGGGATAATCAGAGCAATTCTCAGAGACACTGAGACCAAGCTCCACAATTCCCTCCTGGCACTTTCCCTGTAGGAGATACCGCAAGACGTTTCTGTATATTGGGCACAGCGCTCTGCACGCTGTTAGCAGAGACTTTCCCGGGACAGTGAAACCCTATGTCAGAGACACTGAGAAGAAGCCCCAATGTTCCCTCCAGGCACTTTCAGTGTGGGTGCCTTCTCCACGTGGTTCCTGGTTTCACTGCAGCTCTGAAGAGAATGTTAGCAAAGAGGTAACCGGGACACTGAAAACAGTACTCAAAGACAGGGAGAGCAAGCTCTCTCTTGGCACTTTGGATGTGGGACATACAGCGAGATGTTTGCTGCTTTTGCGTTTGGCTGTTGGGAGATTTACAGCACAAAGATATCTAGTTGATTTGAAGCAGTTCCGAGAAAGTCTAAACATAATCCCCACTTCTCCCTCCTGGCACTTTCCATGTGGGAGATATAGCAGGATGTATATTGGTTTTGAGGACAACTCAATGGACAGTGTAGGGAGAAAAGGTCCTGGCTCCTTGAATGCCGTTTCTGGAGACACTGCGATCAATGTGGGAGATATGTCAAGATGTGTGTTTGTTTTGAGGACGTCTCTCTGGAGAGTCTTAGCAAAGAGGTCACACAGATAATCAGAGCAATTCTCAGAGACACTGAGAACAAGCTCAACAATTCCCTCCTGGCACTTTCCCTGTAGGAGATACCGCAAGACGTTTCTGTATATTGGGCACAGCGCTCTGCAGGGTGTTAGCAGAGACTTTCCTGGGACAGTGAAACCCTATGTCAGAGACACTGAGAAGAAGCCCCAATGTTCCCTACAGGCACTTTCAGTGTGGGTGCCTTCTCCACGTGGTTCCTGGTTTCACTGCAGCTCTGAAGAGAATGTTAGCAAAGAGGTAACCGGGACACTGAAAACAGTACTCAAAGACAGGGAGAGCAAGCTCTCTCTTGGCACTTTGGATGTGGGACATACAGCGAGATGTTTGCTGCTTTTGCGTTTGGCTGTTGGGAGATTTACAGCACAAAGATATCTAGTTGATTTGAAGCAGTTCCGAGAAAGTTTAAACATAATCCCCACTTCTCCCTCCTGGCACTTTCCATGTGGGAGATATAGCAGGATGTATATTGGTTTTGAGGACAACTCAATGGACAGTGTAGGGAGAAAAGGTCCTGGCTCCTTGAATGCCATTTCTGGAGACACTGCGATCAATGTGGGAGAAATGTCAAGATGTGTGTTTGTTTTGAGGACGGCTCTCTGGAGAGTCTTAGCAAAGAGGTCACACAGATATTCAGAGCAATTCTCAGAGACACTGAGAACAAGCTCAACAATTCCCTCCTGGCGCTTTCCCTGTAGGAGATACCGCAAGACGTTTCTGTATATTGGGCACAGCGCTCTGCAGGGTGTTATCAGAGACTTTCCCGGGACAGTGAAACCCTATGTCAGAGACACTGAGAAGAAGCCCCAATGTTCCCTCCAGGCACTTTCAGTGTGGGTGCCTTCTCCACGTGGTTCCTGGTTTCACTGCAGCTCTGAAGAGAATGTTAGCAAAGAGGTAACCGGGACAGTGAAAACAGTACTCAAAGACAGGGAGAGCAAGCTCTCTCTTGGCACTTTGGATGTGGGACATACAGCGAGATGTTTGCTGCTTTTGCGTTTGGCTGTTGGGGGATTTACAGCACAAAGATATCTAGTTGATTTGAAGCAGTTCCGAGAAAGTCTAAACATAATCCCCACTTCTCCCTCCTGGCACTTTCCATGTGGGAGATATAGCAGGATGTATATTGGTTTTGAGGACAACTCAATGGACAGTGTAGGGAGAAAAGGTCCTGGCTCCTTGAATGCCGTTTCTGGAGACACTGCGATCAATGTGGGAGATATGTCAAGATGTGTGTTTGTTTTGAGGACGGCTCTCTGGAGAGTCTTAGCAAAGAGGTCACACAGATAATCAGAGCAATTCTCAGAGACACTGAGACCAAGCTCGACAATTCCCTCCTGGCGCTTTCTCTGTAGGAGATACCGCAAGACGTTTCTGTATATTGGGCACAGCGCGCTGCACGGTGTTAGCAGAGACTTTCGCGGGACAGTGAAACCCTATGTCAGAGACACTGAGAAGAAGCCCCAATGTTCCCTCCAGGCACTTTCAGTGTGGGTGCCTTCTCCACGTGGTTCCTGGTTTCAGTGCAGCTCTGAAGAGAATGTTAGCAAAGAGGTAACCGGGACAGTGAAAACAGTACTCAAAGACAGGGAGAGCAAGCTCTCTCTTGGCACTTTGGATGTGGGACATACAGCGAGATGTTTGCTGCTTTTGCGTTTGGCTGTTGGGAGATTTACAGCACAAAGATATCTAGTTGATTTGAAGCAGTTCCGAGAAAGTCTAAACATAATCCCCACTTCTCCCTCCTGGCACTTTCCATGTGGGAGATATAGCAGGATGTATATTGGTTTTGAGGACAACTCAATGGAGAGTGTAGGGAGAAAAGTTCCTGGCTCCTTGAATGCCGTTTCTGGAGACACTGCGATCAATGTGGGAGATATGTCAAGATGTGTGTTGGTTTTGAGGACGGCTCTCTGGAGAGTCTTAGCAAAGAGGTCACAGGGATAATCAGAGCAATTCTCAGAGACACTGAGAACAAGCTCGACAATTCCCTCCTGGCGCTTTCCCTGTAGGAGATACCGCAAGACGTTTCTGTATATTGGCACAGCGCTCTGCAGGGTGTTAGCAGAGACTTTCCCGGGACAGTGAAACCCTATGTCAGAGACACTGAGAAGAAGCCCCAATGTTCCCTCCAGGCACTTTCAGTGTGGGTGCCTTCTCCACGTGGTTCCTGGTTTCACTGCAGCTCTGAAGAGAATGTTAGCAAAGAGGTAACCGGGACAGTGAAAACAGTACTCAAAGACAGGGAGAGCAAGCTCTCTCTTGGCACTTTGGATGTGGGACATACAGCGAGATGTTTGCTGCTTTTGCGTTTGGCTGTTGGGAGATTTACAGCACAAAGATATCTAGTTGATTTGAAGCAGTTCCGAGAAAGTCTAAACATAATCCCCACTTCTCCCTCCTGGCACTTTCCATGTGGGAGATATAGCAGGATGTATATTGGTTTTGAGGACAACTCAATGGACAGTGTAGGGAGAAAAGGTCCTGGCTCCTTGAATGCCGTTTCTGGAGACACTGCGATCAATGTGGGAGATATGTCAAGATGTGTGTTGGTTTTGAGGACGTCTCTCTGGAGAGTCTTAGCAAAGAGGTCACACAGATAATCAGAGCAATTCTCAGAGACACTGAGACCACGCTCCACAATTCCCTCCTGGCACTTTCCCTGTAGGAGATACCGCAAGACGTCTCTGTATATTGGGCACAGCGCTCTGCACGGTGTTAGCAGAGACTTTCCCGGGACAGTGAAACCCTATGTCAGAGACACTGAGAAGAAGCCCCAATGTTCCCTCCAGGCACTTTCAGTGTGGGTGCCTTCTCCACGTGGTTCCTGGTTTCACTGCAGCTCTGAAGAGAATGTTAGCAAAGAGGTAACCGGGACAGTGAAAACAGTACTCAAAGACAGGGAGAGCAAGCTCTCTCTTGGCACTTTGGATGTGGGACATACAGCGAGATGTTTGCTGCTTTTGCGTTTGGCTGTTGGGAGATTTACAGCACAAAGATATCTAGTTGATTTGAAGCAGTTCCGAGAAAGTCTAAACATAATCCCCACTTCTCCCTCCTGGCACTTTCCATGTGGGAGATATAGCAGGATGTATATTGGTTTTGAGGACAACTCAATGGACAGTGTAGGGAGAAAAGGTCCTGGCTCCTTGAATGCCATTTCTGGAGACACTGCGATCAATGCGGGAGATATGTCAAGATGTGTGTTTGTTTTGAGGACGTCTCTCTGGAGAGTCTTAGCAAAGAGGTCACACAGATATTCAGAGCAATTCTCAGAGACACTGAGAACAAGCTCAACAATTCCCTCCTGGCGCTTTCCCTGTAGGAGATACCGCAAGACGTTTCTGTATATTGGGCACAGCGCTCTGCAGGGTGTTATCAGAGACTTTCCCGGGACAGTGAAACCCTATGTCAGAGACACTGAGAAGAAGCCCCAATGTTCCCTCCAGGCACTTTCAGTGTGGGTGCCTTCTCCACGTGGTTCCTGGTTTCACTGCAGCTCTGAAGAGAATGTTAGCAAAGAGGTAACCGGGACAGTGAAAACAGTACTCAAAGACAGGGAGAGCAAGCTCTCTCTTGGCACTTTGGATGTGGGACATACAGCGAGATGTTTGCTGCTTTTGCGTTTGGCTGTTGGGGGATTTACAGCACAAAGATATCTAGTTGATTTGAAGCAGTTCCGAGAAAGTCTAAACATAATCCCCACTTCTCCCTCCTGGCACTTTCCATGTGGGAGATATAGCAGGATGTATATTGGTTTTGAGGACAACTCAATGGACAGTGTAGGGAGAAAAGGTCCTGGCTCCTTGAATGCCGTTTCTGGAGACACTGCGATCAATGTGGGAGATATGTCAAGATGTGTGTTTGTTTTGAGGACGGCTCTCTGGAGAGTCTTAGCAAAGAGGTCACACAGATAATCAGAGCAATTCTCAGAGACACTGAGACCAAGCTCGACAATTCCCTCCTGGCGCTTTCTCTGTAGGAGATACCGCAAGACGTTTCTGTATATTGGGCACAGCGCGCTGCACGGTGTTAGCAGAGACTTTCCCGGGACAGTGAAACCCTATGTCAGAGACACTGAGAAGAAGCCCCAATGTTCCCTCCAGGCACTTTCAGTGTGGGTGCCTTCTCCACCTGGTTCCTGGTTTCAGTGCAGCTCTGAAGAGAATGTTAGCAAAGAGGTAACCGGGACAGTGAAAACAGTACTCAAAGACAGGGAGAGCAAGCTCTCTCTTGGCACTTTGGATGTGGGACATACAGCGAGATGTTTGCTGCTTTTGCGTTTGGCTGTTGGGAGATTTACAGCACAAAGATATCTAGTTGATTTGAAGCAGTTCCGAGAAAGTCTAAACATAATCCCCACTTCTCCCTCCTGGCACTTTCCATGTGGGAGATATAGCAGGATGTATATTGGTTTTGAGGACAACTCAATGGAGAGTGTAGGGAGAAAAGGTCCTGGCTCCTTGAATGCCGTTTCTGGAGACACTGCGATCAATGTGGGAGATATGTCAAGATGTGTGTTGGTTTTGAGGACGGCTCTCTGGAGAGTCTTAGCAAAGAGGTCACACAGATAATCAGAGCAATTCTCAGAGACACTGAGAACAAGCTCGACAATTCCCTCCTGGCGCTTTCCCTGTAGGAGATACCGCAAGACGTTTCTGTATATTGGCACAGCGCTCTGCAGGGTGTTAGCAGAGACTTTCCCGGGACAGTGAAACCCTATGTCAGAGACACTGAGAAGAAGCCCCAATGTTCCCTCCAGGCACTTTCAGTGTGGGTGCCTTCTCCACGTGGTTCCTGGTTTCACTGCAGCTCTGAAGAGAATGTTAGCAAAGAGGTAACCGGGACACTGAAAACAGTACTCAAAGACAGGGAGAGCAAGCTCTCTCTTGGCACTTTGGATGTGGGACATACAGCGAGATGTTTGCTGCTTTTGCGTTTGGCTGTTGGGAGATTTACAGCACAAAGATATCTAGTTGATTTGAAGCAGTTCCGAGAAAGTCTAAACATAATCCCCACTTCTCCCTCCTGGCACTTTCCATGTGGGAGATATAGCAGGATGTATATTGGTTTTGAGGACAACTCAATGGACAGTGTAGGGAGAAAAGTTCCTGGCTCCTTGAATGCCGTTTCTGGAGACACTGCGATCAATGTGGGAGATATGTCAAGATGTGTGTTTGTTTTGAGGACGTCTCTCTGGAGAGTCTTAGCAAAGAGGTCACACAGATAATCAGAGCAATTCTCAGAGACACTGAGACCACGCTCCACAATTCCCTCCTGGCACTTTCCCTGTAGGAGATACCGCAAGACGTCTCTGTATATTGGGCACAGCGCTCTGCACGGTGTTAGCAGAGACTTTCCCGGGACAGTGAAACCCTATGTCAGAGACACTGAGAAGAAGCCCCAATGTTCCCTCCAGGCACTTTCAGTGTGGGTGCCTTCTCCACGTGGTTCCTGGTTTCACTGCAGCTCTGAAGAGAATGTTAGCAAAGAGGTAACCGGGACAGTGAAAACAGTACTCAAAGACAGGGAGAGCAAGCTCTCTCTTGGCACTTTGGATGTGGGACATACAGCGAGATGTTTGCTGCTTTTGCGTTTGGCTGTTGGGAGATTTACAGCACAAAGATATCTAGTTGATTTGAAGCAGTTCCGAGAAAGTCTAAACATAATCCCCACTTCTCCCTCCTGGCACTTTCCATGTGGGAGATATAGCAGGATGTATATTGGTTTTGAGGACAACTCAATGGACAGTGTAGGGAGAAAAGGTCCTGGCTCCTTGAATGCCATTTCTGGAGACACTGCGATCAATGCGGGAGATATGTCAAGATGTGTGTTTGTTTTGAGGACGTCTCTCTGGAGAGTCTTAGCAAAGAGGTCACACAGATATTCAGAGCAATTCTCAGAGACACTGAGAACAAGCTCAACAATTCCCTCCTGGCGCTTTCCCTGTAGGAGATACCGCAAGACGTTTCTGTATATTGGGCACAGCGCTCTGCAGGGTGTTATCAGAGACTTTCCCGGGACAGTGAAACCCTATGTCAGAGACACTGAGAAGAAGCCCCAATGTTCCCTCCAGGCACTTTCAGTGTGGGTGCCTTCTCCACGTGTTTCCTGGTTTCACTGCAGCTCTGAAGAGAATGTTAGCAAAGAGGTAACCGGGACAGTGAAAACAGTACTCAAAGACAGGGAGAGCAAGCTCTCTCTTGGCACTTTGGATGTGGGACATACAGCGAGATGTTTGCTGCTTTTGCGTTTGGCTGTTGGGGGATTTACAGCACAAAGATATCTAGTTGATTTGAAGCAGTTCCGAGAAAGTCTAAACATAATCCCCACTTCTCCCTCCTGGCACTTTCCATGTGGGAGATATAGCAGGATGTATATTGGTTTTGAGGACAACTCAATGGACAGTGTAGGGAGAAAAGGTCCTGGCTCCTTGAATGCCGTTTCTGGAGACACTGCGATCAATGTGGGAGATATGTCAAGATGTGTGTTTGTTTTGAGGACGGCTCTCTGGAGAGTCTTAGCAAAGAGGTCACACAGATAATCAGAGCAATTCTCAGAGACACTGAGACCAAGCTCGACAATTCCCTCCTGGCGCTTTCTCTGTAGGAGATACCGCAAGACGTTTCTGTATATTGGGCACAGCGCGCTGCACGGTGTTAGCAGAGACTTTCCCGGGACAGTGAAACCCTATGTCAGAGACACTGAGAAGAAGCCCCAATGTTCCCTCCAGGCACTTTCAGTGTGGGTGCCTTCTCCACCTGGTTCCTGGTTTCAGTGCAGCTCTGAAGAGAATGTTAGCAAAGAGGTAACCGGGACAGTGAAAACAGTACTCAAAGACAGGGAGAGCAAGCTCTCTCTTGGCACTTTGGATGTGGGACATACAGCGAGATGTTTGCTGCTTTTGCGTTTGGCTGTTGGGAGATTTACAGCACAAAGATATCTAGTTGATTTGAAGCAGTTCCGAGAAAGTCTAAACATAATCCCCACTTCTCCCTCCTGGCACTTTCCATGTGGGAGATATAGCAGGATGTATATTGGTTTTGAGGACAACTCAATGGAGAGTGTAGGGAGAAAAGGTCCTGGCTCCTTGAATGCCGTTTCTGGAGACACTGCGATCAATGTGGGAGATATGTCAAGATGTGTGTTGGTTTTGAGGACGGCTCTCTGGAGAGTCTTAGCAAAGAGGTCACACAGATAATCAGAGCAATTCTCAGAGACACTGAGAACAAGCTCGACAATTCCCTCCTGGCGCTTTCCCTGTAGGAGATACCGCAAGACGTTTCTGTATATTGGGCACAGCGCTCTGCAGGGTGTTAGCAGAGACTTTCCCGGGACAGTGAAACCCTATGTCAGAGACACTGAGAAGAAGCCCCAATGTTCCCTCCAGGCACTTTCAGTGTGGGTGCCTTCTCCACGTGGTTCCTGGTTTCACTGCAGCTCTGAAGAGAATGTTAGCAAAGAGGTAACCGGGACACTGAAAACAGTACTCAAAGACAGGGAGAGCAAGCTCTCTCTTGGCACTTTGGATGTGGGACATACAGCGAGATGTTTGCTGCTTTTGCGTTTGGCTGTTGGGAGATTTACAGCACAAAGATATCTAGTTGATTTGAAGCAGTTCCGAGAAAGTCTAAACATAATCCCCACTTCTCCCTCCTGGCACTTTCCATGTGGGAGATATAGCAGGATGTATATTGGTTTTGAGGACAACTCAATGGACAGTGTAGGGAGAAAAGGTCCTGGCTCCTTGAATGCCATTTCTGGAGACACTGCGATCAATGCGGGAGATATGTCAAGATGTGTGTTTGTTTTGAGGACGTCTCACTGGAGAGTCTTAGCAAAGAGGTCACACAGATATTCAGAGCAATTCTCAGAGACACTGAGAACAAGCTCAACAATTCCCTCCTGGCGCTTTCCCTGTAGGAGATACCGCAAGACGTTTCTGTATATTGGGCACAGCGCTCTGCAGGGTGTTATCAGAGACTTTCCCGGGACAGTGAAACCCTATGTCAGAGACACTGAGAAGAAGCTCCAATGTTCCCTCCAGGCACTTTCAGTGTGGGTGCCTTCTCCACGTGGTTCCTGGTTTCACTGCAGCTCTGAAGAGAATGTTAGCAAAGAGGTAACCGGGACAGTGAAAACAGTACTCAAAGACAGGGAGAGCAAGCTCTCTCTTGGCACTTTGGATGTGGGACATACAGCGAGATGTTTGCTGCTTTTGCGTTTGGCTGTTGGGGGATTTACAGCACAAAGATATCTAGTTGATTTGAAGCAGTTCCGAGAAAGTCTAAACATAATCCCCACTTCTCCCTCCTGGCACTTTCCATGTGGGAGATATAGCAGGATGTATATTGGTTTTGAGGACAACTCAATGGAGAGTGTAGGGAGAAAAGTTCCTGGCTCCTTGAATGCCGTTTCTGGAGACCCTGCGATCAATGTGGGAGATATGTCAAGATGTGTGTTGGTTTTGAGGACGTCTCTCTGGAGAGTCTTAGCAAAGAGGTCACACAGATAATCAGAGCAATTCTCAGAGACACTGAGACCAAGCTCCACAATTCCCTCCTGGCACTTTCCCTGTAGGAGATACCGCAAGACGTTTCTGTATATTGGGCACAGCGCTCTGCACGCTGTTAGCAGAGACTTTCCCGGGACAGTGAAACCCTATGTCAGAGACACTGAGAAGAAGCCCCAATGTTCCCTCCAGGCACTTTCAGTGTGGGTGCCTTCTCCACGTGGTTCCTGGTTTCACTGCAGCTCTGAAGAGAATGTTAGCAAAGAGGTAACCGGGACAGTGAAAACAGTACTCAAAGACAGGGAGAGCAAGCTCTCTCTTGGCACTTTGGATGTGGGACATACAGCGAGATGTTTGCTGCTTTTGCGTTTGGCTGTTGGGAGATTTACAGCACAAAGATATCTAGTTGACTTGAAGCAGTTCCGAGAAAGTCTAAACATAATCCCCACTTCTCCCTCCTGGCACTTTCCATGTGGGAGATATAGCAGGATGTATATTGGTTTTGAGGACAACTCAATGGAGAGTGTAGGGAGAAAAGGTCCTGGCTCCTTGAATGCCGTTTCTGGAGACACTGCGATCAATGTGGGAGATATGTCAAGATGTGTGTTGGTTTTGAGGACGTCTCTCTGGAGAGTCTTAGCAAAGAGGTCACACAGATAATCAGAGCAATTCTCAGAGACACTGAGACCAAGCTCGACAATTCCCTCCTGGCGCTTTCCCTGTAGGAGATACCGCAAGACGTTTCTGTATATTGGGCACAGCGCTCTGCAGGGTGTTAGCAGAGACTTTCCCGGGACAGTGAAACCCTATGTCAGAGACACTGAGAAGAAGCCCCAATGTTCCCTCCAGGCACTTTCAGTGTGGGTGCCTTCTCCACGTGGTTCCTGGTTTCACTGCAGCTCTGAAGAGAATGTTAGCAAAGAGGTAACCGGGACAGTGAAAACAGTACTCAAAGACAGGGAGAGCAAGCTCTCTCTTGGCACTTTGGATGTGGGACATACAGCGAGATGTTTGCTGCTTTTGCGTTTGGCTGTTGGGAGATTTACAGCACAAAGATATCTAGTTGATTTGAAGCAGTTCCGAGAAAGTCTAAACATAATCCCCACTTCTCCCTCCTGGCACTTTCCATGTGGGAGATATAGCAGGATGTATATTGGTTTTGAGGACAACTCAATGGAGAGTGTAGGGAGAAAACCTCCTGGCTCCTTGAATGCCGTTTCTGGAGACACTGCGATCAATGTGGGAGATATGTCAAGATGTGTGTTGGTTTTGAGGACGTCTCTCTGGAGAGTCTTAGCAAAGAGGTCACACAGATAATCAGAGCAATTCTCAGAGACACTGAGACCAAGCTCCGCAATTCCCTCCTGGCACTTTCCCTGTAGGAGATACCGCAAGACGTTTCTGTATATTGGGCACAGCGCTCTGCAGGGTGTTAGCAGAGACTTTCCCGGGACAGTGAAACCCTATGTCAGAGACACTGAGAAGAAGCCCCAATGTTCCCTCCAGGCACTTTCAGTGTGGGTGCCTTCTCCACGTGGTTCCTGGTTTCACTGCAGCTCTGAAGAGAATGTTAGCAAAGAGGTAACCGGGACACTGAAAACAGTACTCAAAGACAGGGAGAGCAAGCTCTCTCTTGGCACTTTGGATGTGGGACATACAGCGAGATGTTTGCTGCTTTTGCGTTTGGCTGTTGGGAGATTTACAGCACAAAGATATCTAGTTGACTTGAAGCAGTTCCGAGAAAGTCTAAACATAATCCCCACTTCTCCCTCCTGGCACTTTCCATGTGGGAGATATAGCAGGATGTATATTGGTTTTGAGGACAACTCAATGGACAGTGTAGGGAGAAAACCTCCTGGCTCCTTGAATGCCGTTTCTGGAGACACTGCGATCAATGTGGGAGATATGTCAAGATGTGTGTTTGTTTTGAGGACGTCTCTCTGGAGAGTCTTAGCAAAGAGGTCACACAGATAATCAGAGCAATTCTCAGAGACACTGAGACCAAGCTCGACAATTCCCTCCTGGCGCTTTCCCTGTAGGAGATACCGCAAGACGTTTCTGTATATTGGGCACAGCGCTCTGCAGGGTGTTAGCAGAGACTTTCCCGGGACAGTGAAACCCTATGTCAGAGACACTGAGAAGAAGCCCCAATGTTCCCTCCAGGCACTTTCAGTGTGGGTGCCTTCTCCACGTGGTTCCTGGTTTCACTGCAGCTCTGAAGAGAATGTTAGCAAAGAGGTAACCGGGACAGTGAAAACAGTACTCAAAGACAGGGAGAGCAAGCTCTCTCTTGGCACTTTGGATGTGGGACATACAGCGAGATGTTTGCTGCTTTTGCGTTTGGCTGTTGGGAGATTTACAGCACAAAGATATCTAGTTGATTTGAAGCAGTTCCGAGAAAGTCTAAACATAATCCCCACTTCTCCCTCCTGGCACTTTCCATGTGGGAGATATAGCAGGATGTATATTGGTTTTGAGGACAACTCAATGGACAGTGTAGGGAGAAAAGTTCCTGGCTCCTTGAATGCCGTTTCTGGAGACACTGCGATCAATGTGTGAGATATGTCAAGATGTGTGTTGGTTTTGAGGACGTCTCTCTGGAGAGTCTTAGCAAAGAGGTCACACAGATAATCAGAGCAATTCTCAGAGACACTGAGAACAAGCTCCACAATTCCCTCCTGGCACTTTCCCTGTAGGAGATACCGCAAGACGTTTCTGTATATTGGGCACAGCGCTCTGCAGGGTGTTATCAGAGACTTTCCCGGGACAGTGAAACCCTATGTCAGAGACACTGAGAAGAAGCCCCAATGTTCCCTCCAGGCACTTTCAGTGTGGCTGCCTTCTCCACGTGGTTCCTGGTTTCACTGCGGCTCTGAAGAGAATGTTAGCAAAGAGGTAACCGGGACAGTGAAAACAGTACTCAAAGACAGGGAGAGCAAGCTCTCTCTTGGCACTTTGGATGTGGGACATACAGCGAGATGTTTGCTGCTTTTGCGTTTGGCTGTTGGGGGATTTACAGCACAAAGATATCTAGTTGATTTGAAGCAGTTCCGAGAAAGTCTAAACATAATCCCCACTTCTCCCTCCTGGCACTTTCCATGTGGGAGATATAGCAGGATGTATATTGGTTTTGAGGACAACTCAATGGACAGTGTAGGGAGAAAAGGTCCTGGCTCCTTGAATGCCGTTTCTGGAGACACTGCGATCAATGTGGGAGATATGTCAAGATGTGTGTTTGTTTTGAGGACGTCTCTCTGGAGAGTCTTAGCAAAGAGGTCACACAGATAATCAGAGCAATTCTCAGAGACACTGAGACCAAGCTCGACAATTCCCTCCTGGCGCTTTCTCTGTAGGAGATACCGCAAGACGTTTCTGTATATTGGGCACAGCGCGCTGCACGGTGTTAGCAGAGACTTTGCCGGGACAGTGAAACCCTATGTCAGAGACACTGAGAAGAAGCCCCAATGTTCCCTCCAGGCACTTTCAGTGTGGGTGCCTTCTCCACGTGGTTCCTGGTTTCACTGCAGCTCTGAAGAGAATGTTAGCAAAGAGGTAACCGGGACAGTGGAAACAGTACTCAAAGACAGGGAGAGCAAGCTCTCTCTTGGCACTTTGGATGTGGGACATACAGCGAGATGTTTGCTGCTTTTGCGTTTGGCTGTTGGGAGATTTACAGCACAAAGATATCTAGTTGATTTGAAGCAGTTCCAAGAAAGTCTAAACATAATCCCCACTTCTCCCTCCTGGCACTTTCCATGTGGGAGATATAGCAGGATGTATATTGGTTTTGAGGACAACTCAATGGACAGTGTAGGGAGAAAAGGTCCTGGCTCCTTGAATGCCGTTTCTGGAGACACTGCGATCAATGTGGGAGATATGTCAAGATGTGTGTTTGTTTTGAGGACGTCTCTCTGGAGAGTCTTAGCAAAGAGGTCACACAGATATTCAGAGCAATTCTCAGAGACACTGAGAACAAGCTCAACAATTCCCTCCTGGCGCTTTCCCTGTAGGAGATACCGCAAGACGTTTCTGTATATTGGGCACAGCGCTCTGCACGGTGTTAGCAGAGACTTTCCCGGGACAGTGAAACCCTATGTCAGAGACACTGAGAAGAAGCCCCAATGTTCCCTCCAGGCACTTTCAGTGTGGCTGCCTTCTCCACGTGGTTCCTGGTTTCACTGCAGCTCTGAAGAGAATGTTAGCAAAGAGGTAACCGGGACAGTGAAAACAGTACTCAAAGACAGGGAGAGCAAGCTCTCTCTTGGCACTTTGGATGTGGGACATACAGCGAGATGTTTGCTGCTTTTGCGTTTGGCTGTTGGGGGATTTACAGCACAAAGATATCTAGTTGATTTGAAGCAGTTCCGAGAAAGTCTAAACATAATCCCCACTTCTCCCTCCTGGCACTTTCCATGTGGGAGATATAGCAGGATGTATATTGGTTTTGAGGACAACTCAATGGACAGTGTAGGGAGAAAAGGTCCTGGCTCCTTGAATGCCGTTTCTGGAGACACTGCGATCAATGTGGGAGATATGTCAAGATGTGTGTTTGTTTTGAGGACGGCTCTCTGGAGAGTCTTAGCAAAGAGGTCACACAGATAATCAGAGCAATTCTCAGAGACACTGAGACCAAGCTCGACAATTCCCTCCTGGCGCTTTCTCTGTAGGAGATACCGCAAGACGTTTCTGTATATTGGGCACAGCGCGCTGCACGGTGTTAGCAGAGACTTTCCCGGGACAGTGAAACCCTATGTCAGAGACACTGAGAAGAAGCCCCAATGTTCCCTCCAGGCACTTTCAGTGTGGGTGCCTTCTCCACGTGGTTCCTGGTTTCACTGCAGCTCTGAAGAGAATGTTAGCAAAGAGGTAACCGGGACAGTGAAAACAGTACTCAAAGACAGGGAGAGCAAGCTCTCTCTTGGCACTTTGGATGTGGGACATACAGCGAGATGTTTGCTGCTTTTGCGTTTGGCTGTTGGGAGATTTACAGCACAAAGATATCTAGTTGATTTGAAGCAGTTCCGAGAAAGTCTAAACATAATCCCCACTTCTCCCTCCTGGCACTTTCCATGTGGGAGATATAGCAGGATGTATATTGGTTTTGAGGACAACTCAATGGAGAGTGTAGGGAGAAAAGTTCCTGGCTCCTTGAATGCCGTTTCTGGAGACACTGCGATCAATGTGGGAGATATGTCAAGATGTGTGTTGGTTTTGAGGACGTCTCTCTGGAGAGTCTTAGCAAAGAGGTCACACAGATAATCAGAGCAATTCTCAGAGACACTGAGAACAAGCTCAACAATTCCCTCCTGGCGCTTTCCCTGTAGGAGATACCGCAAGACGTTTCTGTATATTGGCACAGCGCTCTGCAGGGTGTTAGCAGAGACTTTGCCGGGACAGTGAAACCCTATGTCAGAGACACTGAGAAGAAGCCCCAATGTTCCCTCCAGGCACTTTCAGTGTGGGTGCCTTCTCCACGTGGTTCCTGGTTTCACTGCAGCTCTGAAGAGAATGTTAGCAAAGAGGTAACCGGGACAGTGAAAACAGTACTCAAAGACAGGGAGAGCAAGCTCTCTCTTGGCACTTTGGATGTGGGACATACAGCGAGATGTTTGCTGCTTTTGCGTTTGGCTGTTGGGAGATTTACAGCACAAAGATATCTAGTTGATTTGAAGCAGTTCCAAGAAAGTCTAAACATAATCCCCACTTCTCCCTCCTGGCACTTTCCATGTGGGAGATATAGCAGGATGTATATTGGTTTTGAGGACAACTCAATGGACAGTGTAGGGAGAAAAGGTCCTGGCTCCTTGAATGCCGTTTCTGGAGACACTGCGATCAATGTGGGAGATATGTCAAGATGTGTGTTTGTTTTGAGGACGGCTCTCTGGAGAGTCTTAGCAAAGAGGTCACACAGATAATCAGAGCAATTCTCAGAGACACTGAGAACAAGCTCCACAATTCCCTCCTGGCACTTTCCCTGTAGGAGATACCGCAAGACGTTTCTGTATATTGGGCACAGCGCTCTGCACGCTGTTAGCAGAGACTTTCGCGGGACAGTGAAACCCTATGTCAGAGACACTGAGAAGAAGCCCCAATGTTCCCTCCAGGCACTTTCAGTGTGGGTGCCTTCTCCACGTGGTTCCTGGTTTCACTGCAGCTCTGAAGAGAATGTTAGCAAAGAGGTAACCGGGACAGTGAAAACAGTACTCAAAGACAGGGAGAGCAAGCTCTCTCTTGGCACTTTGGATGTGGGACATACAGCGAGATGTTTGCTGCTTTTGCGTTTGGCTGTTGGGAGATTTACAGCACAAAGATATCTAGTTGATTTGAAGCAGTTCCGAGAAAGTCTAAACATAATCCCCACTTCTCCCTCCTGGCACTTTCCATGTGGGAGATATAGCAGGATGTATATTGGTTTTGAGGACAACTCAATGGACAGTGTAGGGAGAAAAGTTCCTGGCTCCTTGAATGCCGTTTCTGGAGACACTGCGATCAATGTGGGAGATATGTCAAGATGTGTGTTTGTTTTGAGGACGGCTCTCTGGAGAGTCTTAGCAAAGAGGTCACACAGATAATCAGAGCAATTCTCAGAGACACTGAGACCAAGCTCGACAATTCCCTCCTGGCGCTTTCCCTGTAGGAGATACCGCAAGACGTTTCTGTATATTGGGCACAGCGCTCTGCAGGGTGTTAGCAGAGACTTTCCCAGGACAGTGAAACCCTATGTCAGAGACACTGAGAAGAAGCCCCAATGTTCCCTCCAGGCACTTTCAGTGTGGGTGCCTTCTCCACGTGGTTCCTGGTTTCACTGCAGCTCTGAAGAGAATGTTAGCAAAGAGGTAACCGGGACACTGAAAACAGTACTCAAAGACAGGGAGAGCAAGCTCTCTCTTGGCACTTTGGATGTGGGACATACAGCGAGATGTTTGCTGCTTTTGCGTTTGGCTGTTGGGAGATTTACAGCACAAAGATATCTAGTTGATTTGAAGCAGTTCCGAGAAAGTCTAAACATAATCCCCACTTCTCCCTCCTGGCACTTTCCATGTGGGAGATATAGCAGGATGTATATTGGTTTTGAGGACAACTCAATGGACAGTGTAGGGAGAAAACCTCCTGGCTCCTTGAATGCCGTTTCTGGAGACACTGCGATCAATGTGGGAGATATGTCAAGATGTGTGTTTGTTTTGAGGACGGCTCTCTGGAGAGTCTTAGCAAAGAGGTCACACAGATAATCAGAGCAATTCTCAGAGACACTGAGACCAAGCTCGACAATTCCCTCCTGGCGCTTTCCCTGTAGGAGATACCGCAAGACGTTTCTGTATATTGGGCACAGCGCTCTGCACGGTGTTAGCAGAGACTTTCCCGGGACAGTGAAACCCTATGTCAGAGACACTGAGAAGAAGCCCCAATGTTCCCTCCAGGCACTTTCAGTGTGGGTGCCTTCTCCACGTGGTTCCTGGTTTCACTGCAGCTCTGAAGAGAATGTTAGCAAAGAGGTAACCGGGACAGTGAAAACAGTACTCAAAGACAGGGAGAGCAAGCTCTCTCTTGGCACTTTGGATGTGGGACATAGAGCGAGATGTTTGCTGCTTTTGCGTTTGGCTGTTGGGAGATTTACAGCACAAAGATATCTAGTTGATTTGAAGCAGTTCCGAGAAAGTCTAAACATAATCCCCACTTCTCCCTCCTGGCACTTTCCATGTGGGAGATATAGCAGGATGTATATTGGTTTTGAGGACAACTCAATGGACAGTGTAGGGAGAAAAGGTCCTGGCTCCTTGAATGCCGTTTCTGGAGACACTGCGGTCAATGCGGGAGACATGTCAAGATGTGTGTTTGTTTTGAGGACGTCTCTCTGGAGAGTCTTAGCAAAGAGGTCACACAGATATTCAGAGCAATTCTCAGAGACACTGAGACCAAGCTCGACAATTCCCTCCTGGCGCTTTCTCTGTAGGAGATACCGCAAGACGTTTCTGTATATTGGGCACAGCGCGCTGCACGGTGTTAGCAGAGACTTTCCCGGGACAGTGAAACCCTATGTCAGAGACACTGAGAAGAAGCCCCAATGTTCCCTCCAGGCACTTTCAGTGTGGGTGCCTTCTCCACGTGGTTCCTGGTTTCACTGCAGCTCTGAAGAGAATGTTAGCAAAGAGGTAACCGGGACAGTGAAAACAGTACTCAAAGACAGGGAGAGCAAGCTCTCTCTTGGCACTTTGGATGTGGGACATACAGCGAGATGTTTGCTGCTTTTGCGTTTGGCTGTTGGGAGATTTACAGCACAAAGATATCTAGTTGATTTGAAGCAGTTCCGAGAAAGTCTAAACATAATCCCCACTTCTCCCTCCTGGCACTTTCCATGTGGGAGATATAGCAGGATGTATATTGGTTTTGAGGACAACTCAATGGACAGTGTAGGGAGAAAAGTTCCTGGCTCCTTGAATGCCGTTTCTGGAGACACTGCGATCAATGTGGGAGATATGTCAAGATGTGTGTTGGTTTTGAGGACGTCTCTCTGGAGAGTCTTAGCAAAGAGGTCACACAGATAATCAGAGCAATTCTCAGAGACACTGAGAACAAGCTCAACAATTCCCTCCTGGCGCTTTCCCTGTAGGAGATACCGCAAGACGTTTCTGTATATTGGCACAGCGCTCTGCAGGGTGTTAGCAGAGACTTTGCCGGGACAGTGAAACCCTATGTCAGAGACACTGAGAAGAAGCCCCAATGTTCCCTCCAGGCACTTTCAGTGTGGGTGCCTTCTCCACGTGGTTCCTGGTTTCACTGCAGCTCTGAAGAGAATGTTAGCAAAGAGGTAACCGGGACAGTGAAAACAGTACTCAAAGACAGGGAGAGCAAGCTCTCTCTTGGCACTTTGGATGTGGGACATACAGCGAGATGTTTGCTGCTTTTACGTTTGGCTGTTGGGAGATTTACAGCACAAAGATATCTAGTTGATTTGAAGCAGTTCCGAGAAAGTCTAAACATAATCCCCACTTCTCCCTCCTGGCACTTTCCATGTGGGAGATATAGCAGGATGTATATTGGTTTTGAGGACAACTCAATGGACAGTGTAGGGAGAAAAGTTCCTGGCTCCTTGAATGCCGTTTCTGGAGACACTGCGATCAATGTGGGAGATATGTCAAGATGTGTGTTTGTTTTGAGGACGGCTCTCTGGAGAGTCTTAGCAAAGAGGTCACACAGATAATCAGAGCAATTCTCAGAGACACTGAGACCAAGCTCGACAATTCCCTCCTGGCACTTTCCCTGTAGGAGATACCGCAAGACGTTTCTGTATATTGGGCACAGCGCTCTGCAGGGTGTTAGCAGAGACTTTCCCGGGACAGTGAAACCCTATGTCAGAGACACTGAGAAGAAGCCCCAATGTTCCCTCCAGGCACTTTCAGTGTGGGTGCCTTCTCCACGTGGTTCCTGGTTTCACTGCAGCTCTGAAGAGAATGTTAGCAAAGAGGTAACCGGGACAGTGAAAACAGTACTCAAAGACAGGGAGAGCAAGCTCTCTCTTGGCACTTTGGATGTGGGACATACAGCGAGATGTTTGCTGCTTTTGCGTTTGGCTGTTGGGAGATTTACAGCACAAAGATATCTAGTTGATTTGAAGCAGTTCCGAGAAAGTCTAAACATAATCCCCACTTCTCCCTCCTGGCACTTTCCATGTGGGAGATATAGCAGGATGTATATTGGTTTTGAGGACAACTCAATGGACAGTGTAGGGAGAAAAGGTCCTGGCTCCTTGAATGCCGTTTCTGGAGACACTGCGATCAATGTGGGAGATATGTCAAGATGTGTGTTTGTTTTGAGGACGTCTCTCTGGAGAGTCTTAGCAAAGAGGTCACACAGATAATCAGAGCAATTCTCAGAGACACTGAGACCAAGCTCGACAATTCCCTCCTGGCGCTTTCTCTGTAGGAGATACCGCAAGACGTTTCTGTATATTGGGCACAGCGCGCTGCACGGTGTTAGCAGAGACTTTCCCGGGACAGTGAAACCCTATGTCAGAGACACTGAGAAGAAGCCCCAATGTTCCCTCCAGGCACTTTCAGTGTGGGTGCCTTCTCCACGTGGTTCCTGGTTTCAGTGCAGCTCTGAAGAGAATGTTAGCAAAGAGGTAACCGGGACAGTGAAAACAGTACTCAAAGACAGGGAGAGCAAGCTCTCTCTTGGCACTTTGGATGTGGGACATACAGCGAGATGTTTGCTGCTTTTGCATTTGGCTGTTGGGAGATTTACAGCACAAAGATATCTAGTTGATTTGAAGCAGTTCCGAGAAAGTCTAAACATAATCCCCACTTCTCCCTCCTGGCACTTTCCATGTGGGAGATATAGCAGGATGTATATTGGTTTTGAGGACAACTCAATGGAGAGTGTAGGGAGAAAAGTTCCTGGCTCCTTGAATGCCGTTCCTGGAGACACTGCGATCAATGTGGGAGATATGTCAAGATGTGTGTTGGTTTTGAGGACGTCTCTCTGGAGAGTCTTAGCAAAGAGGTCACACAGATAATCAGAGCAATTCTCAGAGACACTGAGAACAAGCTCAACAATTCCCTCCTGGCGCTTTCCCTGTAGGAGATACCGCAAGACGTTTCTGTATATTGGCACAGCGCTCTGCAGGGTGTTAGCAGAGACTTTGCTGGGACAGTGAAACCCTATGTCAGAGACACTGAGAAGAAGCCCCAATGTTCCCTCCAGGCACTTTCAGTGTGGGTGCCTTCTCCACGTGGTTCCTGGTTTCACTGCAGCTCTGAAGAGAATGTTAGCAAAGAGGTAACCGGGACAGTGAAAACAGTACTCAAAGACAGGGAGAGCAAGCTCTCTCTTGGCACTTTGGATGTGGGACATACAGCGAGATGTTTGCTGCTTTTGCGTTTGGCTGTTGGGAGATTTACAGCACAAAGATATCTAGTTGATTTGAAGCAGTTCCGAGAAAGTCTAAACATAATCCCCACTTCTCCCTCCTGGCACTTTCCATGTGGGAGATATAGCAGGATGTATATTGGTTTTGAGGACAACTCAATGGACAGTGTAGGGAGAAAAGGTCCTGGCTCCTTGAATGCCGTTTCTGGAGACACTGCGATCAATGTGGGAGATATGTCAAGATGTGTGTTTGTTTTGAGGACGGCTCTCTGGAGAGTCTTAGCAAAGAGGTCACACAGATAATCAGAGCAATTCTCAGAGACACTGAGAACAAGCTCCACAATTCCCTCCTGGCACTTTCCCTGTAGGAGATACCGCAAGACGTTTCTGTATATTGGGCACAGCGCTCTGCACGCTGTTAGCAGAGACTTTCGCGGGACAGTGAAACCCTATGTCAGAGACACTGAGAAGAAGCCCCAATGTTCCCTCCAGGCACTTTCAGTGTGGGTGCCTTCTCCACGTGGTTCCTGGTTTCACTGCAGCTCTGAAGAGAATGTTAGCAAAGAGGTAACCGGGACAGTGAAAACAGTACTCAAAGACAGGGAGAGCAAGCTCTCTCTTGGCACTTTGGATGTGGGACATACAGCGAGATGTTTGCTGCTTTTACGTTTGGCTGTTGGGAGATTTACAGCACAAAGATATCTAGTTGATTTGAAGCAGTTCCGAGAAAGTCTAAACATAATCCCCACTTCTCCCTCCTGGCACTTTCCATGTGGGAGATATAGCAGGATGTATATTGGTTTTGAGGACAACTCAATGGACAGTGTAGGGAGAAAAGTTCCTGGCTCCTTGAATGCCGTTTCTGGAGACACTGCGATCAATGTGGGAGATATGTCAAGATGTGTGTTTGTTTTGAGGACGGCTCTCTGGAGAGTCTTAGCAAAGAGGTCACACAGATAATCAGAGCAATTCTCAGAGACACTGAGACCAAGCTCGACAATTCCCTCCTGGCACTTTCCCTGTAGGAGATACCGCAAGACGTTTCTGTATATTGGGCACAGCGCTCTGCAGGGTGTTAGCAGAGACTTTCCCGGGACAGTGAAACCCTATGTCAGAGACACTGAGAAGAAGCCCCAATGTTCCCTCCAGGCACTTTCAGTGTGGGTGCCTTCTCCACGTGGTTCCTGGTTTCACTGCAGCTCTGAAGAGAATGTTAGCAAAGAGGTAACCGGGACAGTGAAAACAGTACTCAAAGACAGGGAGAGCAAGCTCTCTCTTGGCACTTTGGATGTGGGACATACAGCGAGATGTTTGCTGCTTTTGCGTTTGGCTGTTGGGAGATTTACAGCACAAAGATATCTAGTTGATTTGAAGCAGTTCCGAGAAAGTCTAAACATAATCCCCACTTCTCCCTCCTGGCACTTTCCATGTGGGAGATATAGCAGGATGTATATTGGTTTTGAGGACAACTCAATGGACAGTGTAGGGAGAAAAGGTCCTGGCTCCTTGAATGCCGTTTCTGGAGACACTGCGATCAATGTGGGAGATATGTCAAGATGTGTGTTGGTTTTGAGGACGTCTCTCTGGAGAGTCTTAGCAAAGAGGTCACACAGATAATCAGAGCAATTCTCAGAGACACTGAGAACAAGCTCAACAATTCCCTCCTGGCGCTTTCCCTGTAGGAGATACCGCAAGACGTTTCTGTATATTGGCACAGCGCTCTGCAGGGTGTTAGCAGAGACTTTGCCGGGACAGTGAAACCCTATGTCAGAGACACTGAGAAGAAGCCCCAATGTTCCCTCCAGGCACTTTCAGTGTGGGTGCCTTCTCCACGTGGTTCCTGGTTTCACTGCAGCTCTGAAGAGAATGTTAGCAAAGAGGTAACCGGGACAGTGAAAACAGTACTCAAAGACAGGGAGAGCAAGCTCTCTCTTGGCACTTTGGATGTGGGACATACAGCGAGATGTTTGCTGCTTTTGCGTTTGGCTGTTGGGAGATTTACAGCACAAAGATATCTAGTTGATTTGAAGCAGTTCCAAGAAAGTCTAAACATAATCCCCACTTCTCCCTCCTGGCACTTTCCATGTGGGAGATATAGCAGGATGTATATTGGTTTTGAGGACAACTCAATGGACAGTGTAGGGAGAAAAGGTCCTGGCTCCTTGAATGCCGTTTCTGGAGACACTGCGATCAATGTGGGAGATATGTCAAGATGTGTGTTTGTTTTGAGGACGGCTCTCTGGAGAGTCTTAGCAAAGAGGTCACACAGATAATCAGAGCAATTCTCAGAGACACTGAGAACAAGCTCCACAATTCCCTCCTGGCACTTTCCCTGTAGGAGATACCGCAAGACGTTTCTGTATATTGGGCACAGCGCTCTGCACGCTGTTAGCAGAGACTTTCGCGGGACAGTGAAACCCTATGTCAGAGACACTGAGAAGAAGCCCCAATGTTCCCTCCAGGCACTTTCAGTGTGGGTGCCTTCTCCACGTGGTTCCTGGTTTCACTGCAGCTCTGAAGAGAATGTTAGCAAAGAGGTAACCGGGACAGTGAAAACAGTACTCAAAGACAGGGAGAGCAAGCTCTCTCTTGGCACTTTGGATGTGGGACATACAGCGAGATGTTTGCTGCTTTTACGTTTGGCTGTTGGGAGATTTACAGCACAAAGATATCTAGTTGATTTGAAGCAGTTCCGAGAAAGTCTAAACATAATCCCCACTTCTCCCTCCTGGCACTTTCCATGTGGGAGATATAGCAGGATGTATATTGGTTTTGAGGACAACTCAATGGACAGTGTAGGGAGAAAAGTTCCTGGCTCCTTGAATGCCGTTTCTGGAGACACTGCGATCAATGTGGGAGATATGTCAAGATGTGTGTTTGTTTTGAGGACGGCTCTCTGGAGAGTCTTAGCAAAGAGGTCACACAGATAATCAGAGCAATTCTCAGAGACACTGAGACCAAGCTCGACAATTCCCTCCTGGCACTTTCCCTGTAGGAGATACCGCAAGACGTTTCTGTATATTGGGCACAGCGCTCTGCAGGGTGTTAGCAGAGACTTTCCCGGGACAGTGAAACCCTATGTCAGAGACACTGAGAAGAAGCCCCAATGTTCCCTCCAGGCACTTTCAGTGTGGGTGCCTTCTCCACGTGGTTCCTGGTTTCACTGCAGCTCTGAAGAGAATGTTAGCAAAGAGGTAACCGGGACAGTGAAAACAGTACTCAAAGACAGGGAGAGCAAGCTCTCTCTTGGCACTTTGGATGTGGGACATACAGCGAGATGTTTGCTGCTTTTGCGTTTGGCTGTTGGGAGATTTACAGCACAAAGATATCTAGTTGATTTGAAGCAGTTCCGAGAAAGTCTAAACATAATCCCCACTTCTCCCTCCTGGCACTTTCCATGTGGGAGATATAGCAGGATGTATATTGGTTTTGAGGACAACTCAATGGACAGTGTAGGGAGAAAAGGTCCTGGCTCCTTGAATGCCGTTTCTGGAGACACTGCGATCA